>NW_008705469.1:84857-163589 GCF_000326865.2 Helobdella robusta | reverse complement strand
CTCATTTTTCACTCTTTCTCTATTTTTCAAAAATAATTAGCAACAGGGAATGTAAAAATGTGTTTTAAGGATGGAGAAAAATAAAAAGGCATCAAGAAATATATGGCCTCATTATAAAATGCTTTTGATATCATTATTCAACCACCACACTAATTTTTTATTGCTTCATAATCATCTTCTTTATCATCATCATTACCACAATGATTACCATAACCATCATCATCGCAATCGTCATCATCACAATCATCGTTATCTTGTCTTGTTAATTGCCTTAAAGTAAATGTTTAATATTTATATTCACTTTTAATCATTTCACTTCAAGTCATATATGTATATAACATATAGTAAATACGTTATATATTATATATATTTATATATAATAGATATATATATATATATATATATATATAATGGGAAAATGAGTGATTGATTGAAACTACAAGCTGCTTTCCATGAACGTTAATTGAATGTAAGGAAGGATGGATGGGTGGAGGAATGAAAGAGGGAACGTGGAGATGGGTGAATAAATGAGAGAAGGAATGAGTGTGGGGATGATTGAATGAATGAATGAATGAATGCTTCTCCATATCATTTCGCTTTTTATATAATTGTGAAATTCATTCCGTTCCTTCAGACATACTATGGGTACAAATATTATTCTGCAGGTCAAACAATTCTCTCTCTCCTTTCTCTTCTCTCTCGTTCCTTTTTCTCATAATCGTCATCATGATAAGCACTTATAAAGATTCATAAATTGTAAATTGTTTCAATGTTGTTGTTCATTCTTCCATGCACGTATGAACAGTGGATGGGCATCATCGTTTGTATGAGCCTGGCTACCAAAGTTAGCATTTCTCAAGTATTGTATCGCAAATACCGGTACCGGTTTTCAAATCTATTGCCGATACGAATATCGATACGAATACCGATACTCATTGTTGAAGGTATTGCCCGCCAAAATTATTTATAATTTTTAAACGTTACAACAGGAAAACAAAACAACTAAAATTTCATTCATATTAATGCATTTGGCAGTGAATATATAACATGGAAATGACCTCACAACGATAAGTAGTTTGAATCAGCGGACAGATAGCAAATTTTTAAAAAGAAGACATGCCAGAGACGACAAAACTTAATTCTGAATCACGAGTTTCTGAATCACGAGTTTACATTTTAAAGAACGCGCAAAAGCTTGCAATATGATTAAAAATCTACGTGAGGTTCCAAATTATTGGCATCCAGTGTAGATTTTTTTTCTAAGTATCTTCTAACTATCTTCTAACTATCCAAGCATTTTATAAGTTTAAGTACCAGCGCTATTAAGTTAGATACTTGGCGTCAAAAGTATCGCCGATACATTATGTGTATGTGTGTGTGCTTATATGTTTCAATGTATGTATATACAAACTTATGTATCATCACCAGAACCAACAACATCATCAGCAAACACTGCAACAACAACAGCATCTTCGTCGCCATCATCACTTTCCTCCTGTCTGATGTAAAAAGCTTTGATACAAATCACCTTTCCAATAACAATTGTTCTTAAATTTATTCACACACACGCACGTTTATATCATATATAGGTGTGTGTGTGTGTGTGTCTGTCTGTCTGTATGTGTGTCTGTCTGTATGTGTGTGTGTCTGTCTGAATATGTGTGTCTGTATGTGTGTGTGTCTGTCTGAATGTGTGTGTGTGTGTCTGTCTGAATGTGTGTGTGTGTCTGTCTGAATGTGTGTGTGTGTCTGTCTGAATGTGTGTGTGTGTGTCGGTCTGAATGTGTGTGTGTGTCGGTCTGAATGTGTGTGTGTGTCTGTCTGAATGTGTGTGTGTGTGTGTCTGTCTGAATGTTTTTCATTCATCAGTCTACTATTCATTTATCCATTAATGCTGCAATGCCATAAACATACTTGATATTTTTGTTGTTTTTATGTCTCTACTTACAACAAAAAAAAACCTTTCATAACTTTCTCAAATACTCTCTCCACATCGGCGTGAAGTGTCAAACGTTACAGACAAATATACACACACACACATACAAACATATACACACATACCAACATACATACACTCACGCACACACACACACACATTTAAACATACATCCATCCAGCAGAATTTTGAAGCGCTGATGATTACAATGGTTTTGATGTCGGTTGAGGTTGTGGCACCTCTGAAGAACCACCCATCGTTCAGTTGGAACCTTCTGAACGTTCAACATGCATCTAATCTCAAATCACATCCATCTAATCTCAAATCACATCCATCTAATCTTACTGCTACATATTTGTTCAACGCTCTACAAACTAACCAAAATCTAACTGTTGCTTATGCTGCATCAACCGATAACAATTATAACAATACCAGTATTAATTTGCCATATTCAACAACTGCTGCTACCACTTCTTCTACTACTAAAACTCTTCTAACTAATGCTAGTATTACATCTGATTCAGTTACGTCTGTAACGTTCAACAACAGTAATATTAAGAGTTGTAATAGTAGTGATAGTCAAAAGAATTATGACAATGATGTTATTAATAATAATAAGTATAGTATTAGTAGTAGTATTCTCAGACACAAAGGCATGCAGTTGGATGCATTGAATAACATCTTCATCGACCAGCAACATCATCGTCATCCACCAACTCTACTAGCAACATCATTATCATCATCATCGTTATCATCACGGCGTCGTCTTGGTGACAGCAAGATCAACAATCCATTTCCGGTTGAGTCTGGAAGCGGAAGTGGTCGGTACGTAGATGGTGGAGAGAAGGAGTTGCTTTCGTTGCCAACTCAGCTATCTTCGTCATCATCATCGTCGTCATCTTCGTTTTCATCATCATCACTATTGACATCATTATCATCATCGTCGTCGTATCCAGCAAGCGTTGAAACTACCTCAGACGCAAATGAAAACAATTTGAATATTTTTTCAAAAAATATTTCCGAGTTTTATAACGACTCGTCGTCGTCATCACTCCCACAATCATCATCATCGTCGTTATCACGATCATCAATATCGCAGTCACCATCAAATCGTCATCGTCGCTCTATCAGTCGCAGGAACCTACGTAGCAACCACCACAACCACAACTTTGCCACTTCAAAACTTCATCCGACGACAAACTCGCTTACGTCATCAGCAACAACAGCAACAACAACATCGTCATCTTCGTCATTTCCGAACTGCAAACCAATGCCAAGTGTGGTTCTGTGGCAGAGAATTGATCCAGGACAGTTCCTCAACTACATGCAGAAGCAGACGAACATGCGTGCAGGTCTGAAGAAGAAGAAGAAGATTAATAATAATTATAATATTTATAATAATAATAATAATTACAATTATAATAATAACGATGATGACGCTTTTGGTGGTAGAAGTGGGGAAAGGGACGATGAAAGTGAGGACGGTGGTGTTAGTGATGATGCAGATGTTGGCGGCGAGGGCGAGGGAGCTTTAAAACATTCCAACAACAACAACAATTTATCTCCGGGATCTCGTTTTAAACGGTCTTACGACGACGACGACGACAACTCTGATGAGGGTGTCCACGATGAGAATGATGACGTCACGAACACGTCATCAGATACAATTGACGACGATGACGATGAAGGGGATGAAAAGGAAAATGACGATGATGATGATGGTGACGTAGAAGATGACGTCACAACCGCAGCAAGACCAACTAACACATTGATGGCGAAAATGGAGACATCATTTGTTAATGAAGATTCTAATAAGAATAACAACAAAAACAACAACAACAATAATAATAATAATAATAATAACGAAGGCAGATCTAGGACGACAGCAGCCGCAACAATGGGGACGACAGAAGGAGAGAGGCGCGTTCGTTCGGCGAGGTCGACGCGTAGGAACGTCAACAGACCAACGACAGCGAAGCATCGCAAGGAAAAAATCAAACAGAATAAAAGTAAGGACAGCAACTTCAAAAACCACAACCACCACCAGCACGACCCCTCCAACGTCAAACCACCATGGCACTGCCACCTGGAGAAGCAGTGGGTCCCGATGCCTCCGAACACCTACCCCCCCTACGTCATGTCGGGCAGGTGTCTTCAGAAACAATGCATGGACGGATTGTACGAGTGCAGAGCCAGAAAGTACGCCGTTAATATGATGACGAAGAATGTCGGCCACTGCAACCCGCTGCCCCTCATCAGCAAGTTTGCAAACTCCAGCACGGTCTTCGAGCAGAGCTGGAGCTTCTCCCACTACAAAGCTGTCGTCGGCTGCGAGTGCTCGCAGATCAAGAGAGCCGGAGTTTCGGCTTTAGTAGGAGGAGCTAAGAAAAAAGATGTGACGTCAACGATTTCGATAGTGACGTCATCGTCGACGTCTGTCACAGAGGCTGCATCGTCGTCAAGAGATGGTGCAATGGCCACCAATGCAGGTCATCAACCTCATCGGCGTCGTAACCACCGTCACAATCATCGAAGCAGTAATAACAGTAGTGGCAGCAGCAGCAGTAGTAACGGTGGTAGAAGTGGCGCCAGTAGTGGCAGCAGCAGTAGTAGTAGTAGTAGTATTGGTGGGGATGGTAGTGGTGGTTATGTTCATATTCATCACCGTATTACTCGTTCGCTTGTAAATTATAATAATTATAGTATTAGTAGTAGTAGTAATAGTAGTAGCAATAGTAGTAGTAGTAGTAGTAGTAGTAGTAGTAGTAGTAGTAGTAGTAGTAGTAGTAAGTAGTGGTAATAGTAGCAGAAGTAGTAGAAGTTGTATAAATGTAAATCTTATTAATAGCCATAATAACACAAATGAAAATGACGATGACGACGACTTTGTTGACGATCGCTACAACAACAACAACAACAACAACAACAATTATGAAATCGTAGACAACAACAACACTAACAACAATAATAATAACAGTAATTTATTTATATATATATATATATATATTTACTCTAATGCTGCATAATTGACGCTGGTTATGTTTGTTGAGAAGTTTCATTTATTTCATCGTTCATTTGTTTGTTTTTTTTATTCATTTACTTACTTCTTGCAGTCATTCAAAGATCTGTTTTTCTTCTTTCGTTCGTCTGTTTATTCGTTCGTTCATTCATTCGTTCGTTTGGATATTCTATTGTTAATTCACCATTTTGATGTAAATTTTTAAAATTTTCAAAAGCATTTGACAAATTTTTGGTTATAATAATAACAATAATAGTAATAATTATAATAATATTATATAATAATAATATTATTATTATATTATTATTATTATTATTATTGCAGTTGTTATTATTGTTATTTTTATTCTTGTTGTAATTCAAATTTGTTGTTGTGGCTGTTGTAGATATTTTGATAGAGATAGATTAAATTTTGTCTTGTATATATTTAACAAATAGTTTACTATTATTATTGTTGTTGTTATTATTGTTATTGTTGTTATTATTATTATTGTAGGAATAGCGAGATTAGAATTATTTATTGACTTTCATAATGTTATTTTGTACTTTTACGATCTTTTCATCACTCGTTCATTTTATAATTAATTTATTCATTCTTTCTTCTTACTCTTGTTTCTTCATTCATTCATTCATTCATTCATTCATTCATTCATTCGTTCGTTCGTTCGTTCGTTCATTCACTACTTGTTGGTTCTTTAGATAATAAATGGTAAATTTATTTGTTTGTTTAGCGTTATAATAGTTACATTGTACTTTTGACGGCACCAACAATAACAATCATTTTAACATTTCAATAAACAACAACAACAATAATAAAAATAATAATAATATCGTCTCGTTGGTATAAAACCGTTTTATCACATATTGTTCTATCTGTATTATTATTATTAAATATTTCGTTTATTATTATTTTTTAATTATTTTCATATAAGATTATTTATTTTTTATTGAAAATTATGAATATTTAATAATAATGATGACGATGATGATACCATTAAAGCTAATGATAGATAGATCTTATTTTACATTTTGCCTATTTATAGTTATCATTGTAGATCTTAAAATAGTTATTTTATATGTTCTTCGTCTCTCTCTCTCTCTCTCTCTTCTCCAGTCTTTAAATTCATAATTTTATAATTATTATAAATAATAAAATGAAAAAATGTTATAATTATTAATCTAGAATTTATTGTAAAAATTGAGGTAAGAAACTTATGTAATATACCATATTATATTCAATATACCATCTTAAATATTTCTCTCTCTCTCTCTATATATATATATATATAATTTATTTATTTATTATATCATATATAGATATATATCATATATATATATATATATATATATATATATATATATATCATAACTGACAAATTTATGTGTTACTCTAAATTATTTTTCCATTTATTTTATTTATCTTGTTGAATCTTCAAAGAGATTACAAATATTTGGAATTGTTTTGCTGTTCATTTGAACATTTTCATTCAGAATTCGCACTATTATTCATCGTTACTTGTTTTTCAACGTGGTAAATTATCATCTTCGTAATTTATTTCATAAATTTTCTTACCCCTCCCCCTCTGAATTGGAAATATTTAATTGTAATAAAAATATCTTTCTCACATTCGCCTTCTATTTGTTTTTGTTCATATGAAAGAAAGTTATTTCATAGCAAGGACTATTAAGGAATTCTCCTTACAAAGCGAACCATGCAGACCCTAACAATGAATGTTTGACTGACAGTATGTAGAAACGTATTACCAAGAGTCATTTTTATGTATATTTAAACAGTACCATCGAATCACGCACAAGAATTGAAATATAGCAGTTGGTCTAAACTTCGGTCTAAAGGCATTTGCGTCGTCGTTATATTATATTAACTCTCCAAACACATAAATACAGACTAGGACGAACGTCTGAGGCATTTGTTGCTCTTGCTTACATCATGTTTGTAATAGGAAGAATATGATCAGTGTTGGTAAAATCATTTTCTTTTCCAGTTTAAACAGCATATCGGTTTCAAACTAAATTCAGAAAAACGATGAATCGGTTAAATAACGATTTTAATTCATTCATTCGTTATTACGAATGAAAAATAACGATTTTAATACATTTGAATTCAAATCTTAACCGACACCGAATATTATAGGGCAATACTAGTTTAAAAGAACATGGTCAAAAACCAACAAATTCTCTGATTCTAAACTAATTAAGAAGCCTGTGTGTATAACGTATTGATGTTACATTTATTACATTTTATATGAAAACTGAAAAAAAAACGAACCACATCAATTTATTTTCTATTTATTGAATAGAAAATGAAAACCAATTGAATGCACTCTCTACAACTATTCACTCTACTGTTCAATTTGTTTCAACATTCAGACATCAAAATATTGCTCTATGGATCTAATTAATAAGAACAACCATTAACACAAAGTAACATTTCTACGACCTCCAATAAATTTAAAATTTTTTCCATATTTAAACAAGAGTTTTTCTTTAAATCACCACAATCTTTCACCAGGTTTGAGATCCCTACCTCCATAGAGGGCACTCTTGTTATGATATGACCTGTACCTCTCGTCGTTCAACTTATCCAGGTACCAACCAACAACCAATGCCGACATGGGCACTCCCACCGACACTAATTTGTTCACTAAATCTTTTGTTAGGGCACCTGGCCTTATGAAGGGCATTTTCTGACTTTAATTTAAGACGATCTGAAAATTTATTTAAAGTTTTGTTTCAATACAAAGCCATAATTAGGACTCATTACATATCTATATATGTAATATGTGTGTACATCAGATATCATTAAGCTGCAGCTCACTTCAACAGAAAAGACTAACATGGAATGAAACATAAGCAAATTAAAAAACAAGTAAACACAAAAAGATGACTAAACATACGTGATCAATTCACTATCCTTAATGGCTTCCCTGGCTTTCGCTAATTTGTAATTTCTGGTGTGTGACCAATCTGCGTAGATGGACCAACAAACACAAGATGGGAAGGCGATGCTCACAAAATTTCTTCTGAACAGGGCCACGAAAAAATTCAACTTCGAGTTCATGTAAGAAACCTTTTTTTGTTTTCAAAATTAAAATGAACAAAAAATTGAACAGATTCTGGAGATGTTGGTATAATAAAATTATTTTTAATATAATTCTTTTGTTGAAAAATGAACATTTAGATTTCAATAAAAAATTAACTAAAATTTAAAAGTGAACTTTTAATAAGAAACATCACTAAGTTCCTAATGAAAACGTTCATTTCGCTGAAATTATTACAATAAAATAATCAAATACCCACACAAGTTTTTAAATATTTGTAAATTAATTAAAAGAAAACATTAGAAAAGATTCAACTGAAAGAAATTTAATAATTATACCAGCAAAAAAAACAAAACTCACTCGAAACAACCTTGAAGGTGGTCTAACTAAACAACCAAAAAAACAATTAAATTAATTTGATTAGCGCTTCACATCTGACAGAATATAAGGTACCAATCAATCAATTAATCAATCAATTAGTTTATAAAGCGCTATTTTTGCCATGTTCACGCTCTTTAATAAATTTTGCAAACAGAAGGATTTTGAGATCCGCTCTGAACTTGTGATGGAGAAGTAGTCAGAGAAGGAGGTAGGGAGTTCCAGAGAACAGGGCCAGAAAAAGCAAATGCAGATTTTGCAAAAAAGTGTTTAACATGGGTAAAGTAAAAGTGAGAACAAGAAGACGATCGCAAACCGGGACGTTTAGGTTCAATTAATAATTAATTCGATAAGTACTTGGGAAATGATTTAGATTGAGACTTATATATAAATGTGCAAATTTTAAAAATTATTCTATATTTTATAGGCAACCAGTGCAAAAGAATTAGATATGAAGATATATGAGAAAAGAAATGGGCACGAGCAACTGTTAAAGTTAGAAATTCCATAGCAGCTAAGTTAAAATTTACTTAAAAGATAGAGTGTAGAATCAGGAAGGCCATAGTAGAGCGAGTTAAAGCAATCAATCATAAATAAAACTAAAGAAGTAACAAGAAGGAGAAAAGTAGGATCGTCAAGAAAAGGCAAAAGTTTTTTATTCTACATAGATGAAAGTAAGAACTTCTAGCAACATTCAGTCCTCGGCAAATAAAATCACAGAACACTGAAATTTTACAATAATTATTTAAAATAGCATAAAAATGAAATTAGTTAGAACAAAATTGCATGCAAATTATTTTAAATGAATCTTGGATGCCTTTACTGCGACACATTAAAAACATTCCTCTACAACAAACATTTTGAAACCAAAAAATGCAAGAGCATCACCACCGCATGCACACGTCTCCAGTTGCAAATTTAAAAATTTTCTAACTTAAATGACGAAACATTTATAAACATTCAACGAATTAGAAAAATTTTCATATAAAAATGAGATGATTAAAAAACTTTGGCATTAAAATTATCAAAACTTTAAATCAACAACAAAAATACACTATAATTTAGATAGGCAGAAATAGTATTAATTAAATATGAATTATTAATATTATAAGAATAAATAATTAATTACATAATGAATAATCAAATTGTCATCATTTACGTTCTTGCATAGTTTGTATAAGGCAGCCTGCTGAGATGGTTCAAAACATTCTTATTTTAATGATAACAAAAATCCACTTCTAACCAATTAAACACAAATTATAAAGAAATAATGACATTTAATTATTCAATTATAAAAAAAACTCAAAATTAGCAAAGAAAAAATTAACACAACATGCAATGATGAAATTATATAAAACATTCCAGCTATGATGCTGCCAAGATGGGCTCGGTGACGAGAAACAAAAGTGGATTTAAATAAGTAAAGTTTTAGAAAAAATGTTGTAAATAAATTACAGCTGCAAGCACAATTATAAACATGTAACTTTGATTCTAAACAATTCTGATTCGTGCAAGATTGTTTTATAAAAAAATATCACATTTATAAGTATTGATGAACAAAGATGAGTAGTTATATAATAAATAAATTCCGAATAAACTAAATAAAAGAATGAAATAAATTAATCTCTCCATCATTTTGAGAATAAAAACTCAACAACCATTGATTAAGTTCGTCAGCAAAAAATTGTCTACCACCCAACTTTTTGTTCTTATAATCAAAAATAAATTTGAATCTCTAAACTTTTTCATTCATTCATTCGTTCATTCATTCGAGCTATCACTAATTCACCCATCCATTCCTTCATCCATTCCATAATTCATGCACTCATCCATTTACTCATTCGTCCATCTATCCACTCTTACGCTTCATTAATTTTTTCACCCGTTCACTACTGATAGATTCGTTGACTCGCGAATAAACACACTCACTCACTCATTCAAATTATTCATTTATTCATTCACTGATCCATCCATCTTTACATCAATTCATTAATATCAGGCAGTAGCTTGATCTTCCAGGTCACCTATTGACCAGATGGTTCTGCAGCACTTCCCTATAATCTTCGTAGCGCATCACTAATCTCTCGAGATCCTCTCTGAACAGTCTCAGCAACATTCCGTCGTATTTCTCGAGGTCTGAGAGGTGAAAGAGGTCCCACTGGCGGTTGAGGAGTGAGAATATCAATCAATTAATCAGTCAGTTAGTCAGTCCAATCATTCAACCAGCCAAGCAATCAAATAATCAACCAATTAATTATTCAGCCAGCCAAGCAATCAAATAATCAATCAATTAATTATTCAGCCAGCCAAGCAACAAATCACCTTCAGTTTGTGATCATAAGTAGATGGCGCATGGTAATATATGGACAGCCATTTTGGAATTTCTGAAAAATTTTTTAATTATAGAAATATTATATTTATATATAAATAATTATTCTCTCTTCCTCTCTCCCACTCCCTCTTCTCTCTCTCTCTCCTCTCTCTCTCTCTCTCTCTCTCTCTCTCTCTCTCTCTCTCTCTCTCTCTTGTTCTTTTCATATCTTTCACTTTCTCCATTCTGACAAATAATTTACCATTAAATCTCACAAGTCACAAAACAAAAAACCTGTGTTCAAATATGGATTTGGAGGAATTAAACATTTTTGTTGTTGTTGTATTTGTTGTTGTTGTTGAAATAATTGAACTTGTTGTTGATGATGGTGTTGTTGAAATGATGGATTTTGTATAGGTAGAATATTCTGATAGAGTAAGTTTTGCTGTTGAAACTGACGTTGTTGTTGTTGTTGTTGCTGCAAAAATTTCAGATTGTTAAAAATTTGTTTATTTTGTTGTTGTTGAGATGATGTTTTTTGTTGTTGTTGTTGCTGTTGAAACTGGTTTCTCAACAGCTGTTGTTTCTGTTGAATCTCCATCTGCTTCAACCTTAACAAGAGTTGTTGCTCCTGAAAATGTTCAATTTGTTCTTGCAACATTTCCTGGTACTTAATGCTTGAAAGTTGTAGTTGTTGTTGATGCTGCTGATGTTTCAGTAGATCGTTGCATGCTGTCTTTCTGTTGTGGCAGATTTGCTGATGCGATGGAAAAAATTGTTGCACCTCTTGTTGAAGTTGTAGTTTTGGTTGAAGTTGTGGTTGAAGTTGTGGTTGAAGTTGTAGTTGCGGCTGAAGTTGTAGTTGTGGTTGTGGCTGAAGTTGTAGTTGTGGTTGAAGTTGTGATTGTTGCTGCTTTTGTTGAAGAAACTGTTGCTGCTTCTGCCGATGGTATAGTAAAATCTGAAATGGAAATAGCTTTGATTGAAAAAGTAATGAAGATAAATAAAATAGCACAACTCACAATGTCAATGAAAATAAATTATCAAAAAATTATAAGTGGAATTAACAATAAATTTAAGAAAAAAGATTAAAAAATTTAAACACTTGTAAATTTTCATTCTCTTCACTCGACAGATCACTACTGATGCTAAGCACAGTGTTGCCATTAGGAAGATCATCATTTGCAACACTGACAACAGCAATGCCGACATCATCTGAGTTATTTTCAACATCGGCAATATTTTTATGAGAATTTGTTATGATAAACTTTTGATGGTTTATTAGTTGTTGCTGCTGCTGATGTTGTTGCTGTTGATATTGTTGTTGTTTTTCCCTCATAGAGAAGTTTTGGAACATTTCATTCAAATTGTTCATGTCATCGTTTAAATAACTTTTTGTAGGAAATATTTGGTTTAGGTTTGGAGAGTTAGTATCAATTGTTTTATGGTTGTTTTGTTGGGCGTATTTGTTTGGTACAGCTACTGAGGAGCCATTCTTAACTATGGAAAAATCAAATAAAATAACTAACTAAAACTTGAGTTAACTAAATTTAATTATCAATTTAATTATCTATAAATAATTTTACAACAGATGTAATTATTTATATTTTATATAAATAATGTACTCATGTTTATGTAAGAATGTTATTAGAATTTATTAATAAATAATAAACAACTTAAATTTTTCCAAAATTTTCATCTCATCATCATTATAACAATAACTGAAGACAGTAGCATCATCATCATCTCTTCTCTTGATATACTTGCCACAAATATCACCCAACAACAATGATGATGATGACTTCTTTTTTGATAACATCTCCTCTCCAGGTATTTAATTACTTTTCATTTTATGATTTAGTTTTATTTTATATTCAATTGAGAATTAAAATCATTTATTATAAATTAAATTTCTTAACAGCACTAACCACAGAAACTGAAATTTGAAAATTTACAATTTAATTTAGATATAAAAAAATAAATGAAAAACCTTTTGGCAACGTAAATTTCGCATGATTAAAAGATGGAAGTAATATTTTGAAACGTAATTTTTAAAAACTTTGTTGATTTTGATCGATGTTTTGTTGTTTTTCATTTCATTTTGAATTTTTACTAGGTTCACTTTTCTCTAAAAAGTTCACTTTTTTAAAAGGCCCCACAATAAAACAAGTCCTGAATTAATTTTCTTTTTAAATCTTATTTAACGTCCAACTTTTTAATATAACAATGAAAAAAGTAAACAGATTTTAAGTGTTTAACAAATTTTAATAAAATTTTGTTCAAATATAATATTGAAATCAAATAGTTTTTTAAAAATTTCTAACAAATTCAACTTTTATTAACAAACATGAATGAATGTTTCAAGCACTGTAATAGTACATTCTATCCCTGTATAATATTTTATTGCAATGTAACATAATTTTTTAACTTAAATATCAACAAATTGTCGGTTCGATATTAAGTTTTAACATCATTTTTCTCTAGAATAATTAAGAAATGTACTGCCAAAACATAATTAACAACATTTAATTGTCGTTATTCGTTATTAAAAACGATAAAAAAAATTAAAAAAAATACTTAATAATTCGTTACAATTATATTTAAAATTTTTGAAAAACATTTGAACATCAAAGTTTTAGTGATAACAAAACATTACATTATATTTACTATATGCAAACCAGCTGAAACACACTAAACTACATTTAAAAATTAAATAAACATCAATATTAAACATGCCTCTTGGCTTGTGTGTGTATGCGTGTGTGTATGTGTGCGTGTGTGTATGTGTGTGTGAGTGTGTGTAAATACGATTGAAAAAAATATAGATAACAATAAAAGAAAATTATATAATTATGCTAAATCCAATGAGTTTTATAAACATTAATAAACTAGGAAAAACAACGTTAAATGTTATATTAATACCACTAAGATCATCTTTTTTTATCGTCATCATCTTCATCATCGTCTTCATCCTCCTCATCATCATCGTTGACGATTTCAGCATTAAGTTTTACCCATACAACAAAAACACACAACACACACGTATGACATACCTAGTACTTAATCATCTTTTTGTTCATTCATTAAGACTTTCGTCAACCAAACGTAAAGAATATGCGTGCATGCGTATGTGTAAATATGTGTATGTATGTATGTATGTATGTATGTATGTATGTATGTATGTATGTATGTATGTATGTATGTATGTATGTATGTATGTATGTATGTATGTATGTATGTATGTATGTATGTATGTATGTATGTATGTATGTATGTATGTTAGTATATATGTATGTATGTATATATGTATGTGTGTAGTTGGAATAATAATTAAAAGGCATATGTGTGTGTGCACTTGTGAGAAGAACTTTGCAGTAACATCTGAATGACATTTAGAAACAAATGTTGATATGAAATAATTTATTTTGATGAAATTTCTGCTAATTTAAATTTTTTGCTGTTTTTAAAAAGTTGTTTGATTGTATATGATTTTTTGGCTGAAATGTGCTTTTAAATATAAGAAATGTTTTTGAGCTAGGAACTAAGGAGTCCTGAATAAAGTCACAATGGAAAAAAAGGTGACAAACATTTGTTCACTTGTTTGTTCGTTCGTTTGTTCAGCATTCATTCATTCATTCATTTTTTCATCCATCCGAACCATCCATCCCTCCATCCATCCATCCAGGCTTACCCATTCCACGTTTTCTTAATTCTCGCTAATGAATTTTGCGAAAGATTTTCCTTCTATGGAATGCGAGGTGAAGATGATGATGGTGATTATGATGATGATGATAATGGTGAATGGTGATGATGACAATGACGTCATTGATGATGGTGGTGATGTTAAAATGCTCAATAATGAGGGCAATGAAGATTGATGACATATAAAAAACAAGAACAAACCCACGAACAAACAGCTATCTTAGTCATTTTTCTATGGAAAGCCTTAAACTACGAGAAAGAAGCGGCGACGGCGATTTACCACACATTTATTGTTCTTTGTTATTTCTCGCCTGTCATTGGGGCAATGATTGCTGACGGCTGGTTGGGGAAATATAGGTTGGTTGGTCAGTTCATTCAGTGATTGGTTGGCTGGTTGGATCGTTGATTGATTGATCGGTTGGTTGGTTGATTGTTTAAATGACATGATTGATTAGTTGAACGATCAGTTTATTGATTAGCCAAAAAATTAAATGAAAATTGTTATACTGCAAAGTGCAAACACGATTCAAAGTGCTCGCTGTTCTTGGCTCACTCTATGTTTTTACATTCATTTTTACATCATCATCAACAACAACAACATCATCATCAACCACAACAACATCAACATCACCAACAACAACAACATCGTCATCATCATCATCATCAACAACAACAACATCATCATCATCAGCCACAACAACATCAACATCACCAACAACAACAACATCGTCATCATCATCATCATCAACAACAACAACATCATCATCATCAACAACAACAACATCATCATCATCAGCCACAACAACATCAACATCACCAACAACAACAACATCGTCATCATCATCAACAACAACAACATCGTCATCATCATCAACAACAACAACATCGTCATCATCATCAACAACAACAACATCATCATCATCATCAACAACAACAACAACATCATCATCATCAGCCACAACAAACAGCTGTTTAACGTACGAATCGATATTCATATTTTTGCTAACATTTCATTGTTTAATGATGATGATGGTAGTGATGATGATAATACAAAATCATCATCATCATCAGTACCATCTTGTACGTCTCCATCTTCTACGCTCTGGGAAACATCGTAATGACATTATCGGCTTTCCCCATTAACGGCCATTACACCAAGTTATTTAATTAACTTAATTTATGCTTATTAGCTTCAATTTATGCAAATTAGCGATTAATATTAAATCATGCAATATAAATACTACATTTGTAATGAAATATCTTGTTGATTGAAAGGCCTGTGATGTGTGGGAGTGTAATTTTACAAAATTCATAATATATTTCCATCCACCCGTCCGTCTCTCTCTTTCTTTCGCAATTAGAACATTTCATCGTCTTACTTATAATATAACATTTCAAAAATTCCGTTTCTACTTTCAATTTTTATTATCATCGTTGTTTCATTTTGTAAGAAAACAAGGTAGGACAGACATTGTGTCTGTAAATCGGGGAGTTTAATAAAAATGGGTTGAAAGATATCGTCAGGTTGTGTGTTGAACGTCCGATGAACTTTTAGATTTTTATTTCACACCGAATGTTTGCCGTCATCTGTGACAATTTTTAAAAAATAAATCTTTAATTTCTTCATCTTCAATAGAATCATCCCATTTTCATTTTTTAATTTGTACAAGTTCATTCTCAATTGATGCAAATCTACGCGAAACAGCTGGCTGGCCTTCGTGGCCTTGGTGGTCATTGGCTTCGGAACTGGTGGAATAAAACCGTGCGTCTCGTCATTCGGCGGTGACCAATTCACAGATAACCAGGTTGCAAATTAATAAATTTATTATATTCAAGTAAATATTATAATAATTATGACGTCATAATTATTTTATAAGTATATTTATCCAATAACTTTATAAATAAATAAAATATATGAAGGTTAGAGAAAAAGAATCATTCTTTTCCTTGTTCTACCTCTCAATCAACATCGGCAGTTTGATATCAACCATCCTCATACCGTATATCAGAGGTCGGTGTCGGTATTTGTATCCTTATGTCTGTTTGTTTCAGAGGTCCATGTCGGTATTTGTATGCTTAAGTCTGTTTGAACACTGTGCAGCAATATCTCCACCGCTTGTTGCATTAGGACTTGCATTCTATTTGAACTGCACGCCGATTACTACTGAATCTGACCGGCGTTTGCTAAAGTATTAATACACAAAATGTACACAAAAAAAGAAAAATACACACACCACACAGGCAACGTATATTGCTTTGAAGACAGTTGCTACTCATTATGTTTCGGTATTCCCGCTATTCTCATGATATCTGCTGTCGGTAAGTTGGCGACGACGATGACAATCAAATTGACCTATTTATTAACCAACCTTGACCTTATCATTATTCAAATGACCTTGACCTTCCAGTGGTGTTCAGTTTCGGCACAAAGCGATACACGAGGCACCCGGCCGGAGAGAGCATTCTGATGAAGTTTGCCGGTTGCATCGTGGTTAGTTGTGATGATGATGATATCACCAACATCATCATCATCATCGTCGCCACCAACATCATCATCATCATCACCACCGACATCATCATCACCACCAACATCATCATCATGATTCAGAAAGCCCTGGGTCAGAAATGTTGCTGTGGTTTGAAGAGGGGCAGCAAAAATGATGATGATATTGTGAAGAAGAACCATTGGTTGGACTATGCTGCTCCTGATTATGATGTTGGTGGTGATGGTGATGATGATGCTGGTGGCGACGATTTTATTGAACTGTTAGAAATCTTCGAAGTACAGATTGATACTGACTTCAAGGAAGATATTTTTTATACAAACATAAAAAAATTACAGCGGCCATGACTTCACAGAAATGTGAGTGAAAAGATTTCATAACATTTGAACGAGCCATCATTTTCTGTCAGCAAATCTCAAAAAACTGCCCCATCTATTCTGGAAAACAGTTTTTCTATTAAAAATGGTTTTCCAACAAATGATCGAGAAACACTTGAAATGTCGATAAACAGTCAAACATATTGACACACATACACACACACACATACACACACGCACACACAGCAATCCTTCATAAATGATGTCAAAGACGTGGTGAAAGTAGCCTGGCTCTTCATTCCATTGCCAGTCTTCTGGGCATTGTTCGATCAGCAGGTTATGATGACGATGATGATGATGATTATTCATTTCAAATTATCATTTACAACTGCCTAGGGCTCCAAATGGACACTTCAGGCCCAACAGATGAATGGAGAGATGGTAAAAATTAATAAATAAAGGAATGAATAAATGAATAATTTTAATACTTTTTTAAAATATTAAACATATCTCAACTTCTTCAGAGCGGATTTGTTGTCTTGCCAGACATGATAAGTGTGAGTATTTTCATGTATTCATTCATTTCAAATATAATATTCTCATGATTATTATTATTATTATTGCTTGGATTATTATTATTATAAGTAGTAGTAATAATAATAGCACAAAAGGTAGTAGCATTTACTAAAATATGATTTGAAGTTTCTGAACCCCAGTCTGGTTGTGATGGTTGTGCCATTGTTGGAGTACCTGGTCTATCCGTGCTTCGAGAAAATGCGTATTCCTCTCAGGTATCTACTTGTTATTTATTATAAATACATATTTCGTTGAATTAAATCGAAGTTATCGAACCCTCATGTTTCTTCTTCAAGTTTTCCAACTTTCTTAACAACTTCTCACGTTCGTTTCCTAGTCGTGAGGCAAATTTCGATGCCGGTCATTTTTCATAAAATAATCTATTTTCCAAAGTTTTGAGATCAATCGGCCTGGATGAATGCAAATATCAATTGAATTTGTCGCCAACATACGAACAGACCCTTGCAGAAAATGTCGCTTGGGATGTTTCTCGCCGCGGTTGCCTTCCTCATGACTGGCTTCTTACAGATCGCCATCAACGTAGGTTGCTTTTTCTCGCAATGATTTTGTTTGACAAGTTGATAAATGAATGAGTAGATAAGAAATGAATAGCTACATGAATAAATACATTCATTAATTGAGTAACTATTTGTTAATCAATAAGTTTTTTTCTCCAATGACATTTTCTAAAATGGTTCTAAAATATTTTTCATTTAAATTGCTCACTAAGTTCTTAATCGAAAATTATCTAATCATTTGTTAATTGTATTTTTATTTAGACCGACCAACCAGTGGCACTATCTGCGAACGAAACAAAGTATCAGATCGTCAACACCAGCCCTCGAAGTATCAACGTCTCCGCCACCTACATTGGCTACTACAAAAGCAGCAGCAGTAGCAGCAGCAGTAGTAACGGAAGTAGCAGCACAATCTTTTTTGTTCCACCGTTGAATGTTAGTATCGGTTGTCTGATCTGACAATTGAATTGAAAAATATTTATTTACGAACGTTCTCCTACTTACACATATTCACATCACACTTACATGCATGCACACATGTAAACAGACACACACACACACAAACACAAGGAACTAGCAACGAACGAACTGAGATATACATACGCACCATCCGGCCATTATAGATTCACCGTCAACTGGATCGATGGGAGTTTGAGTAAAAGTAGTTTAGCTGACAATGAAACGATGAATGGGAATAATCACAACAATATTAACAAAGAACTGATGACTGTGACGGATTTTTACTTTGAGGAATTGACAGCCTATCAGATTTTCGTCACGTCTGATATGGAAGTTGTATCGGTTTGTTGAGGCAGTTTCATGATTTTTATTAGAGTGACTAATAGTTTTTGTATTCTGGTACAATAATATTAACCATAAATATAAATATTATCATAATAATTACTGTTGATATTAAATTATGAACGATAAATATCAACCAGATTGTCCAGCCACGAACGTATTTAACAGAGAAGGGCGAATCAACTGCGAGGTATTTTTGGAGTATCGATAAGTTTTTTATTCGGATATAACTTTGACTGTGGGTGCAATTGAAAATTGTTTTCTACAACTCAGTACAAACTCTGATATTTTTACAACTAATACAAAATACACAAGTCAGCGATGCACTGATGAATGAAATGCGACACAAAAATACAAAATTATTCAATGATCAGACATGTGAAACTCTGAAATCAATCTAATACAAATTTGAATACGTTTTCTATCTTATACAAAACACACGCAAGGTACTTAAATACAGGATAGATATTTAATGCAATACAAAAACGAACATCAGGATATTCAATGGTCTGAACTACGAAACTCGGGTAGAACTACTCACCACAGCCGGCCAGGAAAGTGAACCACGTGACTTCGGTTGGGTTGGTGTCGGGCAGGTATCCAAGTTTCAAAACCTCATCTACGCCGAGTTTGTAATTATGATGATGATTGCGATAGTGATGATGATGATGATTGTGATATCCTTTTTAGGAGAAACAATGAAGTAGATTTTATACAAAAATATTCATCGATAGATTGTGAAAAAAGGCTTTCGAACGTTTGAAAAAGTTAACGATTGTAGAGAAAAATGAAGCAGTTGTACATGATTTGACGATGAAATTGAAATCAGTCGAACATCCAGCCAATCGATAGTGAACTAAAAATAATTCAAACAGTTTCAAAGCCACGTTCACAAACGAACTGAACAAAACAACAGAACTCGAGAGCGTCATCAAATCAAAGAACGGGCCTCTCTACATTCTAGTGCTCGCTAACAATGATAAAAATGAGGTTCCTTCATTGGTTGACTACGTTTCTAATTGGTTGATTGGTTGGTTAGTTGACTGATTGAAAATTGACTCATTTGAATATTATTGAGAAGTATTGAAAAGAATGATGACGTGACGTGATGACGATATTATTCAAAAACAACCGACCAATTACATAACAACAAACACATCCCTGAAAATTCAGACCCACCTAACTCAGATCACGGAGATTCCGGCCTGGTCGATAAATATCTTCATGCAAGCCCCACAGTATGTCGTTATAACCGTCGGTGAGTGCCTCTTTTCAGTTACGGGGCTCTCCTTCACCTACACACAGGTCAAACATTTAATTGTCAAATATTTAATTAGGTCACACATTATTTGAGTCAATTTTAATCAGAAGCTGAAATTAAAGAAACAGCGAAACCTAAACTAACCAATTATTGACGTTGCATTGTGGCCAATATTTGACCAACCAATCACGTTGTAACATGAATGACTCTTCAACCAATCACATGCAGGCACCAGGGTTGTTAATTTCGAGGTCACGCCGATATTTAGTAACGGCTTCGGTATCGGTATTACTTTCGTGTCGAGTATCGATTTAGGCTGGCGGTCCTATCTAAAATGGCAAGCGGCGTCGGTACCAGCAGTAGCTTTTATAGAGCCGGTATTGGCATCGACGATAGAATTTTTGAGCATTTTAACGTAAGAACCCGCCCACAGGCACCGGCTTCGATGAAATCGATTCTGACCTCCATCTGGCTCTTAACAGTTGGAGTGGGCAACGTCATCATCATCATCGTGCAAGGTGCTTCTGGAATGATCAGTCAGGTGATGAGGATGATGGCGGTGGTGATGACGATAAATTTAGCATCTCCATCTTTTACATCAAAAAGGTCTTGGAGTTTTTCTTGTTCTCCTGTTTGATGCTGGTGACGACGATCATCTTCATCATCATGAGTTACTCATACGTCTACGTAACTAACAAACAGCAAACAACAAATGTTCCTAATAGTGTCGATGAAAACACGAACAGCACTGCTGATGATGTTGAAGATGATAGGATGAAAAAAATTAGCCTCGATGCAAAAAATGGCGACGTTGGCAAGTTCAAAGGTTACGGAGCTACTGAACTTTAGGCGTTCTTGAAACCTTTTTATACTTTTGTTTCATATTTGTTTATTTTATCGGATTTTTCATCAATGAAAATGGTTTATATTACCAATATTAATATTGTGCGCGATTCATACTTTCGATGCTTTCATTGGTTCAATACTATCTGTCGTAATGCAACATACTTTCCTTCAAATGCCTGATCTTAACTCGAGTGCAAGCAATTTATAAACGTTTGAGATGAAATAACGCAAAGATGAATAATTAAAATAAGTAAATTATTAGTTTAATAAGTTAGAAAGAATGGCCCACCGAACAAAACATGTAACCAAACAAAAAATACCTTGATTAGAGGAATTAAATTTTCATTAGTCTATTTATTCATCTTTTACTCGTTCATTCATTTATCTTCTGAATGATAGTGTTAAATACCCATGGATATAAATATATGCATCCAGAACGATTGCTTCCATTCTACGATTCCTGTTATATTTTCAGCTAGCGTTCGTACTTTATTTGATAGTTACGATAATATTTTCATCCAAAAATGTTATTTTTTGGAATTATTTAAATACATACCTTGTATTCATATATCCAATTTTAAAATGAACCAGTTGCTGCAAAAGAAAATGTTGGTCCGTACCATCCATTAATTAAACTTCACGGGATCGAACAAATTGTAAGAGATAAATTTTAAAATTTTAAAAACTATTAAAATGAACCGGCGATGAAATATTCCAACACGTACGGTGTCTACATGCTGTGTAAAATACACACAGTTTGTACCAAAATGGATTTAATTTCATATTATATATACCCTTGAGTAAAAGTCGCTTTATAACGATAGAATCCTTTATTGCAATAATTTTATCAGTTTTTATCTTTCTCTCTCTCGCTCAACCTCTCTAAACTTCTTCTAATATAATAATCAGATGTTTAGCGCCTATAGTTTTGAATGTAACATGACAAGTCAAATTTCCACGACTTTCGCTCTTAAACCACCTGGTTAGTAAATTGAAACAACGTCGTTAACAACACTGTTTTAAAGTTTTGTCGGTATGTGTACAAGATGGATGGATGGATAACATAAAAACAAAAAAAATTATGACTTGAAAGACAAATTCATAACCATCACTCATCATATTCCCCAACATCAACAGCACCATCATCATACTTCTCGCTATGCTATACAGTCATTTCATCATAATGATGACCAGCATCACAAAACATTCCACCTCCTCTCAAAGGCACCACACAGCTTGGCACACGTTAGAGCAGCCGACAGAGGATAACTGCTAAGAGATATTGTCTTCTCTACATAATCAACATCAATCTGTTTTAATTTAATTATATTAAACCATATTATTATTTATTTGAATAATTTTATTATCCTAATTATTATTATTTAACAAATTAATAAAATATACCATAAAAACAATGAATAACACACACAAAATGATTTTAAGCAGGCATTGTCCCATTCCAAAAACCATAGTATCCACACAGACATACAATTAAAATAAAACTACATCAATATCACATTATAAAATATTACTGTAAAAAACATCAATAAAAACAACAAAGACAGTTTTGAAACTCGTACGCAATCGATACTTAATGAAGGAAATATAGAAACTACAACCTTATGAGAACATAATGAAATATTAAAATTTAAAAAATTATTTACTGATCCTCTAGAGATAGCCCCAACCACAAAAACAATCGGAGCATCATCATCATCATTGTTAGTCGTTGATGTCATAACCGACGTTGGATCTTGTACGACTTCAGCAGAGAACGACGTTCCTATCTTCATACAACCATTCGGGAAGTGGTCAGTAATGGGGTTTTTTATAACCTTAAATAATTTTTTTAAATTATATTATTAAAAAACATATTTAATCTAAATAATGAACCATAATAATATAGAAAGCAATTAAAAATTAAAATTGTTGGGATGACTACATTCCAGCAGATAAATAATTAAAAAAGCAGAAAGACTTTACTTTCAAAAGCTTCACATTCCCATCGAGAGCGTGGATACTGAACTTCTGAAGTAACTGAACTGAAGGTTATTAAAAAATTTGAGCAAATTATTATAAAAGATAATAATTTTTATAACCTGAAAATCTATTCAGAATAATAATTCAATAAAGATAATAATTCAATAAAAAATGAAATAAAATAATAACAAAATAATGAATAATTGAAACAAAGAGTAAGAATAATTTAAAAAGACAAACCCATAAGGCCACAGAAACGATCAAAAGTTCTCGGAATCCTAGTCTGAGGATTGATTTCGATGAGAATATTTTTTTCGGTTCGGATGAAGACTTGCAACAGGCCAGCTCGATTCAGTGGGCTGTCCATCAGCATCAACAGACACTAACAAATGAAAATATATAACAAACAATAATTAGTACATAAAAAAAATTATGAAAAAAAAGAAATGCACATGATGATTGTGGAAATATAAATAATTATGTAGTATTCCCTTAATGATGTTGTATAAGGATATAATTGTAATAAAATGAAATAAGATGAAAAGAGTTTACTTGGTGTGTTATATCTGGACGACACGTTGAAATATCTCGCTTGAACTTTTTTGCTATCCCCTTATGACGATCACAATTCAACAGTTGATATTCCTTCCCTACCTTAGATAATCAAAATTAATTTGCTTATATATCAAATTTAATTAAGATAATTGAGATTGACAAAAAGGTTAAAAATAAATTCATTTAGGTTTCATCATCTAGAGAAGCATCACTTTTAAAAAAGATTATTCAAGAAATATAATAAATAATATAATATTATTATAATATACATAAACAAACATATAAAGATAAACATTACATTACAGTAGATAGCTGAACCAAATTAACATCATTTAATGAAAGTATTATATTTAATTCAATTATTTGATAAATAACAAATTATTCAGATTATTGACTATTATTAATAATAGTAATAGTTAATTAAATTTTAGTATTTTATTATCAGTAGTTAGGATCATTAATTAGTTAGAACTTGTTAGGAAAAGGAAAATTATTTTTTAATGAAATTTTAAGAATCAGTAAACAAGAGAGAACGAAAAACTTTTAGGTTTAATAAAAAATTAAGTAAATTATAATTATTAAAAAACCAACTTTCACACTTTCCAGTGAGGCTCTTTCAAGCACTACAATCAAACGCTTTTCCAACTTTATCGCCGGTCTTTTACGTGGCGGTTCATAGAAATCTTCCATTTTTAATTAAATGTATTTAAATATATTCAAAATAATGAATATAATCAAATTTTTTTAAATTTTTAATAACGATCGAGCGATATTACATACACGTCCCCCTCGATTGACTAATTTGCCAGGAACAAAGAAACTAAAATTTGAGATCTCAAACTCTCAGCATAGTTCGCTAGTATATCAATGTCTTATTGAAGAAAGTAATTGAGCTATAGAGCGTTTTCAACGATAATTGAAGAAAGACATAGAGATAGATAGATTATGAAGAACACTATTGAGATTAGATGGAGAAAAGAAGTATAAATATAAGAATCATCAGCATATATTTGACTAATGAAAAAAAATTAATAATACGAGGTAGTTCAGAAGTTTAGAGTATAGATAGATGAGGGCAAAGGATAGAACCCTGAGGTACCCTAAAAGTGAGACTAGAAGAGTAGGAAGTAGAATTATTAAGAACAACAGAAAAAAAACGATTACAGAGATAGGAAGAAAACTAAGATAGACAAGAATCAATAATATTAAAAGATCTAGCAGCCTCAAGAGAGTAGTATCAAAGTATCAAAGGCAGAGGAAAAGCCAAGAGCTAGAAGAAGAGTAAGATTACTATTGTCACTAGAGCGAACGACTAATATTTGATTGAATCAAATTACTATTTTTTAGTTTACAACAGTTTCATTAAATTTTCATGATGAACTTGGATAATTCTACTTTCAATAAATTGAACAATTTCCAGAAAATTCTAGTAAGGAAAATTGTAAAGACAAACTTTAAATTGATTAATGCCAACAATTCGATAAAATTCATATAAAAGCAGTTTCATTAACGTTTGTACACGTTTCTAACACGAAGTACCTAAAGAGTATCATCTATAAGGTTTGTGCCTTGCTATCTGTTTGTTTGTATAGCATGTGTGTTGGTATGTGTGTTGGTTTGTTTGTCTGGTTGTCTGCATGTTTGGTTGTCTGTTTGTCTTTCTGCCATCATCATCATCTTGGTTTGTTTGCTACTAAGGCTGTAGGTAGGTTAGTTAATCGAATTTTTTTTTCATATATACAATACTATGAGATCAATCAATCAATCAATCAATCAATCAATCAATCAATCAATCAATCAATCAATCAATCAATCAATCAATCAATCAATCAATCAATCAATCAATCAATCAATCAATCAATCAATCAATCAATCAATCAATCAATCAATCAATCAATCAATCAATCAATCAATCAATCAATCAATCAATCAATCAATCAATCAATCAATCAATCAATCAATCAATCAATCAATCAATCAATCAATCAATCAATCAATCAATCAATCAATCAATCAATCAATCAATCAATCAATCAATCCATCAATCAATCAATCAATCAATCAATCAATCAATCAATCAATCAATCAATCAATCAATCAATCAATCAACCAACCAATCAATCAATCAATCAATCATGTTTGAAACATGTTTGTTTTTTGTATTGTGTGCGTAATGCGTGTGTGCGCGCAATTAATTTTTTTCTATACTTTAATTTTAATTCGAGCCATGGCTAGGCTATGTTCAATTAACTCAGATCTCACCTTCCTGTTCAACTGACACAATCCTTAGCTTACCTATTGGTTGTTAACACTGCTCATTTTACACTTTATATTTGTGGTTTTATGTTACAAAAGTAGGAATAATTAAGAGGAATGGACAAATTACGACAATATAATAGCAAGTGCATGCATGCATGTGTGTGTGTGTGTTTGTATATATATATATATATATATATATATATATATATATATATATATATATAAAATTGTTGATATATAATAAAAAGTTTAAATTTTTCTGAGAGAATTCAAAATAATTTGAGACTACACCATAACAAAATTGTACAATTTGAATGTGTATATACAACATTACAAATGTTTTATAAATTCGTATATATATATATCTATCTATTTCTTTATTTAGTTCTGCCTGCGTATGATATTTAGTCAAATTTATTTGATAGGAATTGCATACAACCTTTATACCGGCTGATTAACTACCATGCAGTAAAATAATTACTGTTAACATGACGTCATTTCCTCCAACGATTTCGCAACGAATTATCCATCCTATTTAATAAATTTTATTTGATGTTTTTTAATTAGTCAGGTCACAATCATCATCATCGTCGATATCGCAATGAAATCAAATTGAGAATTTTTTAAATTTTTGTAAAAAATATCTTTATTCATTTTATGATACTACTTTGTTTGATACATATAATTAGAATATTAATATACAAAGTTAAAATTTTAATTTTTTTTAAATTGTTATTCAATGTGGTAATTAATTACTTTTATTCGGTATAAATTTAAAAAAATAAAATCGTCATTACCGAAAATAATTAAAAGTTAAAAAATTGAGATTCTTTGCAGATCCCTGCTTCAACCCATAAGAAAGTGTTGTATATTGGTAAATAGGCCTCCTCTTGGTCTGCCCCATTTAATTAGAATAATTAATAGTAACAATAATAATAATTTGGTTTGCCCATTCCAGAAGTAATCCAAGTCATTAAAATAACATAGCTCTAACAGCTCTATTGAAACTTAAATTTTTTTTTAGTTGCACTAAAACATTTAGGTAGCGTTTCTATAGCAACCGTGTTATAAATAAAATTATGATCTGTTGTCTGCCGATGAGTTTATTTCTAATCAGAAATATTTGATTCAATTGAAAATTTTATAATAATTTATTTTAAAAAAAGTTGAAAATGTACAAAATCGACGTTCCGATCGATTACAAAGAATCGGCGGCCATCGAACGACGTCGACAGCAGGAAGAAGAGAGGAAAGCTAGAATCTTCAATGCTCGAGTTAGGCAGATAGGTGTCGATGAAGAGGTACTCAGCCAGCAAATCAGGGACAAGAAGCAAATGCAGGACGCGGAAAAGAGAAGGCAGCAGGCGTTTGGTTAGTTGTTTTATTTAGGCGGGGTGACTCTGAAAAGAGTCATTTGTTTGGTCCTTATTTTAGTTTAGATTGGATTTCTTTGAACTGGTATACCTGGTACCTGGCCTTGGTTGATAAGTTATGAAGATTAATTAGAATTTAGAAGTAATATTATTTTACTGTAGCAGAAAATATTTGTTTGCATTTAAGATTTAACTTATCTCTATATTAATTAATTTTTAAATTTTTTTACTCTGAAAATAGCAACTAAAAATTCAATTTATCAAACATCAAACAGATGCAGAAGCTGTGAGAAACGACAAAATAGCCCAGTTGATGGACAGACGATTGGAGGAAGATAAAAGAAGAATGAATTTTGCACTGAACGAGTTTCGTCTGCAGCATCAAACAGCTGAATGTAGAAGGGAGTTTGATCTCTATGATCCACAGGCCCTGAAGAAAGATCAGCCAGCCCGAGTTAGTGACGATGGTAGCAAGTATGGACCTTCCTGTGCTCAGATGTTCATGGGGGAAGATCTCAATGGAGAGGTGGTCTTTCTTCTCTTTCATTCATTTGTATCAATTTCAAATTCTCTCACTGTTTGGTTACACAACTGCCATAACAGAGAACGCACGCGAACACACACATACACACGCAGTTACGTAGAAAACAAAACACACACACTTGCACACGCAGTTACGTAGAAAACAGCAGATCGAACAATTGCGTCACTGGACCGAACAGCAAGCTAGAGAGAGGAAACAATCAGAGGAGAACCAACGACTTGCCGACAAATTGTACGAGTTGAAAATGATCGAGATGGACCAGCGTGCAGTTGAACTCGGGAAGGCTGAAGAAGAATGCAGAAAAGCTATCAATAAGGCTACCAAGAACTATAATGATGCCTTGGTATGTTATAACAATTACTACTGCTCGTATCATTATGATTGTTGTGTCATTATCATAGCTCATTGCCGCATTATATGTAGTAGTTGCTCGTTTCGTGCGCTGGCCAGAACGCCCTACTCCTACGTCTTTAAGCAAGCTTCCTGAAAAAGTCCTCCGAACCATAAAAATATCCAAATTTCATAAAAATGTCATTATTTAATAATAATTATGTGGATTGAAATTAATATTGAAGAGACCTGAGCTTTTATAGGAGATTGTTTATCGGCAGGAAAAAATTCATTCGAGTACCAAATATAATTGGATGGATAAATTTTATTTTGAAGCGTTAATTCAAGTAGACATTGATTTGTTGACAAGTTTTGTTCATTCAAGTGATAATTATAACTTCTACTTGTGCAGTTTAGTCATGTTTTACTCACGCTGTGTGTAGTTTGGTCGCCCCATTTTGCTCGCCGGTTTTTCAATTTCAATTTCTGTAGTACCATTTCAAAACCTCCAAACAGCTGCGAGAACAATTATTAAAGAAAGAGAATGAGAGAAGGAGGGAGGAGGAAGATAAAAGGGCGGAGCTTTCTAATAATATCTACGGGGATTTCCTGACGGAGAACCCGTTGGTGGCCGTCAGTGCCTTCGGAGGACACCGCGTCGTTCCTGATAGATGGAAAGGTATGTGAAAGATGGATGGATGAATGGATGGATGAATGGATGGACGGATAGAAAAATTAAAAATTTAAATCGTTTTTTAATACGTGGATTTACTTTTTTGTTAGATAAGATTAAAAGGCATAAGTTGAATAAATGAGTGAACATTTTTTTTACTTTTAATTATTATTATTATTATAGTAATTTTATAAAATGTTATTACTATTTTATAGCGCAATATTATAAACATTTGCAGGTATGACGCCAGAACAAGTGGCAGATATCAAAAGATTACAGGAACTTCAAATTTTGGAGGCTAAAGTAAGATGGATGGATGAATGCATGTATGGATGAAAAGATAAGTGCATAAATTGACAACCAATTGAATGAATGCCATTATGCTGGTTGGCAGCGTCGCAGAGATGAAGAGAGAAGGACGCAGGAGGAAGAGGATCGTCAGCGCCTCAACCAATCAAAAGTGGCCACATTGATGGAGAGAGATGTGGAGAGGAAGAGGAAGGAGATGATGAAAATGTTGGCGGATGAGAATTTGAAACTGGCCAGGGAGCAGCGGTCCATGCAGCAGTACCTCAATAAGGTCAGTCCCAACCTCAGTCATCTACTAGTATTGTTATTATTATAATAATGTTAATAATAAAAAATAATAATTAATATTTTTTTAATAAATGGAATTATGCACAGGATCTGTACACAAATGAACCAACCGCAGAGTTCTTTAAACAATTCAATACGTCTACAAGATGATGATGGTGGTGGTGGTGATGGTAACGATGATGATGATGTTGATGATTTTAACTTGCAATGCTTTCCTTTAAAATTATTTTAAGACGTTCGTTTTTTTATTTCAAAGTTAATTTTTTCTACATTGGGGATTTCATTTTGATCCCACTTCCTACTGCTGAATGTACAACAACACTGCTGATGTTTGCCCATTCATCCATCTATCTTTATATTTATTCATTTATTTAAGTATATGTATATAACATATATATATATATATATATATATATATATATATATATATATATATATATTTATATTTATATATACAATTACATGCACTAGAAGTATATAAAAACTACTTTGTGATGAATTATCTTGTTATTTTGCTACAATAAACTTTCTTCTGTGAAGATGTGTGTGCGTGCGTGTGTATGTATGTGTGTGTGTGTGTTTTGGTTATAAATTATAACCTATTTCATTTTTAACTCACAATTTTGTAGCATTTTAATATTATTGTTCTCACACAAGAAATATCTGTGCCTCTTTGCTTGGCATGTTTCACCAAACACAAAAATTTGCCTCGTTTTGTTAATCGTTTCGTCTGTCTGTCTGTTTGTTTGTTTCTGTATTTGTATGTTCACTCGCTGGTGTTGATGATGATGATGATGCAGATGATGATGATGGTGATGGCGCAATATACTTAGCAGTACGTCTGCATGTGACAATTATTGAGTCGTGTCTTTATGCAGGCAATTTGAAGAGCATCACGTGACCATGATGACGATGATGCAGATGATGAAAATAGTGATCGAGATTTAGATGATTACAATGGCGGTGATAATTTATCATGAAAATCCATTCCTTAAAAAATTATATTTTACTCTCTCTCATACACTCTCTCCCTCTCTCTCTCTCTCTCTCTCTCTATATATATATATATATATATATATATATATATATATGTATTTATATATGTATGTATATATATATACATGTATGTATGTAGTATATATATTGAATTGAATGTAAGTACGTACATACGTATTTCTTCTGTTGGGTGCATGTAGAATTGCTCTACAAATTAAATGTTGTCTGCATACTGTTGCGTTTCATTGCGTTTGCTCGAGTTCTCTTGGTGAATAATATTATTAATAATTATAATTATTATTATTAAAATTATAAATATTATTATGGCGTGCTACCATTTAGATGTCTAGAAATGAGGTTTACATAAATTCAAAAATAAAATAGACAATCGTGAAGTATATATTTGGTTGTAATAAGAATAATAATAATAAGCAATAATGTTACTAATGTAATTGTGGTACAGATGATGGTGGGGGTGAGTTTATTTGAAAATTTCAGCCAACCAAAACTCACGAAATTTTTCAACGGGCAATAAAATGAAAGTGTTTAATTGCATCATATGCTTCGTCGTGATCTCGTCGTCATCACCATCGTCGTCATCATCATCCTCAATGTTTTCATCATCATCATCATCAAGCTCCGATTTCAAAAAGTGTTGGCCAATAAGAATAGGTTTGTTGTTAGATTGATTGGTGGTGAGTAGGATAGTGATGATGATAGTGATGCTGATAGTGATGATGATGATGGTGATGATGATAATGATGCCAGCAAGAGAGATGAATGGTAAATGGAGAAGCTAATAATCGATGAATGTTCGTGTGCGTGAATTTTATCGTCGTCGTCATCGTCATCATCATCGTCGTCGTCGTCCTCACCATCTTGTCATTCATTGTTCCATCGGTTGTGAGATGATTGTGTGTGGCGGAGGCCTTGGGCTAGCTCACTCTTTCAGTTTCAACAGGCATACGTACCTACCTACCTACACACACAAACACACATACATACATACACACACATATACACACGTACATACGTACACACATATACACGTACTTTTTTTCTGTAATCATCTGTTGATATTTTTATATCTGTTTGTTTGTATATTTTTCGTTTCTTCATTCACACGTTCGTTCATTCAATAGTAATTTGAAGGCTAAATTTCTTATTCTCTTAATTTTTTCATTATCGCTAACATCATCATCATCGTCATCATCATCATCCTTCTTACAAACAGACATTTCAACGTCTTGTTGAGCAAACAGAGTTGGATGGTTGAATAAATTCTCAAGAAAAACCGTACAAACAAACAAGCGCACACACGTGCATGCGTTCGTACACGCATGCACTTACACGCACACACTTAAACGTCGTACACACGCATAGGTGGTACACACAGACACACAGGAAGTACTTACACACATGCACGCATGCATTATACTTTCGTATGTGCAATGATTATAATTACACAGAGAAAAACGATAAAATATTTTTTGTGAACAATAAAAATTAAGAAATTATTTCAACAGCATCAAAGAGGTAATTACGAGACAAAATGTTATCGGAGAGAATTAATTAACAAGCTTTGATTGAGTGCAGATGATGTTGTTGCTGTTGATGATTGTATTGTGGCTACTACTGCGGCTGCTGCTGATAACGGTGGCGACGGTGATGATAGTGATGCAAAATGCGATGGTGCATGCCTTTCTTCAGCTGAAGGCATCAATTCTATTCAATTTAGAACGTACAATCATATTAGAAGTGATAAAGTAAGTTGAATAAATTAAATAACCGGCAGTGGCTCATGGTGGTCCGTGGTGGCTCATGGTGGTTTGTGGTGGCTCATGGTGGTTTATAAGCCGCATTTTGAGTTGCGAATACGGGGTTAAAATACAAAGACATCTTCCCGTTATTCGCATGCCAGAATTCTTCTGAATGCCGCCTCTTCTTGGAAAGTTAAATTCAAGTGCATCTGAGACTGACAGTGCTGTCAAAATGCTCAACATATTTAAACACTCTGCAAATATTTAGCAAATTCAGTATTTAAATACCAAAAACTACTAGCAAATACTGTTTACAAGTATTTAAAATTGTTACAAACACCAAGCAGTTTTTATTTGATACAATTTACACGAGTTTGCGCGCTCAATAAACCTGTCGTACATTACATATTTTTCCATTTTGTTACTTCATATACGCAAACATCACATGGCAGTAAGTTTAATAAATGTTTTAAAAATAGAATAGAATAAAATAAAAATATAGAATAAAATGCCGGTTGTTTCTAATAGAAAAGGCATTAGCACTAACATTCACTAAAAATATGTGTTAACTTCAAAGAGCAGTTATGTCTCGGACAGATCATCAGGCAGACGATCGCCAGGCTTAATTAGGGCAGTCTGGCTGGCACGGACTGAGTAAAAGAAAAATAAATGATTGATAAAGGAATTTTCTCGTCAAACTTATTAAATTTGTCAATTACTAATTAACACTTCAAAGTAATTAATTATTGTCTAAAGACTATTATGTATTAAGTATTTGAAATGCCTCACACACAAGAGCAAGTATTTAAACGCTTTACAGCGCTATACAAATTAAAGCTTTTTCAATGAAATATGAAATAAAATTCAATCATTTTTTTTATTAAATTAAGTTTAAAATAAACATTGCTTAGCACACGTACAAAGCCTATGGAATTAATTTTACTTTTTTCATACATACTAAAAACGTAGAAAACAAATATATTCACATACACGCATACATACATACACACACATTCATACATGCGTGCATACATACATAGGCACACACACACATACATACATACAGACATACATACGCACACACATACATACACGTACACACGCTGACATACGAACGTGTACAAACAAACACACAAACAGACCAAGCGTACAACCTCTGACAAAACAAACATTCAATCGAATGCATTTACTATGAATGAACAAGAATGATGAAGATGATGGTGAAGATGATGGTGAAGATGATGGTGAAGATGATGAAGAAGATGATGGTGAAGATGATGAAGAAGATGATGGTGAAGATGATGGTGAAGATGATGGTGAAGATGATGAAGAAGATGATGGTGAAGATGATGGTGAAGATGATGGTGAAGATGATGAAGAAGATGATGGTGAAGATGATGAAGAAGATGATGGTGAAGATGATGGTGAAGATGATGATTGTGTAAAACAGTTTCGTTGAATTGTATTCTAGAAGCAAATTTGAAATGAACTTCATCTTAGCTCAAACATAATTATTATTATTATAAATAAGTTATGGTCATTATTGCTTTTGAAACGAAGGCATCATTGAAGACTCCGACAAAATGGAGCTGAACGTTGATTGGTTGAAAACTCAGTGGAAGCAGATGAGGTCAACCAATGAGAACAGGAGGTTTATGGAGGTCAAGTTGAAGGCTGTCCCATTGGAAACAAATTTGACCTATTTAGGATTGTCAAAAAGTAAGAACGACAATGATGATGATGATAACAATATGTACGATAAAAATAGTTATGTTAAACATAAAAACCAGAACAACAACACATCAACAATCAAAAAACACATCAACAACACAACGTCAACACAACAACAACACATCAACAACACACCAGCAACACAACAACACACCAACAACAAAACAGCTTACATGGATTTAGGGAGCTTAAACATCAGCTTCCTAATTGGACCCTACACTCATTCTCTCGCCCTCACAACCAACTCTCTTAACGTTCCATACTTTGTTACTTCGTCTCAGCAATGTTTTATGACGTCATCAACATCACCACCAACAACAATCAATGATGACGAAAATGATGAAATAAGTTTTGATGGCAACCAGAGTAATGACGTCACAATCAGCGTTGATGATAGCATAGATTATATAGCAAAAAATGTTCACAAAGAACTGAGATTGACTGATTGGCCCTGTTTCTCATTGGACAATATGATCACCATGTTTCAAGCTCCGCCCACCTTTGTACTGGTTGATATTTTGAAGTTAATTAGGCCAACCAATAAAAGAGCGGCAATCATTTACGATAACATTCAAGGTCACGTACCATTCGTTTGTATGTTATAAAAAAATTTAATTGCATTCTGTCAGCTAAATAATTGAAACAACTTTAAAATAGTCTAACATACATTACATACAATAACTGACCATCCAATCACAACAAACCAATCCGAACCAAACATCCAATCACATCAAAGCAGGCTTACAATTGGCCAATCAGCTGCTTAACGACAATGTCCAGTCAATCAAAACTTACCGTGTAATTGGTAATTTTCCCAAACTTACCAAAGATATTATATCATCGATCAGAAATTCTCAAACTTTTATTATCGTTCTGATGGTTGAGGAGGCCAGGTTGGATGAAATTATGGTGGAGGGAATGAGGACAGCCCTGATGACCAGCCAGCACATCTGGATCGTTCACAACGTCGTTAGTCCCACCAATCACTTACCATAATGTCATATTTATTATAACTTTTGCAAAATTATGCTTAACATCAGGGCCGGATTAACCAATAGACGAACGAGGCACATGCCAGGTGCCCCGGTAATTTTCAAGAGCCCATACTTTTGTCATTCATTTTTATTTTTATGTATGACAATTAAATATTAAATTAAACTGTTTTGCAACGGAGTTCATCGAGTTCCGTCTGCACAGTGCAACATACAACCTGGAGCTGCCTCACTTGGCGTAACTTTCAAAACTTTTGCAAAGTTTAAAGGATCTAAGCATGATGAATCAGCGCGAAGACCAGCATGCTTATAAAATCTGTTCTCAACTCACAATTACTTGATCTATAAAACACGTTGTGACGAGTGAGATGATTTTTTTTGCACTGTCAAATTCAGTGGCTTAGTTCAATTTCTATCTAATTTAAGATTTCTGGAGAACAAGCGAAAATTATTTGTGTAATTTGTAAACCTGAATAAAATCAATCACGGATTTAACAAAACAACAATTAAGAAAAACTGTTCTTAGCGTCTTACTACACTGATAATCATTTGTTTCAATAGCAACTTACTTTTAAAAAGTGAGGTCCCGAATTTGATACTTTGATAAGGCCCGCTTATGACGTAATCCGGCTCTGCATAGTATTAATTTAGAGAACAAACAATTTACATAAGAAACAATTTACCTAAGAGACTAAACAAAAACATTGGCGCAGAACGTAGCAGATGAGTTGTTCGATGAGTACACGAACAGTGGAGTCACATTTTTAACCTTCAAAAGCAGCAACAACATCAACAACATCAATGGCAACTATGAGTACGGTCCTAGCGAACGAGTCAAGTTAGACTGTTGATTTAATAAACCAACAGCTAAAATGTCAAAAACATTATCCCTGTTTGTTAGTAACATCATCACCATCATCATCATAACAATCACCCCCATCGTCTTCACCAAATTCACGATTAGCGTGATAATCACCATCATTCTTATCATGACAGCCAACTATCTTTGGATGAGATGTTATATTTGGATTCTATGCATCTCATTGACGAGATAACAAAAGTTCATCAGCGATTGTATAGCGGCAGATGTTACAACAACAACAACATCAACAACAACATCAACAACAATAATATGGTGAAGAGTAACTACTATCACAGCAACTACAACAATGATGAAGATCTTCGTTTAAAATTCATCAACAACTACACAATCAACAACAAAATGAATTATATATTGAAACAAGTTTAGTCTCGATGCTGCTGCAGACGATGATGATTTTGTTGTTGTTGTTGATGATGATGATCGTGTGTATGCTGAAATTGACAATGTGTTATATATATATACACACACATTTTTCAATCATCGTCATCATCAATATCGTCTCTATCATCATCTTCATCACCATAATCTTCATCACCAGATCGATACGGAGGGTTCTTCGGGACAAATCACGTTCAACGACCAATCGGCGATAAGACAACGCAGAGGTCACGTGCTTGATGTCGTCATCATCACTGAAACAAAACAACAAAAGGTTAAAAAATTATTTACAAATCATTGTCCAATTCCGTTGAAAATATTTCTAACATCATCGTCGTCTTCAACAACATTATCATCATCGTCATAAACATTATCAACATTTCATCATCATCATATTTCTTAGCTTCTCAAAGTTATATGCTAAACTCTTTCTTTTGCACGCTTTCCCTCTCTCTCTCTTTATATATATATATATATATATATATATATAGAGAGAGAGAGAGAGAGAGAGAGGGAGAGATATATACAAATTGAATTGAATGTAAGTACGTACGTATTGCTCCACAAATTAAATGTTGTCTGCATGCTGTTGCGTTTCATTGCGTTTGCTCGATTTCTCTTGGTGAATAATATTTATAATAATATTAATAATAATTATTCTTATTAATCATCATCATCATTCTATCATCATATTTCTTAGCTTGGATTCTGGAATTCTACATCCAACCAATTGCTTCTTAAACGCAACAACACCACAATGACATCATCATCTTCTTCTTCCTCTTCATCATCATCATCATCATCACCATCATCATCCTCATCATCACCATCTTTCCCTCCACCTCAAACGTCACTCGGAGGAATTTTGTTAACTGTAGTGGCTGTATTGGTTGGCGATGGTTTCAACTTGGTGATGATGATGTGATGATGATGACGATGATGGAGCCATGGTGACGAAATGACAAGACGAAAGTAGAAATCACTGCAGCAATCTTTAAGAGCTTATTATGGCGTGTTGTTGTGTTGTATGGAGACTCCCGTGTAATACATCTGTGCATGAGTGCCTTGTAACTGGTTGTTTGCTCTAAAGCCTTTTGTATTTATGCACGTACGTATGTCTGTGTGTATGTTGTGTATGTACCTACGCATGTCTGTGTGTTTGCATGTTTGTTTCATCGATGGCTTGAATGTGTGGATAAATGAATGAATGCGAAGAAATGTGAACCAATGACACGACATTACTGCCATTTGCTTATATATATATATATGTATAAATATATATGTATAAATATATATGTATAAATATATATATATATATATATATATACATTTGTTAGGACCCTCCATTTCTTATAGCGAAAACTTCCTCCCCGACCTCTGACGATGACGATCGTTACGACGGCTTCGTAGTTGACCTCTTGAACCAGCTATCGAAACAGTTAGACTTCACTTACAAGTTGTACGTCGTTGCAGACGGCAAGTTGGGGTCGAGGAGAGAGAAGGAAAAGGAGAGGGAACGTTGGGACGGAATGGTTAATGAGATCATCGAAGGGGTTTGCGTTATTTCGTTCAACCAATTATTTTTTCAATAGTTTATTAGTTCATTCAACCATTTTTTTTTCATCCACCTATCCAACTACCCCTTAATGAAAGAAAGCAGACCTGGCCTTGGGCCCCTTGACAATCACCTCTTCGAGGTCACGTGTCATTGACTTCAGCTTTCCCTTTGCCACCTCCAAGTTATCGGGCTTGGGCCTTTCCAAATCTTCGAAACCTCAGTGGGTAAAATTCGTTGACCCCTTCACACTGGAGACCTGGCTGACCATCGCTGCAATCCTTATATCAATCACTCTTGTCTTCTTCTTCATCGACAGGTGGGCAAACAATTTTATTTTAAATTATAAAATGAACAAAATTAAAAAATAAATTTAATTAACCAGATGCACGCCGAGATTGAAGATGTTTTCATATCAGAAAAATATTTCTAGAAGGTTCGATGGTGAAGATGATGAGGCTGGTGGGACTGCTAGTTATGATAATGATGGTTCGAAGAGCAATAAAAAATTAGTTGGTGACGATTACGATGGCGATGGTTTTAAAATGGGCAGCCGAAAAATGAGTGGTGTGAGCAGGGTAAAAAGTGGAGAGTTGTTCAATGAAACGTCGCATCGCCAGTCAGGAACATATGAAGTAGTCAGCACGGCAGCTACAAACGCAACCAACACAACAGAAACTTCTAGCAACACGCCTGTGAGAGCTTCTAGAGTCGCAACAGCAGCAACCACACCAACTTCAACCATCAAACGTTCTCCCAAACAAGCAATAACATCGATCGAACGAAAAAATGTTGACCAGGTTGAAAAAATGAGCTTATGGGCATGTTTCTCACTCAGCCTATCAACACTTCTTCTTAACAACCAATCAAATCCTCGCACGAATGCTGGTAAATTCTTATTGGTTGGTCTCAGGATGTGTTCCTTAGTTACCGTTGTCATGTACGCTGCCAAGATGGCGGCTTCAATGACGACCAATCAGCTTCAGGCAACAAAAGGAAGTTTGGAAGAGTTGATGATGAAGAAGGAAGGAAGATTTGGGACAGTGAGGAACAGTGAAGTGGGCATTATGCTTCAAAGGTCACCAAACCCGATTTATAAGCACTTGTGGCAGGTTGACTCGATCGTTTTCATAAAATTATCTTTCTTCTTCTTCCTGTTGCTATTAATAATTATAATCAATGTAATAAACAAAACCATGATATAATTATACTTATTATTATTAATGCGACATCCACCCCCTCCCACAAGACCGTACAACACAGGGATACCTCAGGGACAGCGGAGATGTACTCCATCTTCCAGCTGTCGGTAACAGACATGGTTGAAAGTACAAAGGATGGATACGATAGAGTCAAGTCCTCAAATGAGTACTACTTCCTCTGGCACAATCTCGGCAATAGGTGGCCCTGAAATTGTGGTGTCGCATGTTTGTTGGGTTGCGTGTTTGTGCAGATGCCTATGTGGTGATTGTCATTTGTTCAATGTTTTACTATTTAAACGCACTCACAGTTACTTAAAGCTAATATGCCAGCACAAATAGAAAAAAACATAAATGTCATATATAAACAAAATAAACAAAAATTAACGGCATTTACGAAGAACAACACAGACAGACAGACAAACAGACACACCTGACAACAGATACAGAGCAATAATAGATGCCGGCTGCGAGATGGAGAACGTAGAGAGCAACTACCACAGCATGCATTACGGCATCGGCTTGAAAAAGAACTCGCACCTGAAGACCCATCTGAACACCGCCCTCCTCCTCATGTTCGAAGATGGCTCCCTCAAAAATATTCAAGACAAGTTTGATGTCTTATATTTAAAAAAATTAAGTTATGTTTAAGAAACATCACCACGTCACATCGCATCATCGTCATCATCTTCAACCTCACAACGTGCGCAGATGGTGGGGCGACAATGGATGCTTAGATGGGAGACTACAAACAACAAAGCATCCAGGTCAATTTATGAATGTTGATAACTTTATTATCATCATCATTTTTTATCTGACCTATTTCCGAACTCTTTCAAACAATTAGGTCAGTTAAACGTGGATAACTTCAAGGCCATCTTCATAACGTTGGTCCTCACAGTCATCATCTCTGTTCTGATGTGCGTGATTGAATGCAACGTCATCAGTGGTAGGAACAAGAGAAGATTCAAGAAGGTCATCCATCTCAAGGTTTGTCCCTGATTAGTGGATGGATGAATGTATAAAACTCTGAATTTATTGAATAAATGAATATCACTGATAATCATAGAAGCATAACATAAAGGAAAATGATGATACAAACACGAACTCTTATCTGGAATAGCAACAGCGTTCGATTGAAACGACTCTTACATATCAGCAGCAACAACATCAGCCGCAGAAACCAAGAAGTGACGATAATGATGACAGAGCTGATGGCAACGATGACGATGATGACGCCAACGTGAAAGTACACGATCTTCTCTTCCAGCAACAAACTCAAGATGCCACACTGCTATCGAGGCAGACTCAAATATTTTGAAGAAACCACCAACTTCGATGTCTCCATCATTCTTTATCATCTTAATTGTTACAATTGTTTTCAGGATTATCAAATTTACCCCGTCATCCATCATCAAATTTTTTGATGTTAAATGCCGTTATTATCTCTGTACTGTGAACATACTCATAGGCTCAAAAGAACATTTATAAAAGCACAACTGTTATCAAGTGCGAAACTTTACCGTTATTATTTTAAAAATACACACACGTACAAACATAGCTACACACACTTACCTGTAAACATGCAGGCTGCCAGACAATCGACCAGACGTATTGTAGAAAGTTAAGCGCACGCAAGCACGGACGGCGCGCGACAAATTCATCAAATTAAATGCGTGACGAACAATTTAGAGAAATAACATTGATTAATCAGAGCTTCATATTAGAATATACATACCTTTTATACTTTTTACATTCCATTATTTCTATTCATTCTTTTGTTCATTCATCTACTTGCTCATTCGTTCAATTGTCGGTCTATCCATCCACTTATATCTGTATCATTCTATTAAAACATCGCTAGTTTTTTGCGGTAGAACAGTCGTAAATGGCAATATTCATTAAATCGTATTATGATGTTCCTGTAAACTCGTTTTTAATAAATAATGTTCGCGTTAACGTCTCGCCAGCTGTATAATACACTACACTACACTACCTACCTACCTACCTACCCTGAGAAAATATCTGCGGCCCACTGATTACAGACGATCAACTTGAACTGAAACCAGTTGGAAATAAATTTCGGTGGCACGTTATCCCCGCACGACTAAACGTTATAGAAAAGTAATAATAATGATCATAAAACATCAACACATATTTTCATTTTGTAATTAAATAACTAATTTATAAAAATTAATTCAACAACATTCAACTCCATGAAACAAATTGAACATATATCGAACGAATAATTATCGAAAAAACAAAAAAAACAGCTAAGTAACTAATGATAGGAAACTAATAAATCTTCTTAAGCATGAGCACAGCAGATGGAACCAGACCTGTGTGACGATGATCATGTTTCAAAATGTAACGTTCATCAACAACACACCAACCTAAACAGCATCAACAACAACAACATCAAAAACATCAACAACAACAACAACATCAAAAACATCAACAACAACATCACCAATATCAACAGACCCAACTCTTTAAGACTCATCTGCATCTCATCGTCATTGTAATCTTTCCTAGGAAAGTTGGTACTGAATGTAAAGGGGCCCAAGCCAGAGAAAGCCGTAGAAGCAGAGTTAGCAGCAGCTGAAGCAGCTGATTTCTGCTGCACGAAGAGACGAACAGCTGCCAAACTTTCGTCCACTTTAAACGTTTCAACTAATTTATCTCCATTTAATAACCGGATCTGAAAATTTTTTTTCAGAAATCAAGATGATGAAAATGATGATGATGAGCAAGGTGATGATGAACGTGATAACTGATAAAGAATACTTGAATTTTTGTTTCGATATACTCTTTGGTGAGTTGAGGTAGACGTTGTTGCTGCTGAGATGTAGTCGCAGTTTGAAGCTGCTGCTGCTGCTGAGGTTCATTCACGGCGTTTGTCTTTCCAAACTTAAAAAATATTTACAATAATTTAACTGTTGAATTTATTTAACTGCCATCAAATCAGTTGTTATTGCTATTGAATCATTTGTTGAAATTAAATTAATAATGCTAATAACACAACTAGAAAGAGAACAATAATGAAAATAAACATTAAGACATTTAAACAGTTGAAGGGACCAAATTTCAAACAAAATTCTTTATTGAAGTTCACTTTAAGATCTCTATCTCGTTTGTCCTTCTCAATCTGCTCCTTCACTCTCTGCCTGCATTAACATAACAGTGTGACACGTACAGTGAATAACATAACAGCGTAATTTTCAGGTACCAAACAGCACATTAAAAAACAAAGAAAATGAAAATAATATAAAAGTGAAGTAGATGAAATAAGTGAAAATAAATAGAAAATATACTTGGCTGCTCTCTCCTCCTCCTTATCCCTCTTTCTCTGATCTAGAATCTTCTTCATCTCCATTTCCTGCATTCTGTCAATCAATCAATCAATCAATCAATCAATCAATCAATCAATCAATCAACCAACCAATCAATCAATCAATCAATCAATCAATCAATCAATCAATCAATCAATCAATCAATCAATCAATCAACTTATCAATCAACTTATCAATCAATCAATCAATTTATCAATCAATCAATAATCAATCAACCAACCAACCAACCAATCAATCAATCAATCAATATATCACCAAACATACTTTTGTTTGGCTTGTGAAATTTCCTTGCCCATATTCCTCCTGCTTTTCTCTCGTTCCAGCTGTTCCACTCTCTCTTTCTCTTCTCTCTCCACCCTTCTCTGCTTCAATAACTCCTGGACTCTGCAAAAAATTTTCAATGAATATTCATCAACCAATCAAAACATCCCTATATTGTCTAACATCACAATAGAAACATTCTACAGGTCACACTGACCGATCACAAATCATCTTCCAAATAGGACATCACTGTCAACCAATCCAAATTTACATTCCAACACAACAACAATCTACTTGACAAGTTGTTGCTGTTTCTCCTCCTCAGTCAGTGGTTTGATTGATTCTGTTGATTCTGTGAAGTTTGAATGGCCAGTCCTCGTGGCATGCAACTCTGCCTCCCCAATCCCAGCAAAAATCTTCCCACAACTTTTTTGGTCAGCCAGTTGGGTGATTGATTGGTCATCATCATTAATTTCATCATCATCACCAGTGTCATTAGCTTCATCAACATCATATTAAAATATAATGAAATAAACCTACTCTTCACATTTTAGAGACTTGGCACTTTGTTCAGTCGATGATGTTGTTGCTGCTGTGGCTGTTGCAGCTGAGATATCTTCTGCTGCTGCTGCTGTTGTTGATAATGATGAAGAGGTTGCTGTTGATATAACCACAGATAAATACTTCAAACTTACAAACAAATATAATAGCAAAGATAAAAATAAATTTAATGTGATTCACTTTTAGTTGTTTCATCAGTTACTTCATCATATATGGCATCATTTTCGTGGGTTATCAACCTGGGTGTGTGTTGTGGTAGATCAATTTACTAAATGAACCATCAATTATGTAGGAAATACATGTAATTAATTGAAATAATTGAACAATTTGATCCAATTTTCTGTACTAATTGACAGCTATAAATAACTATAAAAGACAAATGACTTTAAAATTGTTGCATTTGATTATGACAAATGTCTGTTTTGAAAACATGGTTGATTAAATTTTTTTCACTTTTAATAGGGTAAAAAGTTTTAAACTTTCAATTGAATAACTAATTGTTTCAATAGTCAATTAAATTAATTATTTTCATGGATATGATTAATGAATTAATAAATATTAATAATTAATTAATGAATTGATTGATTATGAATGGATTGGTTTCGATTTACATAACACTTTTGTCATTGTGACAATTTGTGGATGAATGAATTTGAATCCAGCAAACAGCAAACTATAAAATAAACAAACCACTCCATGGCCACTTCCACCCCAGCATTCCCTGTCTCCTCCAGTGCTTTCTCACTACAAAATATTCGAAATTGACATTTGAAACTAGGTTGTTTTGAAATAAAATAGAATTTTAACTATTTACTAACTTAATAGAAATTTAAAATTAAATTCTAGATTGATTGAAATTCTCTATCTAGCACTAGCTACTTTCTACTAACGCTCTGTTCCTTTCAAAACCCATTTCAGTCAAAACATCGACGAAAGCTGAAGCCATTTTTAATAGTTTTATTAACTGAAATCAAGTTGAAAATACTTTTTGAAACGTAAAACTGAAAATTTTTCCGTGAAAATGTAAATTTAACGAATAAAATTCATCTTTACGAAAATGAAATTTATTAACAAAATGGTTTCATATGCAAATTTTTGGATAATCAAACAATGAGGAATAAATATGGAGTGCCTAAATATTATGTAACATTAGAGTTCACATAACTACATAACTAGAATAAATATAACAGCCTTCGCTCACTTTTAACGGTCAAACAAGGAGCTTACTTTCGGAGAAGATTTGGAGGGTGATTTTTTACCTTTCGGGACATTGGCGACCATCGACCTTTACAAAACCCGATCTTTAAGACTTTGTAGCAGTTGCAACGTGGTGATATTCAACAAGTGACACAAGGACTTCACGAATGTTATTGGTTAAACTTTTCCAACTTTCTGGCTGTTGTTATTAACCAGGAGATGGATAGACACAAAATTTTAAGACCCAGAATGGGCCCCAAATTTGTCGAAAATTCATATTTTTATTTAATCAAATGGTGAAATTTTAATTAAACAGTTTACCAAACAGTTATCGCGTCACTCGTGCACTTGCGAGCTTCATCTAAGAAGAAACGAATTTTTTACTGAATCACACAAAATAGTATTTGTTCATCAATTCATTTTTCAGGGTATCGAATTGGATGAAAATCAGCTCCCATCCAGATAACAAAATTGCTGTTTTTGATACAATGCCGAGGCACGTTAAAATATAACAAAAGAGCAAGCACAACTTCTTGCAAAGATTTTCAAACTATGAAAGGATACAGTTTGACTCGGTTTCAGTTTTCAATTTACATCTATCAGTCAATTAGTTTATAAAGCGCTATTTCCGCGATGTTCAACAGCGCTCCTCAATGAATTTTGAAAACAGATGGGTCTTGAGATCCGCTCTGAACTTCGTAACTGATGGAAAAATAGTCAGAGAAGGAGATAGAAAGTTCCAGAGAAAAGGACCAGAAAAAAATGCAAATTTAGCAAAAAAGTGTTTAACACGAGTTAAGAGGAAGTGAGAACAAGAAGACAAAATACAAATGGAACAGATCATACAAATTTTTCAAATTGTTACAAAAAACTTAAAAGAATGATAAAAATGATTGAAAAACTGAAAACGTTATTGCGTTATGGTTCTTAATGTGATTACCAAAATATATGCTAAATATCAATTTCAACAATTTTTCATTGCATACTCTTATTTTACGTTTCACTGCGTTGTTCAACTTATAATTATCATCTTCATGAGTTTCATTGTACTGTATCGCTTCGTTATTCATATTGTTTCTTAATTATTCGCCTTATTTTATTATTGTTCACATCATTTTATTATCATTCACATTATTTTATTTTTATTCACATTATTTTATTGATCGCCAGCTGTTCAGCTCAAAGCGTCTGACATTTTATTGTTTGCCTGCATAGAGAATTATATGTATGCATATATATATATATATATATATATATATATATATATATATATATATATATATATATATATAAATTATGCACATGAGACATAAAGAAGATTGCGTGAAAGTGTGATGATGCACGATTTGATGGTATCGTCAACATATAAATAACATACACATTCATAGATACAACATACAGAAGCCATATTACTTATAAATATACGCGAACGTTGCACATATCTATCTACGTACGTACGTACACGCCAGCAAAAACACCATACATAACGTTGAACAGACTACAAGAAGAAGAACAACTGATCAACAACAGATCAGGTTGATAATTTCGATCAAATAGATATTGCATAAATAGATTAGTGCAGTTTTGTGTCGATAAAGACTTTAAAATGTTTCAAAGTTTAATTTGATACGAGGCATGCGCGGCTTATCGAGGTGGGTTGTGATGTTTTTGTTGAAACTTTCTTCATTACATTCAATCAGTTGAAGATGGTTTGAAATAGCGAGATAAAGTAATGGTTGGAAATGTCTGACCGGTTCCGCAGAGATCCTCAGCTAATCGGCCAAAAACGTGAAGCCTTGGCTCCCACGCATTCACGTATTCAACTCACGTTCGCCGTAGTCTTAGTCATTACTTTGGTGTAAATGCAGTATTTGATTTTCCATTTGATAATATACCATTATGAATAGAAACGAATAATGTGCCTCATGTAACCGCGTGCTGCTGTTCAAGTTGAAGGTTTATCTTGGTTGTTTTATACGTCGGACGACGTGTTCTCTGTCAGTCAGTACTCTCTCTCTCTCTCTCTCTTTCTTATTATTCAAATTCATGTTCATGTCACCAAAACAACAGAGCAAGACCCATGTGTTAATGGATAGCTGGTTATTTCTATGTGTTTAATAATAATTAATCAGCAGCTGTTTTAGTTTGATGCCTTGAATGTAAATGGCACCGTTTGGCCCATCAGTCAAATTTCGGCAGAATATTCGTTCGGTGCATATCTTTTCCTACATTATTAAAAGCATGCAAATAAACAAAGAAAAAACAATTTTTTTAAGAAATAGGCGTAACAAGCGAACAATGTATTAATAATAATGTTCTCAAATGTTTTTGTGCGTATGTATCGATATATATATATTCAAACACATGTGACAATAACAGCAGGTGTGTACGTATGCGAATGTGCATTTCGGTGTATGTGTACATCTGTGCTTTTATTCTGGTTTTAATTCTGGCGGTTGCGGTTAGGGTTAGTTTGTGTACATCAGTTGCGTATGCGAATGTGCATTTCGGTGTATGTGTACATCTGTGCTTTTATTCTGGTTTTAATTCTGGCGGTTGCGGTTAGGGTTAGTTTGTGTACATCAGTTGCGTGTGTGTGCGTGTGTGTGTACATCTGCCTGTAAACCTGTACACCTATCATGGAGTGGATAGGCAATGTATCTGCGAATGAACAGAAATTTTGCAGTATGTGTACTGATCACCTGACTGAGTTTAATGTAATTTTTATTCTTCCTATTGTTCTCATTGTTATTATTGACCAAAACCATTAAAAGTGGCTAAATATATTTATCAATCTGGTTGAATGATTCAACATATCCATGTATGAAAAAGCAATTGAATAAATGATTCAATCATGCGTTCATTTATTCATTCATTCGTTCGTTCATTGAAGGGTATGAAAAATTCATCTGGTCTAACGCTTCCACAGCATTTCCTCATCACTCTGCTGAAAAGGAAGAGAGGTTACAAGATGGATGGATGAACGAATAAACGAATGAAAGAATGAATAAATTCACTAATCACTATCATCATAACACAGATGCAATCCCTCCATCTTCAACCGATCCACCACCACCATCATCATCCAGCTTCACTATCGACTCACCAAACATCGCAATTCGAAGTGAAAGTTTCAAGTATCAATCAACAACAACAACATCAACAACAACATTAACAACAACAACATCAACGACAACATCAACATCATTTTTCTCAACATCTTCATCCCATCTGATACAATCATCAGCGCAGACATCCTCCTCAACATTGCCTCCACTGTCATCGTCCTCATTTTCTGCATCAATGGTAAGTGTATTTGTTCATTTATCTCTCACCCATCCATTCATTCATTTATTCATTCATTCATCCATCTATTCATTCATTCATTTTGTTTCAGATGAGAGATAAACAGAGCTTCTCAACCAGTGAAAATAGTGGCAAGCAGTTATAATAATAAACTTCAATTTACGAAATTTCATTTTGAATACCATTAATTTCATTTTGATTGATTTGAAAGTAAAAATTATTCGCTAATTGTTATTGTTATTCAGCGTTTAATAATCATTGATTTTTACGCAGACAATTTCGATTGGCTGAAAGAGAGTTCCCCCAAGAACTCTCCGCCAATGAAAATTGAAGAATATGAACCGGGTCACTCATCAATTGCTAGAAGGAAGGGGCTTGAGGTGCTCATTTGCATAATTTATTTTGAAAATTATTTATTGTTTTTGCTGTTGTCAATATCAATAGCGCGGTTTTCTATTGCTAGAATTAATAAATAATTTAAATAATTTTTCATCAGTGCGTTCGTGGTGGCGACGATGAATACAATCCGCCAATATGCAAGCCTGGCGATCTTTGTAAATAGTGAGTTGTGATGACGATGAGGATGATGTTGTTGTTGATAATGATAATGTTGTTGACGGGGATGATGATGTTGACGATGATGATGAACTAAAACATTTCTTCATTTCATCAGCTCTGAATCACTAAACAGCAAAAACTTTCGTGTAAGCAAAAGAGAAAACTACAACAACATCAACAACAATCTAAACAACAACAATCACACCACCAACAACAACATCTACAAAAACATTCAAGAGGGCGGAACGATCCCGCGGCAAGGGTTGAGGGGGTTGATGGAGCCCAGGAGAGGTAGGTCAACAGGAAGGTTTTTTTGAAATTTGCTTCATTAGTGAATAAACAACAAAGGAAAATTGAATGAATGGAGGAATAAATAAACTAACAAACGAATAAATGAATGAACGAACGAACGAATAGATATAGAATTAAATAATTAATCAATCCAGTGAAGACCCTACCAACCCCAACCTACCTGACTAACATCTGCCTGAACACAAGCAAAGAACAAAAAAGTGTAGAAAGCCTTACACACGCCATGTCGGAAATTCAAGTCAATGAGGATTCTAATATCTTTGGTGAGAGAGATCGTGAAAAAAAGTCAAAAGAGGACAAAGAGAATGAAAGACTTAAAAGGAAAATGCAAGTGGTAAATAACAATACCATCACCACCACTACCACCACCACTACCACCACCACCACTACTACTACTACTACTATTACTACTACTAATAATAATAATAATAACAATAATAATAATAACTATAATAATAATAGCTATGAACGTACACAGGAGCGATTGATAAGGATAGAGAGAATGAAGAGAAAGAAGCTGGAACAGAGGATGAATGAAGCTAGAAGACATAATGATCATTTTTTGTTAGTAGCGGCGATTATGGTTGTGATGATGATTGTGGTGATGGTTGTGATGATGGCTGTGGTGATGGTTGTGATGATATCAACAAACAGACCTATAGAGAAATCACCGGTGAAGCTCAACAGATACGATGATGATGAAGACGACGGTGATGATTGTGATGGTCATGACGTCATCATGAATACTAGCTATTATGATAATGATGATGTAGCAACTTTTAGGAAGTTCGGAAAAATTCAGAAATGTTTTGCAGTTACCATGTTCAACTTTGAAGCCAAGAATGAAAAGTTCGTCACCATCACACCCACCACCACCATCATCAAACTCACCATGAGTGTCAGTTCAATTTCAATCATCGTCCCTACCACCATCACCACAACAGAGAGCTCACATTGAAGAAAGGAGAGAAAGTGATGTTGTTGAGGAGGGTTGATGAGAACTGGGTGGAGGGCGAGAGTGCATGTGGTAGGAAAGGGATGTTTCCTGTAACGTACGTTCATGTATGTTCATGATGATGATAGTGATGATGATGGTTGTGTTGATGATGATCACGATGAGATAATTTAGAAATTCATCATTGTCGTCGTATTCCTTGACCCTCTGTTGCTTTGATTTGATGAAATCCTCGACAAATTTTGTTTCACCATCATAATCATTATCACCACCACCATCATCATCATCATCATCGATACAATCATCATCAACATCATCATCGTCTCCCTAGATATTGACACCGAGGCACAAACGAAAGTTTTGCCAAGGCGTTGTTCTCTTCAAGTTTGTAGCGAACCTGAAAAATGAATTGTCCGTTGACGAGGTAGGCATGATGATGATGATTTTGGTGGTGATCATCAGATGGTGATAAAAACACACAGGGAGAAAAGGTGAGCATAATAAAGAGAGTGGATGATAACTGGCTGGAGGTGAGATCGCGGAATGGCGAGGGTGCAGTGCCAGCGTCCTATATTCGGAACATCAGCCTTGAAGATAGTTCCTCATCACCAGCTAGAACTGCTACACCTAGTTCAGGTTCCAATTTCAAATTACGATGATGACGACGACGACGATGATGACGATGATGATGACGATGATGATGATGACGACGACGATGAGGATGTGGTCTGCTCAGCCGGTGTTGATGACAAAATGATCTTTGGATGAGTTGACACAAAACAAACAAAAATCCTTATTCAGATATATACAGCTACCATCATCATCATCATCATCCTCATCATTCTTTCATTGGATCCATCAGTTCATCACTGAACACAAGTCAGGCTCCTTCCATTCCGTCCGCTCCTCTCTCACCATCAACATCTCTCGAGTTCCAGGTCTGTCCGGAGTTCAATGGATGGGTGGATGGATGGATGGATAGATAAATGGATTACTGAATGAATGAGTAAATGAATGATCACCATCAGATATCTGACTGGCCTATGCTTGAGAAATCTCTGGCTGATTTGGAAAAAATGTGTGCTGCTCAACAACAACATCAACAACAACATCAACATCAACAACAACAACAACATTACAACGATCAAAAAAATATTGAAGCTAAACCAAGAAATGACATTTCTGATAACTATCAAGACATTATGAGAAAAAATAAAAGCTATCAGCAGCAACAACAACATCACCATTTAACACAGCAACAACAACAACCGCAGCGGCAGCAACAACTACAACAGCCCCATTTAATTCAATACAAACAACAACAGCATGAACAACAACTGCAAGCAGTAAATGAAAATTATAGCAACACAACACAAGTGGCTGAACTCGGTCAACAACATCAGCAACGTCAATTTGTACAATTAAATTCCATGAAACAACAAATTCAACAGAAAGGGAATGTCAATAAACAATATATTTCTTTGAAACAACAAAATCAACAACAATATCTACTTCAACAGTTTTTGCAGCAGCACCAGCATCATCAACAACATCAGCAGCAACAATATCAGCCACAACGACATCATCAACAACATCAGCCACATCAAAAATCATCTTCGACGGTAAATTTCAACATCATCAACAAAAACAGCACCAACAATAATACTTATGAATCTTATTCGCCATATCAAACCATTTCATCAATTAGATCAACAAACTTTGCAAATTCTAACCAATCTATAAACAGCTCAATGTCGCGGTCAGTGACCACAACTGAAATTTCCAAGCCCTCTATTTATAGTTCACCTGAAAGATTCATTGTTACTGGCCAATCAACTTTGAAAATACATCAACAACATCAACACCAACCACAACAACAACAACCACAACATCATCAGTTATCAACGGTTGCTACTAACAGCCACAACAAGCATGCAGATTATGATAATGGTTTTGAAGTTGTAGTGTTAAAACCGATCCAATTGAAAAAATCCATTCCTCCTGATTATGCTATGATTGGTTGGTAATGATGCTGATGTGGATGATGACGCTGACGTGGAAGTCGGTGATGACGACCGTGGTGTTCAATTTTGTTTTATTAATAAGGCTCTCCCAAGTTGTTGATGAGACGAGGAATGACGTCTGCAGAGCAGCCAGCATGCAGAGCAAGTTTCTGTGGGAGCATCACTTATCAACTGTATGTATGTTTGTATGTATGTGTGTATCTGTATGTGCGGCGGGCATGTACGTGTCTATATACATGTTTGTATGCATGCATTTATGCGCGCGCGTTTGTGTTGCAGGTACAGAGTTCAACACAGCTACCTTCCTCAACATTCCGACGAATTGCAATTGACTATCGGGGACATAATCAAGGTAACGATGCTAACGTTGGTGTTGTTTTTGGTTATAGTAATGATGGTTATGATGTTGATGTTGTTGATGATGATGATTGTGATGTTATCACAACAACTGCCTTTTAATAAAACGTCAAGTGGCAACGAAGGTTGTGAACAATCCTACTATTTGCATGGCCAGTACCAACACCAACACACAGTTTTAAAATGTATTGCCGGTACAAACAACGATTCTCATGTTCTAATACCAATAGTGATGCAAATACTTCATTGTATTTTCAAACGTTGCTACATGGTAGAGGAAGAACTAATATTTCATCCAAAAATGCATTCGGTTGTTATAGGTGTTATGTTATATAACATGAAAATGATTACACAACGATAAATTGTTTGAACCATCAAATTTGAAGCAAGTTAAAATGAATACTCATTCAACAATTATTTTAGCGAAAATGATTGTGCCAATATTTTTATCTTATAATCAACTAACTGCCTTTCAAAAGTAAAAAAATTATTAAAATCAAAAAATTAAACAGTTTTTTGCATTTTCTAACCATCCAAATGAGGCACATCGCGAAAAGAATAAAGATTTTAAAAAAAACACGCAAAAGAAGGGAACGTTTTTGGGAATTCACCTTTTAAAAAACGCGTTCACTTTTGATAAATGAAATGATCATTGAAAAAATATATCTACTTGACGTTCAGAAGTTTTCCTCTATCGAGAATCGAATTTTTTTCTAGCTAAAATGTATCGACAGTACCAAGTTCGATACCAACATCAAAGTATCGCCAATAAGACAGCCAGCGCTGAAAAAGTATCGGCCATGCAATATCGCCGATGTTAACAATCCTGGTTACGATAACTATACATTTCTGGTTAACAATCCTGGTTACGATAATTGAACATTGTTGGCACAGTACAACATCATCATGTTCCTCACCAACAAATAACACAGGTAACAGAGAAATGTGATGATGGTTGGTGGGTTGGTGCCGCAAATTCAACAAACAAGTTTGGTCTCTTTCCGGGCAACTATGTTAAGCCTTTGTGATCAATCAATTAATCTATCAGTCATTCATTGATACGTTTATTGGTTCATTGATACATTCGTTCTTTCATTCGTTCGTTCATTCATATCCTGATGTAAATTTATACCTAGTCTCATTTATGATCGAATCTCACTGGTTATTTATTTCAGCCATTACCTACCAAAATTTATTAAATTAATAATTCTTACAAAATATTGCAATGTGGTGAATTTAAAAGTTGAAGCAAGCACCGTCGGCATCACGCCATCATTCTCTCAATCACGTCAGCGTTATGGTCGTCATCGCATAACACGTGCAAACATAACTCGATAATTTCAAATGTCCTCAATGGTCTAAATTTTTCATATTTTATTCATTCACTCATTCAATCAATCAATTTTCGTTTTGCGTCCAGAGACCCGGTTTCCCGAGGTAGGACGTTGTTTTCTTTGCCACCAACTTTTTGCGCCAAATTAGACGATCGGTTGTATTCATTTCATTCATTATTTAGTTTAAATATTAAAAAACCAATTTTGAATAAATAAATAAATGAAAAATTATTGCATTAAATATATCATTCGCTTGTCACAAATTCGCTTGAAATAACGACCCCTACTTATGCTTATAGGTCATTCACTTTATTTGCACCGTTTTAAATATGCAAACGCATATGGCACACGCCACCACAAAGTCTGTCATTGCAGTTACACACACACACACATACATGAACACGCACACACGAACACTTCCAAATGTACACCCCAATGAAACTTCATCAGGAACTATCATCACAGATATTTTGAATGTTCAATTTAAATATTGTTTCATTAAATGTTAATTAGTTGTTGGATGTAAATTTTATCAAGATATTGCCGTAACTTTTAATCTCATAATTCAAACTTGACGGGCGTGGAGCACCGTATAGCTTAATACTTTTTATATTATTCTATACATTTTGCTATATTCTTTATCAACGATTGACATGTTTTCGACTTAACTTGGAATACAGTTCTTTATATGCAAATTTTGCCTTGCAGAATGTGGCTTCAAAAAATCTTATGATAAATTGATAAGCTCGATACATCGGTTTAGTATGATGATGTTTCAGTTTTAATGTAAAATCAAGATAGTGAACGTTTCTCGCAAATGAATGAATCATTAAAAACATCATAAAAAAACTTTTCCTACGTTATATTTTAAATTTGTCTTTATCAGAAAATATTGAAAGCTGTTTAGTTATTTGTCTCTTCCAGCTTCCAACCAAATGACGCTCCGACTTCAATAACTGAACTTAATTCAAACGCGTGAACATGTTTTACTGATTTGTCCTATATTTAAGGGTACAATTTCATTAAAAAGATAATTCAATCATTCCATGAATGTCGTATTCATTTTATTTAAGCGCTTTTTTCATCAAATTTGAACTTCATTACTGACTTATATTCTGTTTTGTGTTCTATCTTTCCTCAAATTTATTTAACGGTTTATTAGAATAAACTGTAGCAAAGCTAAAGAGTTTAAAGCTTCTTATTGCAGAAATCAAAATTTTAAATGTACGATTGAATGGTTGGTCGGTTGACTGATTGAATACAGAAAAGTAAAGTTGTATTTACATGAATTCATCAGAATCATACGCTGCGTCCTGTATGATCAAGTTTCATTTTTTAAAATGAATAGAAATTTCTAATCAAATTTTTATATTAATGCAACAAACCAACATCAAGGACATCAATAACATTAGCACCAGCAACAATAATTATAAAATTTCAATAGCATCAACCAACTTGATTTGAAGTCATGTTTTCAGCTTTCATCAACCTATCATAGCTCCTACGATTTTAAATAAATTGTGGAAATAAACTAAATGAATATAGATATGAACCCGACTAAATAAAATAATGATGGTTGAGGATGATAATAAATGATAAAAATGACGAAGATGAAGATGTTGATAACAATGATGAAGATGGTGGTGATAACAACAACAACGATGATGATGAAGATGAAGACGAAAATGACAACTTGAGTTCAGCCTCTTTCTTCCTGGCATCCTCTGCATCCTTCTTCCTCTTTTCTTCTTGCCTCATCATCTCCTTCTTACTCTCTCTCTCCTTCCTATCTCTCTCTTCTTTTTCTAACCTATTCAGTAGAGGTTGTCAATAATTTCATATTAACATTAAATAAATATTAATATTGAATACTTTAAATAGCATTCCCAACATCAAAACCAAAAAGCATCATTCTTGTCATCATCATCGCCAGCATAGTCGTAACCAACACCTGAGATCTAATTTCTTTTCAAGGAGAGTTTTGTTCAACCTATTGACAACCTCATTGATTCTTGAGTCTACTTTCATCACCTTCACCTGCAACATAACACATTTCATCTTCATTATTATTATTGTAACTGTTCATTATTGCAACAGCAGCATGACAAATAACTACACACATTCAAGACAACAACATTGATTGACCTCCTTTTGTTTGTGAAATCCGACTTGACCTACCTCCATATTTTGTGTCTTTTTCAAATTGGACCACATTGTATAAACAATATCAAGGTTGTTTTGTTTATTGCCTGTGAGTTCAGATATTTTAATTGCAGAAAAATAATGGTAATATTGATGATAAGGAGGATGAAAAAAAAATAATGGGACAAAAACATCTGCAAAAGACACTTGTGCACCTTGTATGCTGTTTGCCTTGACCAATTGTGCACAATCCTGCAGGACTGCTTCTGGTATGCAGTCTATTGTTTCATTCTTCAGTTCAAATGACAAATTTCATATTATTTATTATTTAACAATGCTTTTAAAAAAATAATTTTGAAAAAGATCAGACATTTTTGAACAATCGAATATTTTCTAAAATGTTTATCATAGAAATAAATTTCAAATGATGATGATTATCTAAAGACCAGCCTGGTGAAGTCGAAGATAGACATGAGCGGATGACAACTTGTCAACATGAAACCACACATCCTCAGGCCAGCCATACTTTATCAAGTCCTCATCTTCATTTTAAAAGAATTTATAAATTTCAAATTTTATAAAGCTTTTTTAATTCTTAAAAAGGATTAATAATGACTGCTTACTTAATGTAGTTTTGTGCATTAAAATGTTATCTTGTAAAAAAAGATAAATTATCTTTTGAAAGAATTACATAAATATATTATAATACTATGATAAAAAAATTATTATATTTTATTTATGATTTATTTTATTTTATAAATAAATATTCATCATAATAATCAATTTAATATTAATTATTCTATTTAATTTTTAATATTTTAATTTATTAAACATTGAATGAAATGAATTTACTTTATAAGTTTATAATTTATATGAAATAAAATTAATATATATTATAATGTAAGCCAAAAAATTAAAAAATATATATAAAATTGAAATTATTGAATTTAAAATTAAAAAACTTTCAAAATTCTAGAGTTACTCTCGTGTTTGTCCTCCCCCATGTAAATGGAGTAAGGAGGGCTGACAACTGAATGAAAAAATTACAAAAAATTTGAAAATTAAAATATAAAAAATAATTAAATTGAGTTATTCAATTCAGAAATACAGATTTGTAGAAATAAAATCTTTTGAAATAACCATTTGATGTAAAATAGAGTACCATTTTTCCAATTTTTAAAATTTATTTAAAAGTTAACTTATGATTTTCTTTTAAATTTCATAGCAGATATTTTCTGGTTAAAATAGTAAACCAAATAATAGATGCTTTCTCCTGCTATCGATTTCTCTATGGCTCCCATATAAGAACCTGAAGACCAGCCTGATAAAGTTGAAGGTAGACATGACCAAACAGGTAGATGTCAACATGAAACCACGCAAACCACACATGGCCGCAAACTGTAGACGAAGATCTAGCCACTTACTTGCTTATAACAGCACGTTCGACTCCTTGACTGTGACACCGAATGTTTGGGAGAGATATTGGACCATCTTCCACTTTCTGTAACCGTTCTTCTGACGTCATGAACTGAATTACAGGAGGTGAAGTAACTCCAGTCGATCATGTCGTAGTAGGTGGTGGCATCAAAATTTATCTCTACACTCGACGTTGAAAATTTTCTTGGCACAGCATCATTCTGAAAATTCTATCTTGCTGATATTACTTTGTCAGCAGCATCTTTTCGTCTGTCATAATTGTCATCCAGCCAGTGCACTGACAAGTATGTTTTTTGGATGGGCAATGTGACAATTTCTTTTTAAGCATTTTTTCGTTGCTTCCGCCAGTACACTGTCGGATATGCATTGAATCTTCTGAACCATGTAAAAAAAATTTGGCACCATTACTACTATGTGGGTTTTTTCTGATGTTAAACTAGCTGGGGCATAGACCTGAACATGAACAATGATCAACCATCTCGCCTAACCCGGGGAAGCAGAAGCCAAAAGTTTAAATCTTGTTCTGCTGCGTTGTCCTTGCCCTCTTGTACCACCAAAATAGCCCGCAACATGTAGCACTGGTCTTCACTAAGATCTCTCTTGATTTCATCCGATACATTTTCAGTGCAATCTGGAACTGCCTTAAAATTAACAATTTGTAAACTTTTTGGATCGAAATTTAATCTACTTCCAATATTTCCATGGAATGCTGTAGGTCCTGATATTGTACTATCCAACTTAGTATAAATTGCACGAAACGGCAACTCATTCAAATGTAACATACAGATAAACCACTGCAATGGACGGCGTTGACTTTTGTACACATAGAACGGCTGTCTTGGTTTCATTAGAACCAGTTTCATGAATAACTGACAAAATCTCAGATGCAATGTTTTTTGCTTTGCCTGTCTGCGGTGCCACATGATCTACATAATTTTGACCGGGGTAGCCAATATATAACATAATGATCCTCTTTTTTAGTTCTCACTACCCTAACTATATCCAGCAACCGTGTTTCATCAATTTCATCAATTTCACCAACACATCATAATCCTGACACTTTCTTAACTTGGCTCTCCAGAACTTTACCTCTCCAAAAAATGCTCTGTCTTCTCAGTTTTCTTGGCCCAAGTATAAATTCTGTATTCTGTATTCAAGTATGAATGAAATATGTCATCTATTTAACATCTTAGTTCGTGAATTTTTTCAGAAAGTTATAACTAATACCAGGTGTAAAATTAATAAAATTGTTAACATAGTGTGGGACCCCTAGAATATGAAATATATGGCTCAAACTTTACAGAAATACTTTCTAGCATAGTTAGCAACTTTTGGCACTTGAAATGATATATGTTCCATTTTTTGCCCCACCCTATTAAACATAAATGTGCAAATTTTAAAAATTATTCTATATTTTATAGGTAGCTAGTGCAAGAGAACAAAATATAGAGATATATGAGTAAAAAAGGCATTAAAAATCACATTTTGTGAAGGTCGATGGCCGTCAATGTCCTGAAATGACGAGGCACGGGAAGAGGAGGAAGAAGATGGATGGAATGTTCTGCATGTGAGCTGGTGAGTGCAAATCTGACGAAATTATTATTTCGTTTCACTTTTATGCATTTACATTTGCTTTTCATTACGCAGTAACCAGAATTTTCGGTGAGTTTTTGAATATAAATTGTATTAAATGGCTGATTGAAATATATGTCTGAATGGCATTTTAATTTTTTTACAATTAATCTTAATAAATAAAAATAAACATTTCACTCTCTATCGGTCTAGCAGAGATAGACTCTCATATAATATATTTATAATTTATTAGAAATTAGATCAAGTTGTTAGTATTATATTATTGTACTATTACATTGCATTACGTTATATAATAATATCAATCAATCTTCGTTTACCGTCCAGAGACCCAGTTCTCCCGATGCAGGACGTGTATTATATGATAATATAAATATATAATTAGTGCTAAATAGTAAAATAGTAGTATTAGTATAGTATATATTACAGGTTTTGTGTTACTTTTACTTTTACTAATGCTTAATTAAATAAATTAAATTAATACTTTAATTTTTAACAAGGGTTATGTTATGTTACACTACTAACATAAATAACACCTCTAAATTCTAAAAAGAAATTAGTTTTATAATATTTAATAATTATCAATTTATTATATTCTTATTAGTTATTAGATAAGTTTTAATTTTAACTCTTAACAGTGCTAGCAACTTTTATTTTCAACTAAACTTTAATTAGTAAGTTTAATTTTATTTTGAGATCAATCAATCAATTGATTTAATTTTATTTTGAGAAAGAATAAATTTTTTTGGCAGGTTGACAACTAAGTAACTCATCAGGAAGCAAGAACATTCATGCTTGAATAAATAGCAGTTTTTTCAAATTACAAATAAGTTTCATCCATCATTCTTTCATTTGATTTGGTTCTTAGTTGTTGAAATTTCCTCTCCCAGATTTTCAGCATGTTTGCTTGTAGATTTGCAATTACAAGGTTACCAATGGTTTCCATGGCAACCAAATCAGGGTTGGTAACAAAGGTGAGATTATTTGCACAAGAGAGTAAGTCGTCTGCACTGAGGAGAGTGAAGGAGGTAACGAAGGGTCCGACACTGAAGGAAAGGTTGATGGCTCCAGCTGGTGATACAGGTTAGATAGATGTTTTCTATTTCAAGTTTTTTCTTTAATTTTTATGTTTGTTTGTTTACTAGTGTTAAAAAAAGTTGAAGGTCAATCTCTCTTTTGCACTTGCTTCAGGGATTCCAGCAACAAACACGCACACACAACATATATATATGAATGCACATGAAAACCATGCATCATACACATGCATGTGATAGGCAGGGATATCTTTTATTTAAACCTACTCATTGCAACAGCAAGACCACGCTCCTTTAACCATTGAGCATTGAGTGTTTGCCAGTATGTTTTCAACCTATTCATATGATTACCTGTAGATGAATGTCTTCGTAATGTATAGATGTGAATGATACAATGTTTATTGAAGCCTTCACAGCAGGAAGAGGATTATTAGCAGGCGCATCTCTGTTGGGACTTGGAGGCCTTTGTTACTATGGATTGGGACTGTCGGACCAAGTTGGTGCTATCGATAGAGCTGCGTTAGTTCTATTTTTGTTTGTTCTAAAAATGTTAGAATTTATTTCTTGTTCAACTTTTGATTAAATTAATATGCTCAAATGTTAATGAAATGATAAATAGGATGTTATGATCATGAATTATTGATGACAGCAATCATTGAATAAATTAATTTTTAATGTTTTATTGAACTAGATTGTGGCCAGCCACTGTGAAGGAGAGAATAAGGAACACATATGCTTATTTTGGAGGCAGTTTGATTTTCACGGCCGCCTCAGCTGTTCTTCTGAGTAGGAGTCCTACATTTATGAACGTCATGTTCAGATCGTCTTGGATGGTTGGTTCATGTTCATTCATTTCTTTTATACATATACAGAACTAATGTTTTTCCTCTTTTGCTTGTTATTTAAAAATTCTCTTTGATTACATATTGAGTCTCATCTTTTATTTTTTGCTTCTCTATTTTCTATGTGTACGTGTTTATCTATTTTAATGATAATTTTTATCATGTTGTCAAATGAATAGTCTTTCAATCTTGCAGACACTGATTGGCAGCATGGTCGCCATGATGGGGACAGGAATTTTGTGTCAGTCCCTGCCCTACACAGAAAGCATTGGAGTAAAGCATTTGGCCTGGATGTTGCATAGCTGTGTTGTAGGGGCTGTCGTCGCCCCTATCGCGTTAATGGGCGGTCCCCTACTTGTTAGAGCTGCATGTTACACTGTTGGCGTAGTTGGAGGTAGGGAACTTTCATTAGGAGCATTTCTTGATTGTATATTGTCTTTACTTGATTGAACAAACGATGAATTTGAAGGTCTGTCTGCTCTTGCAATGTGTGCACCAAGCGACAAGTTTCTTTACATGGGAGGACCATTGGCCATGGGTCTTGGAGTCGTGTTCATATCATCAATAGGTTCGTTCCTCACATTAGCACTGATGTTCAAATGCCATCGTTAATGACATTTTTTACTACTACATCATCCCATTACTTTGTATCTATTACGTGACATTTATTCCAGGCTGCACGCATACGTGCAGCCTGGAATAAATGGCATCTTCTTGCCTCTATATTGATGTGGCGTGACATCCCACTACCACTACGATCAAAACTTTATAAATCTGTGATACGTCCGGTGTTGTTATATGATGCAGAAACATGGCCAATGACAACCAAACTGGAACAACAACTTCAACGAACCGACATGAAAATGCTCCAATGGATGCCACGAATTAGTCTGAAGGACCACATCAAATCAATCGAAATCTTGCGTCGTGCTGGTTTAGATGATGTAAAGGACGAATGCCGGCAACACCGTCTGCGGTGGTTTGGTCATGTCAAACAAAGTGGAAACAGTGCCATAACTTCTCTTGCAGATGTTGAAGTACCTGGCACACGTCCCAAAGGCCGTCCAAAGAAGTCCTGGTCGCAAACAATCGAGCAAGACATGAAAGCTCTAAATTTAAATGAAATGGATACAACTGATCGTCTAATTTGGCGCAAAAAGTTGATGGCAAAGAAACAATGTCCTACCTCGGGAAACCGGGTCTTTGGACGCAAAACGAAGATTGATTGATTGATATTACGTGACATTACATCATATCACGTTCCGTCACATCACATCACATGATGTTGCATCAGGTCCATTGACATTGCGGCAAACTATCGCATGACATCACAATTACATGACACGATGAACAGGCACGTGGTTTCTACCGCCATCCACAGCGTTGGGAGCAGGATTGTACAGCATTGCAGTGTATGGAGGGCTTGCCCTGTTTGGCGCCTTCCTCTTGTACGATACACAGAAGGTTGTTTATAGGGCTGAGCATCATGTTGCCTATGCTGATCAGCCATTTGATCCCATCAATAAGTTAGTTCTTGTCACTGACTGGCTATTCTCACCAATATTATTCATCATTCGTTTATTGTTATTTATTCTCATTAGAGTTAGGGAATTAGAATTATAAATCATATTTACTCAGTGGAAAAGTAATTTAACTCAAAGTAATTAGCTAGTAGGTCGTAGTGAAATGAATCAATGTTGGAAGATTGTGAGGTTTAGTTTTGATGAATATAATTGAATATATACCGGCAACAAAATGTAAATGTTTTTAAACAGCTCAGTTGGAATCTTTATGGACACGATCAACATCTTCATCAGGATAGCCATGATTCTTTCTGGTAGTAGCAACAGGAGAAAGTAGATTCATCAATCGATCAAACAACTGACCACTTAATTTTAATCTGATGCCAATTTTGAATGATATGATAAATATTCGTGTTCTTTATCATTTAACATATTGTACCTCAAATGTTTTTTTTAATTCTGTGTTTTCGAATTGTGGCGCTGGCAATCCAAGAGGTCGTCTGGTAGAAAATAATTTACATCTTTTTATATTTTTGGTATGAACGCAAAGCCGAAATGATTAAAATTTTTCATGCGACGAAAATTATTATTTGGGAAAACGTTATGTAAATTTTCCGCGAGCGTTTAGACATTAAATTGACAAAATCAATTTAAAGTCTGTGCTGCTATTCGAGTAGAATGCACGCACATTGCACAAATCACTTGAGACAGACAAACCAACCATTTCGTACATAGCAGCGAGTTAACGTGTGTTGTACGTTATAATACTTGAGAAAATGAATTGGAGGTAGTAACGTTGAGAGCATTAATTTCAGCGGTTTCTTCGGCCTGCAGCCTTTCATAAGCCAGAAAGCACGGGCAAGCTCCGCCCAACTCCTGTTTTATTTACTATACATTCTATTTTGCTGGGATTTTTTAACTAAGCTTTTCACCGTTGTTAATACTTATTCATTTATCATTAACTTCAAGATATTTTTATTAAATAAACTAAATTAATCTTGTTTTAAAAGTCGTGTATGAAATTGATTGTTCAATATATCAATATTATAAAAATAATATGCTAGCAATTGGATTGTTGAATAATAATATAATTATAATAATAATATGATTATTTATAAAAATATGAATTGAATTGAAAAATATTAAAATTGAATTGAAATTGAACTCATTATCTGCTAATGGCTGATCTGATGAGATGATTTACCTTGCCTTCCACACCACAGTACACACACCTTCAGAATTCTTTACCTCTGTGCTGTGTAGTGTAGGGTCTTCTACACTAGACATTCAACTCATTTTAAAAGATTTAATTTAATTTTAATTAAAAAAATGTAAATTGAACTGCCTAATCATTTTTCAGTTTTTTATTTGTTTTAAATTTAAAATTAAATAAATTTAAATTTTGAGTAATTTTTTATTGAAAATAAAAAATAAATTAATGTTGAATAAAGTATAATTATAATTTAAAATGGCTGAGGCTGGGTCCACGAAGCAAACATATGAATATTTAAGGAATGAAGTTTGTTACTTATTTTCATTTTTCCTCTTTTATTTGGCTTTCTAGTTTTTTCATTTTTTTTATTCAGTGATAATATATATTATATATATTGGGGTGCACCAACCAAAATAAATTTTTATTTTTTAATGATTTATTCATTTGTTTCTTATTTATTTTATTAAAATTTGAGGAAGTGAAGTTTTTGAAGCTGTTTGCAAGGGTATATGTCAGCTAATTTAATAAAGGATGTTAATTATGATATCATTTGATGCCACCAGCTTCAAGTGTGCAAGCGCAGGCTGGAAAGTAAGTGTGAGGCAGTTATGATACTAAGCAGAGACTTGGATGAGTCCAGACAACAAAGAGATCAACTTAAATTGATGGCTGACCAATTGCAGAATAGGCTGGTTTTTCTTTTTTTTCATTTATTTATTTTGTCATTAAATCATTCATCTATTTTTTTATTTATTCATTCATTCATTATTTCATTCAATCCTTTATCATTAAAAGGTACCAAATGATAAGGAGGCAACTGGCGGTGAGCCTCATTTAATTCACAAATTTGCTCTTTCAGATATTCATTGTTTTTGTGTTAACGTATTCATTAGTAATTAATTAATTATTCATTATTATTGATTAATCAATTCACTCATTTATTCATTGTTGCTGATATGAATAACATGTTTTTGTAATCCTCAGGGAGCAAAGTTTTCCTCAAGCCAGTTTCTCGAAGATCATTCAGACATCAAACAGCATGTTATTTATTCATTCATTCGTTCATTTTTCACACACACACACACACTCACACACACACACACATGTAAACAGTTATACATACATAATATACACATACATTGTCAACTGTATAAACTGACATACACAAACGTTGTTGAAATCTACATAAATAGCAATTTTATTGATTTGCAAAAGAACGTGAAAGTTTTAAATTTTCTTATATATAACTATTTTAATCTCGTTGTCTCGTTGATAATTTATATTTATTCCATTATGAAAAAATATAACAGCGGTTTAATAATAGTGCAATGAAAAACGAATGAGAATTATTATTTCCTCATAAGAATGTAGTGGAATTGCTGGGTGAAGTTAAGGACGAAAACAAGTGTCTGAAACTTCAGTTGGAGGAGTTGAGACAAAAACTTGATGATGCAAATGGTGATATCAAGGTCTGTTTGCTGCACTGATCACAGTTTCAAAAGCACATCCACGCTCTCTGTTGCTCGTTTTTGTACTTGTTGCATGTTATGGTGTTGCGTATATGTCTGCGTGTCTGTCTGTGCGTGTGCGTGTGTGTTCGTGCCGACGTGTGCACTGTCTACGTGCACACGTGTTTATGATACATGGAGCATGAGTGGGGAATGATTGAAATGATGACGCAAGTCATTGGAAGTTTGCTAGGTTATGCAGGTGTATGCAAAACATTCCATCTCTTCATTCATTGTCATTAATGAGATGCAAGATGATGCAGTGCTGATAATGATGATGATTAAATTAGCAAACTTAATGATTGTATGCACTTGTTCATTCATTCATTATGTTCATTATTGCCTGAATTATTGATAATTCTATATTTTTCTCATTAATTCGTTCATTCATTCATTCGTCAGTTGTTACGGGAGCAGATAGCCCGGCACAGATTGGGATGTGAAAATGAAGGAATGATGGAGTCTAGGTTCATTTCTTGTGATGAAAGAGAGCAACTGATCTCTAGGATGGAAAAAGGTGCATCTAAGGTTTCTGTGGTCATTCTTTATTGGTAGATGGTAGTTCATTAGGAAATGGAATAAAAGAACGGATTAATGAGAGAATGAATGCGAAATGAATAAGAACAATTTGGTTGAAATCACTAAATTAGGAAGAGTTGCATTGCGCGTGATTGCGCACAAATCTGACAGCAGGTTTTATAACATTCAATTGAAGATGCAGCAACTGGAGCGTGACATGCAGCAGTTGTTGGATGAGAAGGAGGAGCTGGTGATGGAGAGGGACCAGTTTAAAAACAAGTACAACAACCTCAACCTGCACCTCAACCTCATTCTTCGGCCTGCTGGATGCCAAAATAAAATCATTGACATCGATGCTCTGCTCGCCGAGAACAAGTGATGTTCCATTTTTTTATTATTTTCAGTCGAATTTTGAGTGTGTTTGTGTGTGTGATTTGCGATTTGTGTGTGAGAGAGAGAGAGAGAGAGAGGGAGAGAGATAATCGTCATTGTTAAAATAAAAATGCCATAGATTTATAAATAAATAAAGATTGATTGATTGATTGATTGATTGATTGATTGATTGATTGATTGATTGATTGATTGATTGATTGATTGATTGATTGTAATGAAAATTCACAAAATAAATAAATAAAGCGATAATTGAATAAATGAAAAATAACCAAATAAATAAAATAACGCCATGATTGATTGAAAGGTTCTTAAACGAAAAAATGAAACAAATGGAAGAAGAAAAATTATGTGCACTGGCTGCAGTCTCTAAATATAAAGTTTGAGTTTTTTTGATTGCATTACTGCTGCCTGTGCGATGGCTGACTGATTGCTTCAAATTGTTTCAAATTCCTTTCTGAAGGGCATATTAGGCAAGAAAAGAAGTAAAGGTAACTTGGAGCTGGGTCAGGCGAGAGGCACTGGGCTGGTCATTTCTCAGAAACAAGGTCCGATCGTGCTCTTGTTTGCAAATTCATTCATTCATTCGTTTGTTCGTTCTTTGGTTCATTTGTTTGCTTATTTATGAAACGTTATCTTTTGCCGATTGATATTTCGTTTGAAATGTTTAAAAGTTATAACAACGGAAAGGTTGTTAGGAATATTTAATTATAAATAAATAAATTTCTCCACCGCCGCCAACAATACAGTGCACGATTTGTTGACGACCAGCAACTTGACCAATCAAACGCCGCAAATGATGCAGGACATTCATTCATTGGCTAGTTCCCTGCTCGACTGCCTCAACGATAAATCGCTCGCCCTATCACATCAAAGGAAGACCAACAAGTGGGCAGTCTCATGCATTCATTTGTGTTTTGCATATTCAGTCAATCAATCAATCATTCATTCAATCTCCTAATCGTTCATTTTTAATAATTTGAAAGTTATTTCTAACTTTGATTCTTTATTCAAATAAATTTGAATAAGCTAAATATTATTGTTTTTATAACATGTCAAACAATCCTCGACCAAACTAATTTTTCATAGATTGTTAGCAAGTAAATTACAAATCGCTATTTCATTTAATTATTTCTTATACAAATTATCAACAAACTTTTGACAGAAATTTTTTTTGAAATTATGATATAAAATTATTTCCTTATTATATTATTGATTGTAATAATAATTAAATAACAGAATTCTGGGAGCAAGAGTGGATGAATTGGAAAATAAATTAAAAGAACTCGAATTAAAAGATTTCCAAACAATCGCTGGCGAGTCAATTGTTTATTACATTTAATATTTTTTCAATATTCATCTGTTAAGTAGTTAAATAGTTGTATATCGATTGACGGATTGAGAATGATATACGTCTATACTTATCCACCCTTTCACTCGCCTATTAACGAAAAGTGAATTTTGAATATTTAGAAAAATCGAGAAGTTTCATTAAACTGAGAGAGGAATGCCTGGATGTAAGGAATTCATTTGCAAGTAGCAACAGACGTCATGACGCCATGGACACGACTGCCTCGCTTGATGATCACATATCAGACATCAGACATCCTCCAACTAATGACAACAACACCGCTAGCACAAACATTAACTGCAACAACGATGGAACCAACTTCAGTGGCGGTAGTCATGACGAGCTGATCAGTTCCAGATTGATACTTAATAGGCTTCGAAATATCTTCGTTGAAGAAACTGATACAAATAATAATACTTGAATTGCTTCAACTCAACATTAATTTACATAGTGTTAATGATTTTAGGGCTTGGTTAGTTTTCTTGTATTTAACATTAATGTAAAAACATTTTCCAGAGTCGGATGAAAAATGTTTGATTCAGACAAATGATTTCATTGCGATATCGATGACGATGATTGTGACCTGACTGATTATAAAAACAACAAATAAAATTTAATAAATAGGATGGGTAATTTGTTGCAAATGCTAATTTAACTCATGTCTGAAAGTGCGCTAAAAAATGGAACCAAGAAAATGATAGAGAACAGCAATTTTAAGAAAACAAGTAAAGAAGAAGCACTAACTTGAACGGCATTTAGTGAGAAGCCCCCTCGCCACGTCAAGGCAGCCGTTCATGAGGGGGTTAATAATAAAACGACAGTCTAGAAATAAAATGTAACGAAGGTCTAGAAATAATAAACAACTTAACTAAAATATAACGAAAATAATATTGTGTTGATTGTTGTGTTTGATTGCTGCTGTTGGTGTTGTGTTGAACAAAAAACAATACAAAACAATACAATACAAATAAACTAGAACGTAAGAAAGAAAGAAAGAATTGAGTCCCTAACTTACCTATGTTCACTAAATTAACTCACCTACCTATGTTCAATTAGCTCAACTTACGAATTAATCCTACCTATTTGTACAATTACGAAGAAAAATTTAAGGAAAAGAGAATAAAACATCAAGCAAACAAAACAACGAGTATATGTATGTGTGTGTTTGTGTGTGTATGTATGACCACGCAATAATAATAATAAATTAAACGAACAAATTTAGAAATAATGTGTAACGAATAAATCTAGAAATAATAAGTAACGAATAAAATAAACGAGCAAATCTAGTAATAATATGTAACGGATGGTCTAGAAATAATAAACAACTTAACTAAAATATAACGAAAATAATATTGTGTTGATTGTTGTGTTTGATTGCTGCTGTTGTTGTGTTGAACAATAAAAAATACTATACAATACAAATAAACTAGAACGTAAGAAAGAAAGAATAAAGTCCCTAACTTACCTATGTTCAATAAATTAACTCACCTACCTATGTTCAATTAGCTCAACTTACGAAGTAATCCTACCTATTTGTACAATTACGGAGAAAAAAGTAAAGGAAAGTGAATAAAACATCAAGCAAACAAAACAACGAATGTGTGTGTGTGTGTGTGTGTGTGTGTGTGTGTATGACCGCGCAATAATAATAACAATAAATTAAACGAACAAATCTAGAAATAATAAGTAACAAATAAAATAAACGAATAAATCTAGAAATAATAAGTAACGAATAAAATAAACCAATAAATTTAAAAATAATAAGTAACGAATAAAATAAACAAACAAATCTAGTAATAATAAATAACGAATGGTCTAGAAATAACAACTTAACTAAACTTATCTAAAATATAACGAAAATAATATTGTGTTGATTGTTGTGTATGATTGCTGCTGTTGGTGTTGTGTTGAACAAAAAACAATACAAAACAATACAATACAAATAAACTAGAACGTAAGAAAGAAAGAAAGAGTCCCTAACTTACCTATGTTCACTAAATTAACTCACCCACCTATGTTCAATTAGCTCAACTTACGAATTAATCCTACCTATTTGTACAATTACGAAGAAAAAAGTAAGGAAAAGAGAATAAAACATCAAGCAAACAAAACAACGAATATATGTATGTATGTGTGTGTGTGTGTGTTTGTGTGTGTGTGTGTGTGTGTGTATGTGTATGTGTATGTACGCGCTATAATAATAATAAAATAAACAAACAAATCTAGAAATAACAAGTAACGAATAGAATAAACGAATAATTCTAGAAATAATATGTAACGAATAAAATAAACGAATAAATCTAGAAATAATAAGTAACGAATAAAATAAACCAATAAATTTAAAAATAATAAGTAACGAATAAAATAAACAAACAAATCTAGTAATAATAAATAACGAATGGTCTAGCAATAACAACTTAACTAAACTTATCTAAAATATAACGAAAATAATATTGTGTTGATTGTTGTGTATGATTGCTGCTGTTGGTGTTGTGTTGAACAAAAAACAATACAAAACAATACAATACAAATAAACTAGAACGTAAGAAAGAAAGAAAGAGTCCCTAACTTACCTATGTTCACTAAATTAACTCACCTACCTATGTTCAATTAGCTCAACTTACGAATTAATCCTACCTATTTGTACAATTACGAAGAAAAAAGTAAGGAAAAGAAAATAAAACATCAAGCAAACAAAACAACGAATATATGTATGTATGTGTGTGTGTGTGTTTGTGTGTGTGTGTGTGTGTGTGTGTATGTGTATGTACGCGCTATTATAATAATAAAATAAACAAACAAATCTAGAAATAACAAGTAACGAATAGAATAAACGAATAATTCTAGAAATAATATGTAACGAATAAAATAAACGAATAAATCTAGAAATAATAAGTAACGAATAAAATAAACGAATAAATCTAGTAATAATAAGTAACGAACAAATCAAGTAATAATAAACAACTTAACTAAAAAATAAAATAAGGAAATAAAAAAAAGGGACCAGGCGCAAGGGAATGCCCTAAAGCGCCCGGTCGGATTTCAACGCATTTTCGGCTCCTATTTATACCAGTTCCATTCATATATTTTTACCATTCCAATCATTGACATTATTAAAAAACTTTATTTAATGTATAAGAAACATTATTATATTTATTTAACAACAATATATTAACTATACTAAAATGAATTCATCGACCGCCTACGAACTTCCTGATGGGAAGGTTCGAGTGTGTGTATACGTTTAGCTAGTTGAATTCAAATTTAATCGAGATCACTCCTTTTTTACATAAAAATAAAAAAATGTATTTCTTTTACTTCATTTCCTTTATATATTATACATACAATAAATTCAATCATTCACATCTGTAAAAATTTTATTGTTTCAATGTTATTGATTTTTGATTTCATGTAATGCACTAATATACATTCTTGACAACAGAGCTACTCAAACTTCAAAACATTCTGAATGATTGACTGGTTGGAACTGCTGTATTTCTTTTTAGATAAACATATAATCTTGGTAATTATTTGTATACATAAATTCTAAATTCTTTATATATATATTTATATATATTCTTTATATCTATAATTATATAAATTTATATAAATTTATATCTATAATATAATTCTTTATATCTACATTATAAAACCAACAGAAATCAATCATACATGTGTATGTACATATGTATGTACGTGCGCGGTTCAAATCAAATTATTCCGAGAGAATTCAAAATAATTTGACTCCACACACCTTACTTCACTTTAATTGTAAAATTTAAATGTATAAATAAATATATATATATATATTTAATAACTACACATATCTATCTATTTATAGGAATCGAATACAATGTTTATTCCGGCTAATTCACTAACGTACTGTAAAACTACTTTTAAAATGACGTCATTTCCCCAAACGGTTTCGTTCCGAATTACTAATCCCGTTTCAATAATACTTATCTTTCAATAAATCTTAAAAACAAAGTGATTTAATAAAATTTAAAAAACTTCCTTCCATATGTTTGTTGATCGTACGATCATCATGTACGTGCTTATGTAGCTTATGTATGTGTGTATGTGCGCGTGCGTGTGCGTGCAAGTATAAGTAATGTAAGTAGGTGTAATTATACGAACTCGTTGAATAAGTATTATTACTGCATGGCTACTGACCTTTTTACTATTGCTATTATTAATTTCATTACTATATCAGCGTCAAATTAAAAAATCGTGCTATACTGTGTGTTCGGTGATACACAGGTAATGATAACAATTCAGTCGAATCATGATACTATATATCGAAAACATCAAGATTTCGAGCGGTCCGGCCAATATTAGTGCTGACCGTTTTCTGTAGACCTTCTCGTAGAGGGTTCAATTGCGAGCCGAGCAAGTGCAATTATAGCTTGAAATTCACTCGAATTTAAGTTGAAATTTGTCGAAATTAATTGAAACAAGTCAAAATGTGAATTATTTTCGAACATTCATTAATAGACTGTTGATTGAACGACAGCATTGACGACGTGAGAACAATTTTTAACTGCGTGATAGACATTGAAAACGTTTTATTGTTAGGTAATCAGCATATTCGATATACATCAAATATTTTTTCAAATATTATGTCTAAATTTAAATAACTATTAAAACAAATAAATCAATAAATCAACAAACAAATGAACGAACGGAGAAACAAACAAATGATGTCACCAAAAAATTAACAAATACACACAAACAAACACATATACAAAAGAAATTTTTTCTTAAATGGTAGAGTAAGAAAGGAGCGGTTTCAAGTACACCAGCTTGGACACGCACACACACACACACACACACACACACACGCACACGCACACACAGAGCATACCAACCAAACTACCAACGAAACAACCGATCTATCAACCAAACAGCCCCAAAGTATCAACCTTTCAACCAACCTACCAACCAGCCAGCCAAAACAAACATATATACAAACAGACGTACAAAAAAAAACAAATAATTACGCATATGCACGTGTTTTTGAGTGAGTAAGTGTATAGCCTGCCTGATATACATATGAAATGAAACAAATGAATAAAGTTTTAATTTAATTTCAATCAGATAAAAAAGTAATTAAATAATAAACAAATAAACAAACAATTAAACAAACCATGAAACAAACAAACTAAAAAATCGACAAACAATACAAACAAACCAGCAGACAGACAAAAACAGACTAACAAGAAAAAAATTAGTGTTTGTGTGTGTGTGTGTGTGTGTGTGTGTGTGTGTGTGTGTGTGTGTGTGGTGTGTGTGATATAGACACAGGAAATGATAAAATGAAAGGAATAAAATAAACCAAAATTTTATTTAAAACCATCCGGTTAAAAATATATTTAAATAATTAACTCCAACACTAAGCTTATCTATGGAAACTGTGTGAATGACTGGATGGATGAACGAACGAACGAACGAATGAATGAATGAATGAATGGTTGAACGAACGAACGAATGAATGAACGAACAAACGACCAAATGAATGAATGAATGAACGGATAAATGAATGAGCGAACGAATGAATGAATAAATAAATGAGTATATAAATATATATAGACATACACAAACATTTACATGTACATATATAAATTTTAAAATTGTTCAAGTAAGGAGCGGTGGCAAGTAAATTTGGAATTCATAACGACAAATATGTACATACACAGGCATACAAATATCTAAAATAATTTTTTAAATAATAAATCTATTTAATAATTAAATTAAAATATTATTAATTGCGTGTGTACGTTATCCGGTTTTCAAACCAAACGAGCCAATCAGGAACTTAGGGTGGCGTTCCTTAATTTCCTACTAGTATAGAATTCATTCTAGTATAGTTAATATATTGTTGTTAAGCACCTATAATAATGTTTCATATACATTAAATAAAGTTTTTTAATGATGTCAATGATTGAAATGATAAGAATATATGAATGGAACTGGTATAAATAGGAGCCAAAAATGCGTTGAAATCCGACCGGGCACTTTGTGGCATTCCCTTAGCGCCTGGTCCCTTTTTTTATTTCTTCATTTTAGTTAAGTTACTTATTATTTCTAGACGTGTTCGTTACTTATTATTTCTAGATTTATTCGTTTATTTTATTCGTTACATATTATTTCTAGATTTGATTGTTTGTTTTATTCGTTACTTATTATTTCTAGATTTGTTCGTTTATTTTATTGTTATTATTATTGCGCGGTCATACATACATACATACATACATACACACACACAAACATACATACATACATACATATATTCTTTGTTTTTGTTTACTTGATGTTTTATTCTCTTTTCCTTACTTTTTTCTTCGTAATTGTACAAATAGGTAGGATTAATTCGTAAGTTGAGCTAATTGAACATAGGTAGGTGAGTTAATTTAGTGAGCATAGGTAAGTTAGGGACTCTATTCTTTCTTTCTTTCGTTCTAGTTTATTTGTATTGTATTTTGTTCAGCACAACATCAACAACAGCAATCAAACACAACAATCAACACAATATTATTTTCGTTATATTTTAAGTTAAGTTGTTTATTATTTCTAGACTATTCGTTACTTATTATTACTAGATTTGTTCGTTTATTTTATTCGTTACATATTATTTCTAGATTTGTTCTTTTATTTTATTCGTTACTTATTATTTCTAGATCTGTTCGTTTATTTTATTGTTATTATTATTGCGCGGTCATACATACATACATACATACATACACACACACAAACATACATACATACATACATATATTCTTTGTTTTTGTTTACTTGATGTTTTATTCTCTTTTCCTTACTTTTTTCTTCGTAATTGTACAAATAGGTAGGATTAATTCGTAAGTTGAGCTAATTGAACATAGGTAGGTGAGTTAATTTAGTGAACATAGGTAAGTTAGGGACTCTATTCTTTCTTTCTTTCGTTCTAGTTTATTTGTATTGTATTTTGTTCAGCACAACATCAACAACAGCAATCAAACACAACAATCAACACAATATTATTTTCGTTATATTTTAGTTAAGTTGTATATTATTTCTAGACCTTCGTTACTTATTATTTCTAGACTGTCGTTTTATTATTAACCCCCTCATGAACGGCTGCCTTGACGTGGCGAGGGGGCTTCTCACTAAATGCCGTTCAAGTTTGTGCTTTTCCTTCTTCACTTGTTTGTTTTCATAAAAATGCGATTCTCTATCATTTTCTCAAATACTCTCAAACATGGGTTATAATTAGCATACAAACATACAACAATACCTAGCAAACATTACATACGTGATACAAACATATTACATACATGATACAAACATGATACAAACATGATACTAACATTATACAAACATTATACAAACATTCGCAGTCTCAGAAAATTGAGTACTACATTAATCTCTTTACAAACTACCAGCTTAATTTTCTATATCAGCGCCACACTCCTAAAAATCAAACTATAGTGCGAGCTCGGTAATTCATAATATCTCGAAAATTACTGAACAGAATCGGAACGACTTTTTATGACAGTGGTCCGTTGGAGGTCGGCAATAGTCCGTAAGAGGTCGGCAGTGGTCAGTCGAAGATCTTCTGTCGTCAAAGGTTTTAATGCAAATACAAACATACATACATACATACGCATACATTCAAACAAACAAACGTACGTACGAACGAACGTACAGAAATGAAGCGTTAATATTTTAATGTTTATTATTATGTGTATGTTTGTGTCTTACATTTTCATGTCTGTGTGGTGTTCAGAGCGAAGAACGCAATCAACAATAGTGACCATCCTCTATATGTACAATGTACATTTATTTGTATTATATATGTGTGTAGCGTTTTATAAAATACATGCAAGTACTAATTAATTACCCCTATTACCTCTTAGACGTGACCGTAGCTTTGTGTTATTCTATGTTATTTGTAACCTTTGGTTCCAAACGAACTGCTTGGTTGCGTCCGCCATTTTAAAGAACTTCGTTAAAGAAGGTGAAAGAGATATTTTGACGGCAAAGGAAGAGTTTTTTTGTTACCAAAATGGTTATTCATCTAAGAAGATACAAAAGGTCTATTTTTTGTAACTTTTTTATTTATTTTATAACAATTTAACGTAACATAATGATAAAGTGGGCTCAGAGGGTTAGTCATCATAAAATAAATAAAATAAACAGTCGCTGAGGTTTGTCCGGTCGTCATAAAAAGAAGTTTAGAAACAAAGAAACAGGAAAGATCTAAGAATAGATATTTATTATTTTTATCTCTGATAAATTCATGTATATGTGTAAAAATGAATGTTTGATAGTTTGATCTTTAATTGTAATTCTTTTTTTTTACACACTCAAAAAATACTGAACTAATTACTAGTACTGTATGGGCAAAACTTTACATTAGTGCCTCAATGCAAACAAAAATCGAGACAGTGTTGTAAATGGAGGGTATTGAATACTAGGTGTAAAAGTAAATTTATGTTAATAATGCTAAATGGCTAAATAAATGAATTAGAGTGAATTTATATTAATAACCCTAAATAAACAAATTGTTCTTTATGTTTAACTTTTTTTTATTAATTATTGTTTTAGATAAATATATAAACTAAATTAGAATTTTTTATTTCAAAAATGTAATGTTAGGACATAACTTTTCAAAATTGATTGGCTTATTTAAAATTGAATATATGATAAAATTGTATAACTCTTCTGAACGAAGTCTACTTGCTAAGCATGGCTTGAAAAAATATAATTTTAAACATCGTGGAAGCATATAATAAAATAAGATCTAACAACCTAAACGCTTTTATTCAAATATTGTCAGTTAATTTTAGTGCCCACGTGTCACGATGCATGGAAGTATACATCAATGCCTACGTGGTGAATTGTGTTTTTAAAAGCTTGCAAAAAATGCATGGAACTTTATTTCAATACCTACTAGTTAATTTACATGCTAAAACACTTTCAAATAACTGCATGGAAGTTTATTTTAATGCCTACCGTACGAAAGCATGCAACAATATGCATTTACTTTAATGCCTACAATGTATATAAACTTCTCCCTAAAAAAGCATACCGAAATTGCGGTTGTAAACCTACAAAGTTATTAAATAATTGAGACAGTTAAAAATATGTTTTAATTATATATTTTTAAAACTTATTTTCAGTATTTCATTTCAAATCATCAATATTTTTATAAATCTAATAATAATTAGCAGTACTAATATACATGTTAAAATACGTGCAAATAAAGGCATGGAAGTTTATTTTAATGCTTCATGTTAAGATTCATATCTTAAAATTCATGCAAATAAATGCATGGAAGTTCATTTTAATGTCAACTGCACATAACCATGCAAGCATGTGAGTTCACTTTAATGCCTACAATGTAAAAACTTTCTCTTTAAAAGCATACGAAAGTTACGATTTTAACGCTACAAAGTTATTAAATAATTGGTGACTGTTAAAAAGATGTTTTATTTTACTATATTTACAAATTATTTTCAGTTTTTCACTTTAAATCATAAATCATTTTATAACTCTAATAATTAATAGTCTTAACATCAATTCACTTTTAGACATATTTACGCTTTAACCTACTCTCACTTCCACTTATTATCTCCAATTTCGTTTGCACTGGGGCGCTAATGTAAAGTTTTGCCCATGTATGTATACACACAGGTTTTTTTTTATAAGGGTATCGTTTTAATTTATAATACTTCAACCTTAAAAAGGGTCAGCTTGTTGGGGAAACAAATTTTTTGTAGGTTTTAGAGCTGGAATTTGTCTGAGATTTTTGGGTATGGCAAAGTACAAGGAAATGATTTCCATTAGAAACTAATAATACTTGGATAAATCAATCAATCAATTAGTCAATTAGTTTCTAAAGTGCCATTCCACAATGTTCAACAGTGCTCCTCGATGAATTTCACAAACAGTCAATCAGATGGGTCTTGAGATCTGCTTTTAAATGTGGAAGTGATGAAGAAGTAATTAGAACAGAAGGTAGAGAGTTCCAGAGAAAAGAATCAGAAATAGCAAGAATAAGAATTAGATAAGAATGTCTTTTAACAGGAAATAAGAAGAAGTGAGAACGAGAAGCTTAGCTTTCAAAACTGGGTTGTTTTTTAAGAGGGAAGGTGGAATTTTTTTAAGTTGAGGTTGAAAAATTAAACTACCAATTTAGCATTTTATTAGCTGCAAATTTGATAGAATTATTGTTTTCTTGTATTGTAGATAACATTTACTTACATGTTTAAAATTTGCTTCACCCTCAAAAATGTTAGCTAAATGTGTGAGGAGGTGCAATTTTTACATAAAAAATTGAACATCTCGCAATTTTTTAAAGATATACAATTGCATTACATTGTTTTGAAAATGTCTCTATATGGATTTTTTTATTTTTACTTAATAACCATGATGATATTTTCAGAATCAAATATAACAATGCAACAGGTTTTTTTACTCATTAAACTATTAAAACATTTTTAAATGCATAATATATTTCAATTTCAAGCTTGTTCAAATGTGGAAACTTCAACTAAATTGATCATTTATAATAAAAGTTTAAGCCAGTGTGAATGTTCTTCTTTAGAATTTTGAATATGTATACTTATTACGGGGACTAAATCATTTATATTTAAAACCAATGTCGTGATTTAGCTTATATACTTTTTTTTTTATGCAATTTACTTTTATTATTCAGAAAAAAATTTATTGCTGAAAAATAAAGTAATGTAAATGCTAATAACAAAAAGTGTTAAAGTGAAATATTTATTGTTTTACTATCCATTTGTTTGCCCAGAAGCTGAAAGAATTGCAGCACAGCAAAGAATTGTTTAAAAATGAAATCTTATTTAGCGACAGTGTATTAGTTTTATAAAAGATCATTTTTTATAACAAAATGAAAAGGAAAATGTTCATTTAAGTAATGCATGATGAAAAAAATGATTCGTCAATTGGCAGAATATTTTTGGTGACAATCACGTGATCTAAATCTCTCTTGGATTTGCAACAAAATTTCCAGTTCGTTCTGCACGAAAGTTTACACTACTTGCTCAAATGAGATTTAAATTTAATATAAGAACACACAGACTTTAATGACTTGAAAAATGTAAAGCCACAAAAATTGTTATTCTTAGAAAAAGAGTTGACCTTTGTTGTTAGATTTATGAGCGAGTGGACTAGCATCATTTTTAATTTTCTCAATCCAGAATGTTTCCCGCTTTGCATAACGAAAAGAAATGCAGGTTGGTTAGTCAGAAATAGTTTTAAATAAAAATTAGAAACTAGAAAAACAAAGAAAGGCTAATGATGAATATTTTAATCTCTGTGTAAAAATTTTTTCCAAAAATTCTGGAGGAATTGAGTTTAAGCAAGGAACGTCAGTGATAGGTAGAAAATGACAATAAAAATTTGCTTCACTTGATTTAGATTTCACAATTATAAGTACAATTATTTTATTGATAATGTTATAATAATTATTTCAGTTTCAGGTAATATATAACACATGTGAAGGACAGAAAATTGTTCCAGAAATGCTAAATGAAATTTTTTATTTATTCAATTCAATAATTATACATTAATTGAGAATTTCTGCTATTTATTCTTTAGCACTTTCGTGGTTAGGAGTCTGCAACACTTTTCTACTATTTTATAGCTGCAGTCAGTTGTTTACACGCTAGTATAATTTCTTCTCTTATAATTCGGACATTTGATCAGCATTCCTGGTTTGATTCCCCAGTTTAGCATTCATTTTAGTTTTTCAGCTTTTTTGAAATAACTTGCAATTATCCAATGCTTTAAACTAATTCTAGTTAGGAACTCTTACATGTTCAGTATTTTTTCAATTCTTCAAATGGCTGGTGAAAAATTATTTACTCCAATTAGTAACTAAATATGTTGATTTCTTATTACTATTTATATCCTACATTTTAAGT
>NW_008705469.1:77494-84807 GCF_000326865.2 Helobdella robusta | reverse complement strand
AGATAGTAGGCTAGGTTCATTAACGTTACACCTATAATTTAATTTAAATTTCACTCTGTAGCTTTAAATTCTTTAAAATTTGCTTTCTCTAATTTTTCACAAGTTAATTGTTCTTGTAAAATGAATCCAAGAAAAAAATTTTTCACAACATTAGATTTTTTATCTACCTCTTCGTCTGGTGTTTTTTTTTTAATCTTCACGTTAATAATCTTTTGAGTATCAAACTGCCAGGATATGCACAACTAATTTTATGATTTGCCAAGTTGTTGAACGCTTTTATATAGAAAGGATTTTGAACTTCTTATTTGGTCATTCAATATACGATTTTTTTCACATAAATTAAATTCTTTTTTCAAATAAGGATTTTAATTTGTATTTATAAAAATATAGTGCATTTGACAGACTGAGAAAATTTGTTAATGAGTTTTTATTAATTTTTTTTATTTTCTTCGGGTAACAATTTACAAAGCAGCAGTTTAAATTTTGACGTTCAACACCCCTGAAATTAAATAAAATATTTTATAATTTTTGGGTTCATTTGAAGATATTTACAAAGATTCTAGTCTCCAATCACTTGTGTACATGCGCTTAAGTTGTCGAGCTGAGAAGTGATGTTTGACTTGGAAATGACTGTATAGAGGCAAGTACCATCAGCGTTGGGATGACTAAAAATGTCAATTCTAGAGATAATATTTAAGTTGGGAGTGTGACATCTGTTGTGAAATAAAAGAGGCCAGCAAGTCACAGAGAGTGGGAACCTTGTTAAATGTACTGACAGCAATCAGATAGGTATGATCCGAACCACGTGAGGGCACGGCCCTTTATGCCAAAATCATACACTAATCAACTAAGCAATGTTTTTTGGTAGATAAATCCAAGCTTAAAAGTGCAGCACAATTTTAAGTTCCGCAGATGTCGGTCTTGTTATGATGACCATGGGTTAATGTTCATGTAATGTTAATGGCCTATACAAACTTGGGCAGTTTTTAACAGATTAAGACAGGTGCTTGATGCAATAAGGGAAGATTGGCGAGTTTTACATAGATGAGGGCAAAAAGTTGTCTAGTGACGATCGACGGGGGTGGCTTGCTCAGTGAGATGTTGAAAAAGATAAGACTTGATATTATTTTCATACTATTTTTGTGTTGCATATTGCACGTATCAGAATTTGAATTTTGTAGTATACAAAGTATAACATTTTTTTAAACCCCACCAAGCAAAAACCTGACTTCGCCTATGACCTGATTCAAATAACTCAAGTGTTTTTTTTTATTTCAGATTTAAATTTAAAAGGATCAAAGTTAAATGAATCCTATCATATTTTTTGAAATTTGTTGCACTGGTCATATTTTTCAATCATTCCCAAGTGAAGATACAAAGGTTTTAAGAATTGTATCCGATTTATTAGGAGGTTTTTATACTTTATTATAATTTTTCAGTAATAAGCTCCTAAACATTAGAATCACTTAGACTAGTCTCTTCTTCAGCCTTATAAATATGTTTTTGCCAAATCACTTTCCTTTTTTCGTTTTTATATTTTCTGAGTATCAGTTGGTTTATTGATTGATAAAGTTTTGATAATGATACTTGATGTTTTTAGCCTGTTTGTTATTTATAGACACTATTTTACCTGTAAAAGTGTAAATTCATTATGCTATCTTTTATTTCAGAATTATTTTTGTCTTGATATGAATATCAAATTCTTAAACTTAATCCTTCTAAATTTGAATTAATTTGTTTTAAGAGTTTTGCTAGAAGTTCTTACTTTCATCTACATAGAATAAAAAAACTTTTGTTTTCTCTTGATGATCCTGCTCTTCTTCTTGTTGTTACTTCTTTAGTTTTATCTAGGATTAATTATTGTAACTCGCTCTACCATGGCCTTCCTGATTCTACTCTATCCTTTAAGTAAAGCTGCTGACTCTGCTGCTCTTCTAGTTGCTCGTGCCAATTTCTTTTCTTATATATCTCCATATCTTGTTTTCTTGCACTGGCTACCTATAAAATATAGAATAATTTTTAAAATTTGCACATTTATGTGTAAGTTTCAATCCAAATTATTTCCTAAGTACTTATCAGACTTAATAATTGAAACTAACTAAACGGCCCGGTTTTCGACCGCCTTCTTGTTCTCACTTTTTCTTAACTCGTGTTAAACACTCTTTCTAAATCTGTTTTTGCTTTTTCTGGCTCTTTTCTCTGGATCTCAAGACTCTATCTCCTTCTCTGACTTTTCCTCCATCACTTACGAAATTCAGAGCCGATCTCAAGACCCATCTGTTTGCAAAATTCATTGAATGCGCTCTTGAACATCGCGGAAATAGTGCTTTATAAACTAATTAATTGATTGATTGAAAAAATTCCAAAGCTTTTCAAATTTTAGCTCCCCCGTCAACGTTGTTTAGATTTGCCACGGCATCTTCATTATTTGTTTAAAACTCTGATTAGTATATTATAAAACTTAAATTTTTTTCTCTGCTGATAACGAAACAATCAAAATTTAAAAATTCACTGGTATGAGACATGAGTTGACAGTTTTTAATTTTGTAAGGACCTTGGTTTGTTAAAACGTAATTCTTGATGGGTTTGTACAATTTAGCTCGCATATTTAGATATGGAAATTTAAATAGAAGTTTATATTTATTTTTCAATTCTTCCAGATTAAAAGTTAGTTCATTCATGGTTTTTAGCGTCGTTAATTGATGCCCATGGCAGTCTAGTCTGAGCTTAAATTAATTCTAAAATGTTATATTAGCATTAAGGTAGGGTGAGTTTAAATTACTAATTTTACAAAGGCAGCGTTCATTGCTCGAGGCTCTCCATAAAAGATGTCAGGGCTTGAGGGTTAAAGTTGACGGTGACAAGAAAAGGGGTAATAAAAGCTTGTGTGACATCCAGTTTAGAACTTTTTCAATTACTGTTATGCATTAATAAAAGTTTATAAAAGTGTCAAAAAGTTTATAAAAATTTTTTTATTACCCATGAAAGAAATTTGCTTCTGTGGTGCATTAATTTTTGCTCCTCATTTTATTCACGAAAATATATAATTGTTTCATATTGTTATTCGTAATATTGATAAAAATTAGTTTCAACATTTTAAGTTGTCAAAAACTTAGTTTTTATTAACTTTTTCGAAATGATACAAATGTTTTAATATTTTTAAATATTATTAAAATTGGAATTTTTTGATTTTTCAAATCTTTAATAATCATTTGCACCATAAAATTAAGAATAACGTTTTGAAAATTATCTTCATTTGTAATGTCGAAAAGTAAATTAATTTGCATAACCAAATTTTTTACCCTGAACCAGGCTTAAAGACAGTTTTGAATAAAGACCAGTCGCAAAATATCGCTTGATTGAAGACGACAGTAAAGTTCAACTAATCGTGAAAAATATTCACCCAAATGATACGAGATTGTAAAATTCCTTCTAGTCATCGTGCTAAGTGGGTTTGGTAAGGTTAGGGTGGCTTAGCTCAATACTGTTCCAACTCAAATCTCTGGCAAAACTCGACTTTTATCATAGCTTTATCTAAGCCTATTAATATTTCTGCTAATTCTGTTTATTTTTTCATCACTTTCTTTTTAAATTTTTTCGTTACTCTTTTGATTACTGAAATAAATTTTGTAATTCTATGTTCAATTTTGGCATTTCTTTTTGGACCAAATTTGGGTTTTGAGCCGGATTTTTGTCACCTAAGTTAAAAATCAATCTTCGTTTAGCGTCCAGAGACCCAGTTCCCCGAGGTAGAACGTTAGGTGTATATATATATTTATGTATATATTTATATATTTATTATTTATGTTTGCATCTGTATTTTCTCCACCAACTGACTCGTCTCTTTCTATCTAAAAGATGTTGATCTTCGATCTCTTACTGAAAATACTAAATAACATCATCATCTTGAAATATGTGTTCTGTTGTATTTGAACTTTTTCATAAAAAACTTCATCTTTTTCTGCATTTAGACAGCGTAAAATATGTAGAAGACTATCACTTTCATTTTATTTCTCTAAACTTGTTTCTGAATTTTTTTCTCTGTATACTCTTATTACATTATTTGAAGCTACTATGATTATTATTTTTGTGTCATCACAACTTATTCCCTAGGTCTACCTTCTTCTAATTAACTTAACGGATTTTCTTCAATATTTTATCCTAATGTTCTCAAACTTTTTAATTTATCCCTTTCTTTCTCTAAATTTGCTACTTTTATAAGAAATCTATCGTTATACCTATCCTGAAAAACTAATTTTTAAATCCTGCTTTCCTCTTATCTATCTATAGAATAGTTTTATCAGCTGCTCAATATTTTAATTGATGATTACTTGTGTATGTGTGTTCTCTCTCTCTCTCTCTCTCTCTCTCTCTCTCTCTATATATATATATATATATATATATATATATACACTAATAGGAAACTTATGTAGCACCAATTAAATGTTCTCAAAAGCGCTATCGTAAACAGAAGTCTACAATACTATTAATAAGAAAAAAACTTAAGTAAAATTATTAAAGTTTAACGGTGAATAAATATGTTTTTAGTTCTTTTTTAATGTTCTAAGAGACAGTCCGGACGATCGCAATGACTGTGGCAAGCTGTTCCACACAGTCGGACCTGCAACAGAGATACTCCGTGCACCAATCTGCAAGTGTGAAGCCGATATTGTCAACAAAATCATATCATCTGACCGTAGTGAGACGACGCAGACTTTTTTTTTTGAAAATTTATTTACGATATATTCCGGTGACATCCCATTCAGTGACTTAAACACAAGTACAGCGATTTTGAAGGTTACTCTTTTGTGTATAATTAAATATTATTATAATTAAATAAATATTCTCTCTATATATACATATATTTATATAAATGCAATGAATAGTAATAATATGTACAGTAGTTTAGCATTTATAGCGTTGCTTAATTTTCTATTTAATTTTTCAATCTTTCTCATGATGATATACTGTACATATACTGTTGTCCTAACTTAATTGCTTACATCTTTTCAAATTTCAATTAAATCAATCATTTCAACCAAGTCAATCGTCGTTTCAATCTAATCAATTTTTGTTACGATCGTAAATTTCACAGACTCCAAAATTGATTGCATCTCGAACCGTTTTTTTGTACGCTCTATAATATAGGGTCTATATATTTAGCGTTTCTAACAAACTTCAAATTGCATTACTTAATTTTTATGTCATTGAGATGTGAAAACACTTGTCAATCCAACAATTCAATCATTTCCTCATTCACAATCGTTATATCATTCATTTCACTTGTATATTATTCAATCCAAGAACTTCTAACTAAACAAATTCTAAAAAAATTTTATGTTTCCGGTTGTGCACCCGTTTAACCATTGAAAAACCTATTAATTTAATTTAAAAATTTCAACGGAAGGATTGTATATGATTGAGAGTGCTCAAGTTTAAAATTCGCACTAAAATTTTTAACATGGTCAACAATGTTTCACGATTTAATTGTACGTCGTTAACGAAAATGTTAGCTATCTTCAGAAACCATTCCGAACGTTCACGTAGCATTTACTTTGTGTCTTCATGATTGTGTTTGTCCGTGTTCAAATGGCGACGATGACAATTGTTATAACGAAATAGATTTATAATTTTGACATGAAAACTACATGACTTAAAGGTTGTTTTTTACCATGCAATTTATTTGAAATATGCAAGTATAGATGCGTAAGGTGAGGCCTCTGTTCAATATACAATTCGTGTCAAGCTATAAATGAAAACTTAACAAAACGTACCGGAGCAACCCAGCGACATTCTTAACAAGCCATCTCAACTACAATCTAAACGTCTAGCGTATAAATTAAAAAAATGAGACTGACGAGCGCATCACTGTTTTATGGTCTCATTCTACAATGTTCGTTCGTCAAAATGGCAGCTGATGCTAACTAAAATTATTCTATCGAATGTAAAGACGCAAAAATGCGTAAAAGAAAGTGATAGAGTTTAAGAAACCAAATTTAAAAGTTAGCCGAACGTTTTAAAAACAGAAACTTGATCGTCATTTCTTGACTGTCCATTAATCTATACATACATGAAAGTTAAGTTAGTTTAATAATATTAATTTTAATATTAATTTTGTTTAACTTTTTTAACCAATTTAAATTTTTCTAAATTTTATGATTAATTGCTAAATTATAATTTTTTTAAGTTTATGACTTCATGTTTACTTTGCTGTTACTGATTCATTTACAAACGTAGATACCATCTGTTATGGTTATAAAAAATATATAATTACAATTAACAAGATAAAATAAAAATGAGATCGTTGATAGCTCTCTTCGAGCTTAGTCATCACAAGTGGATGAAAAGCATTGCAGTATTGTATCACTGACAAAAATTAAATAATATTTTTACCTCGCTTTGCTAGAATTGTCCCAAAAATATTGATACTTGAGATTCTAGTACCTATTGAGAGCATTTTCTTTTTGTCAGATTAGCTGGAATGCTCTCAAAATATTTGCACTTAAATTGAATTAAAATTAGGTTGTAAAATATAAATTAGCAATTTTTGTAATTTGCAATTTGTGGATTTTGAATAAATAAAATCAATCAGTCTCTTAATTGTCTCATTTAATTACATTCCCCATGTCTTTCCAGCCTTCTGATTTTATGTTTTTAGTTAATTGATAATCAAACAATATAATTTTTTAACTTTCAATATTTCTCGAAATCCTATTTTTTATAATTTCATCTTTCTTAAATTTTTTTGATAAAACTAACTTTCGTAGCCCGGAAAGGAGTGGCAACCTTGGCGTGTTTTCTATATTTGATTTTATATCTTCTGACCCAGACATTGGTTCATTCAAAAATCCACTAGATACAAAATAAGATGAGACATTACAAAAATCGTTATGCACTGTATTAACGTATTTGCTTTCAGCTTGTATTACATTAAACTTGAATAGTCAAACTTTAATTTTTTTTTCAAACTTATTTAAAAATTTCCAAGAGTATAACATCTTTTTTATATTCACATTGTTTTAAATCAATGTAAATTAAAAAATAATTAAATTAATTAGAAGATTGTTATTTTAATGGTTATATGGACACACATCTTATTACGTTTAATCCTAATGGAATTTTATTTTTTTAACAGATTGCCAAAATTATCAAGGTGTAGCAAAATGTTGTTGAAGATTTGATGTAAAGTTTTCACTTAGAAGGTTTTTTTTATTTTTGTTTTGTTGATAAATTTGTTATAAGATTCAAGGTTCACACCGCTGATGACATTCATTTTAATGTTAACTGGCATGAGCTTTGGGTCATAGTTAGAG
>NW_008705469.1:73629-77444 GCF_000326865.2 Helobdella robusta | reverse complement strand
GAGTTTAAGAGTAAACACTGGGGAATTTAAAATATCGTTGCGTCGAAGCGTTTGCCATTGTTTCTGAAGAATTTGAAAGATAGTTGTAGAAAAGTGTGTGCCTTGTCTTTGAGTAATTTGAAATATTCTTCGTCGAAGAGTTTGCAAATGTTTCTAAAGAGTTTTAAAAGTAGTTGCTGAAGACTTAGAGACATTTTAGAAAAGAAAATGGTTTCTGAAGAATGTGAAAACTCTGTAAAACTCTATAAGACACTATAAGACTCTGTAAAAACCAGGTTTGGTTTCTATAAAGTTTTACAGTTTAATAGAGTCTCACGGAGTTTCATAAGGTCAGTGAAGTGTTTGAAAGAATTGCTCAAGAATGTGCCGTGTGACAAATTTAAAGCATTGAACTGTAGAGCGTGGCGTGATTTTTTAGCGAACTACAATTAGTAAACACGTTTTAAAGGATTGTAAAAAATTGTATACTTACTACAAACATAACAGCGTTATGGCGTGATTTTTCGTTTCAAACCAATCAGCGTTAAAAAGAGGTCTTAAAATATGTATTCATAGTTTTTCATTATTTAATTAATGACTTGGCATATAGGCTGATGAGAATGTATGAAAAGAAGCCTATAAATACAGACTGAAAAAGCTCTAGTTTTAGTCGTTTATGATTTTGTTTTAAGTTTAGTTTAAATTTAGTTTTTAATTTAATAATCAATTTATTATAATAATTTAATAGTTAAATTTAATATAGAAACATTCGGTTGCGGTATTAAGCTGCGTTTGATAAGTTTTAAATTTAAGCTTTAATAAAGTCTTATGGAGTTTCATAAGGTTAGTGAAGTGTTTGATAGATAGTTGCTGAAGAATGTGCCATTGTTTCGGAAAAGAAGTTGTAGTTTTGTTTTGATGAGTTTGAAATATAGTTATCGAATATGACATTGTTCTTAATAGTTTGATATTTATTTACAGTTGCTGACGAGTGAACCATTGTTTAGAAAGATCGCTTGCTGTTGTTCCTAAGGAAATTGAAATATCATTGCAATGAAAATAGTTGCTGAAGGGCTTGATGAGAAAATTGTTTCTGAAGAGTTTCAAAGTTAGTTTCAGAAGTGTTTTGGATCATGTAGAAGATAAAATTGATTCTGGAAAGTTTGAAAAATATTAAGTTCTATAAAAATTTATAATACTCAATACAACTCTGTAGAACACACTCTGCTTGAAATATAGTTGTCGAATATGACATAGTTTCTCAAAAGTTTGATATTTACAGTTGTTGACAAACAAACTCGCTCTAACAAACTCGATAAATCCTATAGAACTCTGTATAACTCTATGAAAATTAATAAAATGTAAAATTGTATGAACCCTGTAAAGACCCTAAGGGTTAGGGTAGAACGCTCAAGGGTTAGGGTAGAACCCTCAAGGGTTAGGGTGAAACACTGTGAAGCTGTAAAACTCAATTTTACAGTGTTTTATAGACTTATACAATGTTTTACAGTGTTTTATCGAGTTTTGAAGAGTTTTATAAGGTTTAGCAATTTTACTTGAAATTTTAATGTTTTTTAATATTTTGTTACCAGAATTATATCTTATTTTTAGATATCAGAATTTCTAGCGTGCAACTTTGGCAATGGCTGATCGTCCTTTCATACTTCCAGTTTTTTTGTTTGAAACTGATTTATCTATTTTAAAAATTAAATCTGTAATTTACCATTTTTGGAAAATCTTACCTGTACTACATTTTAATATCAAAAATAGTTGCTGAAAAATTTAAGATATTGATGAAGAGAAAATTGTTTCCGAAGAGTTTGAATGATAGTTGCTGAGTTTGCCATAGTCTCTAAAGTATTTGAATTAACAACGTGACGAAGAGTTTGTAATTATTTCTGAAAAATTTAAAAGATAGTTTTAATTTATGAAGAGTTTAAGATATTGTTGAAGAGAATATCGTTTCTGAAGAGTTTGAAAAATAGTTGAGATATTTTTTTTGAAGAGAAATTGGTTTCTGAAGAGTTCGAAAGATAGTTATTGAAAAGTTTGAGATGTTGCTGAGAAGAAAATTGTTTCAGAAAATTTCGAAAGATAGTTGCTGAGTTTGCCATAGTCTCTAAAGTATTTGGAATATCAACGTGTCGATATTCAGCCTCTGCGTCCATTTAAAGAGTTTGACAAATTTAAAGCGTTGAACTGTAAAGTGTGGCATGATTTTTCTAGTGAACTACGATTAGTAAACACGTTTTAAAGAAGGATTGTCAAAAATTGTATACTTCCTACAAACTAACAGCATTATTGTGTGATTTTTCGTTTCAAACCAATCAGCGTTAAAAGGAGGTCTTAAAATATGTATTCATAGTTTTTCAATATTTAATTAATGTCTTGGCATATACGCTGATGAGAATGTATGGAAAGAAGCCTATAAATACAGACTGAAAAAGCTCTAGTTTTAGTCGTTTATGATTTTACTTTAAGTTTAGTTTAAATTTAGTTTTTAATTTAATATTAATTTAATTTATTATAATAGTTTAATTTCTGTAGTGTTTTGTATAATGTTGAAGATAAAATTGTTTCTGGAAAGTTTGAAAAATATTAAACTCTATAAAAATTTATAATACTCAATAGATCTCTGTAGAACTCACTCTGCTTGAAATATAGTTGTCGAATATGACATTGTTTCTCAAAAGTTTGATATTTACAGTTGTTGACAAACAAACTCGCACTAACAAACTCGATAAATCCTTTAGAACTCTATAACTCTATGAAATTCTATAAAATGTAAAATTCTATGAATCCTGTAAAGCCCCTAAGGGTTAGGGTAGAACCCTCAAGGGTTAAGGTAAAACACTGTGAAGCTGTAAAACTCAATTTTACAGTGTTTTATAAACTTATACAATGTTTTACAGTGTTTTATCGAGTTTTGAAGAGTTTTATAAGGTTTAGCAAATTTTACTTGAAATTATAATGTTTCTTAATATTTTGTTACCAGAATTATATCTTATTTTTAGATATCAGAATTTCTAGCGTTCTTATGTAAGTATCTTAACAATCCACTTTGTCAATGACTGATCGTCCTTTCGTACTTCCAGTTTTTTTGTTTGAAACTGATTTATCTATTTTAAAAATGAGTTTAATCTTTAAAAAGTTTGAGATGTTGCTGAGAAGAAAATTGTTTCTGAAAATTTCAAAAGATGGTTGCTGAGTTTGCAATAGTTTGGCAAATTTAAAGCATTAAACTGTAGAGCGTGGCGTGATTTTTTAGTGAACTACAATTTGTAAACACGTTTTAAAGAAGAATTGTCAAAAATTGTATACTTCCTACAAACTAACAGCATTATTGTGTGATTTTTCGTTTCAAACCAATCAGCGTTAAAAGGAGGTCTTAAAATATGTTTTCATAGTTTTTCAATATTTAATTAATGACTTGGCATATACGCTGATGAGAATGTATGGAAAGAAGCCTATAAATACAGACTGAAAAGCTCTAGTTTTAGTCGGTTATGACTTTGTTTTAAGTTTAGTTTAAATTTAGTTTTTAATTTAATATTAATTTAATTTATTATAATAGTTTAATAGATTAATTTATTATAGAAACATTCGGTTGCGGTATTAAGTTGCGTTTGATAAGTTTTAAATTTAAGCTTTAATAGAGTCTTATGGAGTTTCATAAGGTGAGTGAAGTGTTTGAAAGATAGTTGCTGAAGAATGTGCCATTGTTTCGGAAAAGAAGTTGTAGTTTTGTTTTGATGAGTTTGAAATATAGTTATCGAATATGACATTGTTCATAATAGTTTGATATTTATTTACAGTTGCTGACGAGTGAACCATGT
>NW_008705469.1:72844-73579 GCF_000326865.2 Helobdella robusta | reverse complement strand
CTGACGAGTGAACCATTGTTTAGAAAGATCGCTTGCTGTTGCAATGAAAATAGTTGCTGAAGGGCTTGATGGGAAAATTGTTTCTGAAGAGTTTCAAAGTTAGTTTCTGAAATGTTTTGTATAATTTTGAAGATAAAATTGTTTCTGGAAAGTTTGAAAAATATTAAACTCTATAAAAATTTATAATACTCAATACAACTCTGTAGAACTCACGCTGCTTGAAATATAGTTGTCGAATATAACGTTGTTTCTCAAAAGTTTGATATTTACAGTTGCTGACGAACAAACTCGCTCTAACAAACTCGATAAATCCTATAGAACTCTGTATAACTCTATGAAATTCTATAAAATGTACAATTCCATGAACCCTGTAAAGCAATTCCATGAACCCTATAAAATGTACAATTCCATGAACCCTGTAAAGCCCCTTAGGGTTAGGGTAAAACACTGTGAAGCTGTAAAACTCAATTTTACAGTGTTTTATAGACTTATACAAAAATTTTTTACATATGACATTGTTTCTCAAAAGTTTGATATTTACAGTTGCTGACGAACAAACTCGCTCTAACAAACTCGATAAATCCTATAGAACTCTGTATAACTCTATGAAATTCTATAAAATGTACATTTCTATGAACCCTGTAAAGCCCCTCAGGGTTTGGGTAAAACACTGTGAAGCTGTAAAACTCAATTTTACAGTGTTTTATAGACTTATACAATGTTTTACTGTGTTTT
>NW_008705469.1:70393-72426 GCF_000326865.2 Helobdella robusta | reverse complement strand
CTTATATTTATAGTCACAAGAAATCGTTCGTTACCTTATGAAAGTTAATGTATTGTTTAAGTATTTTTTTTACTTGTTGTTAATGTGATTATTTCAAGTTGTTATAAATAATTTATTATTGATGCAATTAAAAATTATTTTTATGTTTTAGTTTATATTTGTGTTCATATTCATCTTATATGTTCACGCTCGTCTTCAAATGAAAAGATGACGATTGTGACAAAATAAGTGTCTGCTTTCAGTGATTCTATACTCTATCCTTTAAGTAAAGCTTTTAACTCTGCTGCTCGTCTAGTTGCTCGTGTCCCTTTCTTTTCTCATATATCTCCATATCTTGTTCTCTTGCACTGGCTACCTTTAAAATATAGAATAATTTTTAAAATTTGCACGTTTATGTATAAGTGTCAATCTAAATTATTTTCTAAGTATTTATCAGATAAATTAATTGAACCTAAATTCCCCTGTTTACGATCGTCTTTTTGTTTTCGCTTCTTCTTAACTCGTGCTAAACACTTGCCAAATCTCCTTTTGCTTTTTTCTGGCCTTTTTCTCTGGAGCTCTCTACCTACATCTCTGACTACTTCTCCATCACTTACAAAGTTCAGATCGGATCTCAAGACCCATCTGTTTTCAAAATTCATTGAAGAGCGCTGTTGAACATCGCGGAAATAGCGCTTTACAAGGTAATTGATTAATTGATTGATTGATGATAATCATATATGTAATTTGAAATGTAAACCACATTGGAATTATAGAAAAATTTAAACGCCAGTATGCTATTTGTATGCTACTTCTACAAAAATTGTTACTACTGCTAAAATTACTATTATGGTTTATTGTATAAGATTTTAAATAAAATAATTAAGGCGCTATAAGTCGTACGCAAAAAATTATGCTTTTTTACGGAGACATGTACACGTTCGGCATGCCAGCCACATTACATTGGCATGCCGGCATACATTTTAGGTATTAACTATAATACTACTAAAAAATATTACTACTACTACAACTATTAGTATTACTACTACTACGGCTGCTAAAATTTATCAAGCGAAAAGAAACGCGTACGAGCTACTACTACTGCACAACTTGACTGGTGTTCTCTTCCGTTGAGAGATTTTTAACGTAGTTTTTTAACAATCTCTTTTGACAAAACGTGCACATGTATGCCAACCAGTATTAACATACATCTTAGGTATGTATTACTGCAATACTAAAAAAATTGCTACTACTGCTTCTGCTGATATTACTGCTACCTGTATCACAACTGCTACCATTGCTACTGCTGCTACTTCTGATTTATTTTATTGAAATGATATAGTTTGAAAAAGTTGTTATTCGAACGTATAAATTTCAACAATTACATACGCGCGCACACTCCTTTATATCATTCACTGGAATTGACATGTTTATGTTGCTACTTAATATTTGTAATTTTACATTCAATTAGATATGTAGCGATCATTCATTTATTTATTGACTATCTTATATATTAATTATTATTAAAGATTATTGCAATTTTCAATGTTACTTAGTCTATGTTAATTTTTGTTTCTTTGCTTCTCTCTCGATCTTCTTTACTTTTTCCCGGGAGCTTGTAAACGAGACGGTCCGAGATTCACCTTAGAATAAAGTTAATAGCAGAACGCTCGTACTAGCAGATATCTAAATTAACGTGAATTATATATCTAAATTAATTTGACATACGTACATAGATGCATATGAATATTTGATTAATTAACAATATTAATCAGTTTTTAATTACTGATTAACAATAAATAAAAGCAACAGAAGAAAACAGTGCACGAATATGTACGGCCAGTACATGTATGTACATGTAACAAACTGTTAGTAACGCGCTTCTGTAGTATGAATAATAATAATAGTACAACAGTATTTTTTAGGATTGCAATATTTATTATTATTACTTTAAATGTTTAATGGCTTTCTGGTTGGCAAGCCGAACGTGTACAATTGCGTAGTAGTTGAAACTACAAATTGTAGTTACAACTACAAATAGTGAACTGAACACG
>NW_008705469.1:67836-69734 GCF_000326865.2 Helobdella robusta | reverse complement strand
GTTGCTGACGAACAACTCGCTCGAAAAACTCGATAAATCCTATAGAACTCTGTATAACTCTAAGAAATTCTATAAATTGTACATTTCTATGAACCCTGTAAAGCCCTCAAGGGTTAGGGTAAAACACTGTGAAGCTGTAAAACTCAATTTTACAGTGTTTTATAAACTTATACAATGTTTTACAGTGTTTTATCGAGTTTTGAAGAGTTTTATAAGGTTTAGCAAATTTTACTTGAAGTTATAATGTTTTTTAATATTTTGTTACCAGAATTATATCTTATTTTTAGATATCAGAATTTCTAGCGTTCTTATGTAAGTCTCTTAACATTCAACTTTGTCAATGTCTGGTCGTCCTTTCGTACTTCCAGTTTTTTTGTTTGAAACTGATTTATCTATTTTAAAAATGAATTTAATCTGTAAAAAGTTTGAGATGTTGCTGAGAAGAAAATTGTTTCTGAAAATTTCAAAAGATAGTTTGCAATAGTTTGACAAATTTAAAGCATTGAACTGTAGAGCGTGGCGTGATTTTTTAGTGAACTACAATTTGTAAACACGTTTTAAAGAAGGATTGTCAAAAATTGTATACTTCCTACAAACTAACAGCATTATTGTGTGATTTTTCGTTTCAAACCAATCAGCGTTAAAAGGAGGTCTTAAAATATGTATTCATAGTTTTTCAATATTTAATTAATGACTTGGCATATACGCTGATGAGAATGTATGGAAAGAAGCCTATAAATACAGACTGAAAAAGCACTAGTTTTAGTCGTTTATGACTTTGTTTTAAGTTTAGTTTAAATTTAGTTTTTAATTTAATATTAATTTAATTTATTATAATAGTTTAATAGTTAAATTTAATATAGAAACATTCGGTTGCGGTATTAAGTTGCGTTTGATAAGTTTTAAATTTAAGCTTTAATAGAGTCTTATGGAGTTTCATAAGGTGAGTGAAGTGTTTGAAAGATAGTTGCTGAAGAATGTGCCATTGTTTCGGAAAAGAAGTTGGTAGTTTTGTTTTGATGAGTTTGAAATATAGTTATCGAATATGACATTGTTCTTAATAGTTTGATATTTATTTACAGTTGCTGACGAGTGAACCATTGTTTAGAAAGATCGCTTGCTGTTGTTCCTAAGGAAATTGAAATATCATTGCAATGAAAATAGTTGCTGAAGGGCTTGATGAGAAAATTGTTTCTGAAGAGTTTCAAAGTTAGTTTCAGAAGTGTTTTGGATCATGTAGAAGATAAAATTGATTCTGGAAAGTTTGAAAAATATTAAGTTCTATAAAAATTTATAATACTCAATACAACTCTGTAGAACACACTCTGCTTGAAATATAGTTGTCGAATATGACATAGTTTCTCAAAAGTTTGATATTTACAGTTGTTGACAAACAAACTCGCTCTAACAAACTCGATAAATCCTATAGAACTCTGTATAACTCTATGAAAATTAATAAAATGTAAAATTGTATGAACCCTGTAAAGACCCTAAGGGTTAGGGTAGAACGCTCAAGGGTTAGGGTAGAACCCTCAAGGGTTAGGGTGAAACACTGTGAAGCTGTAAAACTCAATTTTACAGTGTTTTATAGACTTATACAATGTTTTACAGTGTTTTATCGAGTTTTGAAGAGTTTTATAAGGTTTAGCAATTTTACTTGAAATTTTAATGTTTTTTAATATTTTGTTACCAGAATTATATCTTATTTTTAGATATCAGAATTTCTAGCGTGCAACTTTGGCAATGGCTGATCGTCCTTTCATACTTCCAGTTTTTTTGTTTGAAACTGATTTATCTATTTTAAAAATTAAATCTGTAATTTACCATTTTTGGAAAATCTTACCTGTACTACATTTTAATATCAAAAATAGTTGCTGAAAAATTTAAGATATTGATGA
>NW_008705469.1:65450-67786 GCF_000326865.2 Helobdella robusta | reverse complement strand
TTCAGAAAATTGTTTCTGAAGAGTTTCAAAGTTAGTTTCTGAAGTGTTTTGTATAATGTTGAAGATAAAATTGTTTCTGGAAAGTNTGAAAAATATTAAACTCTATAAAAATTTATAATACTCAATACAACTCTGTAGAACTCACTCTGCTTGAAATATAGATGTAAATATGACATTGTTTCTCAAAAGTTTGATATTTACAGTTGCTGACGAACAAACTCGATAAATCCTATAGAACTCTGTATAACTCTATGAAATTCTATAAAATGTACAATCCTATGAACCCTGTAAAGCCCCTAAGGGTTAGGGTAAACTACTGTGAAGCTGTTAAACTCAATTTTACAGTGTTTTATAAACTTATACAATGTTTTACAGTGTTTTATCGAGTTTTAAAGAGTTTTATAAGGTTTAGCAATTTTTACTTGAAATTATGTTTTTTAATATTTTGTTACCAGAATTATATCTTATTGTTAGATATCAGAATTTCTAGCGTTCTTATGTAAGTCTCTTAACATTCAACTTAGTCAATGGCTGATCGTCCTTTCGTACTTCCAGTTTTTTTGTTTGAAACTGATTTATCTAGTTTAAAAATGAGTTTAATCTGTAAAAAGTTTGAGATGTTGCTGAGAAGAAAATTGTTTATGAAAATTTCGAAAGATAGTTGCTGAATTTGCCATAGTCTCTAAAGTATTTGGAATATCAACGTGTCGAAATTCAGCCTCTGTGCCCATTTAAAGAGTTTGACAAATTTAAAGCGTTGAACTGTAGAGCGTGGCGTGATTTTTTAGTGAACTACAATTTGTACACACGTTTTAAAGAAGGATTGTCAAAAATTGTATACTTCCTACAAACTAACAGCATTATTGTGTGATTTTTCGTTTCAAACCAATCAGCGTTAAAAGGAGGTCTTAAAATATGTATTCATAGTTTTTCAATATTTAATTAATGGCTTGGCATATACGCTGATGAGAATGTATGGAAAGAAGCCTATAAATACAGACTGAAAAAGCTCTAGTTTTAGTCGTTTATGATTTTACTTTAAGTTTAGTTTAAATTTAGTTTTTAATTTAATATTAATTTAATTTATTATAATAGTTTAATTTCTGTAGTGTTTTATATAATGTTGAAGATAAAATTGTTTCTGGAAAGTTTGAACAATATTAAACTCTATAAAAATTTATAATACTCAATAGATCTCTGTAGAACTCACTCTGCTTGAAATATAGTTGTCGAATATGACATTGTTTCTCAAAAGTTTGTTACTTACAGTTGTTGACAAACAAACTCGCACTAACAAACTCGATAAATCCTTTAGAACTCTATAACTCTATGAAATTCTATAAAATGTAAAATTCTATGAATCCTGTAAAGCCCCTAAGGGTTAGGGTAGAACCCTCAAGGGTTAAGGTAAAACACTGTGAAGCTGTAAAACTCAATTTTACAGTGTTTTATAAACTTATACAATGTTTTACAGTGTTTTATCGAGTTTTGAAGAGTTTTATAAGGTTTAGCAAATTTTACTTGAAATTATAATGTTTCTTAATATTTTGTTACCAGAATTATATCTTATTTTTAGATATCAGAATTTCTAGCGTTCTTATGTAAGTATCTTAACAATCCACTTTGTCAATGACTGATCGTCCTTTCGTACTTCCAGTTTTTTTGTTTGAAACTGATTTATCTATTTTAAAAATGAGTTTAATCTTTAAAAAGTTTGAGATGTTGCTGAGAAGAAAATTGTTTCTGAAAATTTCAAAAGATGGTTGCTGAGTTTGCAATAGTTTGGCAAATTTAAAGCATTAAACTGTAGAGCGTGGCGTGATTTTTTAGTGAACTACAATTTGTAAACACGTTTTAAAGAAGGATTGTCAAAAATTGTATACTTCCTACAAACTAACAGCATTATTGTGTGATTTTTCGTTTCAAACCAATCAGCGTTAAAAGGAGGTCTTAAAATATGTTTTCATAGTTTTTCAATATTTAATTAATGACTTGGCATATACGCTGATGAGAATGTATGGAAAGAAGCCTATAAATACAGACTGAAAAGCTCTAGTTTTAGTCGGTTATGACTTTGTTTTAAGTTTAGTTTAAATTTAGTTTTTAATTTAATATTAATTTAATTTATTATAATAGTTTAATAGATTAATTTATTATAGAAACATTCGGTTGCGGTATTAAGTTGCGTTTGATAAGTTTTAAATTTAAGCTTTAATAGAGTCATATGGAGTTTCATAAGGTGAGTGAAGTGTTTGAAAGATAGTTGCTGAAGAATGTGCCATTGTTTCGGAAAAGAAGTTGTAGTTTTGTTTTGATGAGTTTGAAATATAGTATCG
>NW_008705469.1:43812-45330 GCF_000326865.2 Helobdella robusta | reverse complement strand
TAACCCCACGTGCCTAGAATCGCTTTACCAGTGCCTTGATTACATTTATCACGTGTCTGGATATCCAGACGTGACACTGGGTCGGTTTACCCTAACCCTAACCCTTAACCCAACCACATTCCTTAATTGAAAGAAAGTGCCTAGATATTTTAAGGATAGACATGGTACGTGCCTGGATGAGCCTGGATGCCATGATTTTGTAGGGACGTATTGTTGGTCATCGTTAGGGTTAACTAGGGTTAATTAGGGTTAACTAGGGTTGATAGGTATTGCCTGGATTAGGTTTACCACGTGCCTAGAATCGATTTAATAGTGCCTGGATTACATTTACCACGTGCCTGGATTTCCAGGGGTGTGCCTGGATTGATATTTTATTGGATAAATGGTGTAAGTGTCGATTTTGGTTATTTAGGGTTAGGGTTATTTAGGGTTATCTAGGGTTACGAACAGATATCTCAAGGGTTAGCTTTAGGGTTAGCTTTAGGGTTAGCTTTAGGGTTAGCTTTAGGGTTAGCTTTAGGGTTAGGTTTAGGGTTAGGGTTAGGGTTAGGGTTAGGGTTAGGGTTAGGGTTAGGGTTAGGGTTAGGGTTAGGGTTAGGGTTAGGGTTAGGGTTAGGGTTAGGGTTAGGGTTAGGGTTAGGGTTAGGGTTAGGGTTAGGGTTAGGGTTAGGGTTAGGGTTAGGGTTAGGGTTAGGGTTAGGGTTAGGGTTAGGGTTAGGGTTAGGGTTAGGGTTAGGGTTAGGGTTAGGGTTAGGGTTAGGGTTAGGGTTAGGGTTAGGGTTAGGGTTAGGGTTAGGGTTAGGGAGGGTTAGGGTTAGGGTTAGGGTTAGGGTTGTATCAAAGATTTTAACAACCTTAATGCGCTAATGCCAACTTGTCGATAAACAATAAAACACTAAGAAACTACAATTAAATATTTTTAATAATAGTTTATTATCAACGTTTCGGCTATGTGCCTTCGTCAGGATATGAAATGGAATGAGTGAAAATCATGCTTAAATATTAGAATGAGATTGTAAAATGAAAGTTATAAAGTTGAAAGTTATAAAATTAAAAGGCTTTGCTGGTTATAATCCTTGCTGGTTAGAAATGCTGGCTCCTAATTGGCTGTAAATTTGCGTGTGAGTTTTTATTGGATGAACTTTGCTCGCTCGCTCGCTCTAATTGGTTGTAAATTCACCGGTGAGTTTATAACTGTTAGATTCCTGTATATTTCTAACCGTGTGTATGATTTGATGCATTGCTGTGTTTGAGATTGATTCCTGCCTGTGTGTATGATTTGTTTGTGATTCGTGTTGAGATTGAATGGTTTTGCCTGTTGCGTTCATTGGTTGTTGTAATTCTTGCTGGTTTCTGATTGGTTGTAAATATGCATGCAGACAGCTTTGCTGGCTTTTCCCTGATTATAACCATGATAGCTCGCTACTAATTGGTTACAACCATGCTTGTTAGAATATTGCATTGTTATAACCATGCTCGCTCTTGGTTGTTTACAATCAGGCTGGCCTGCTTGGCTGT
>NW_008705469.1:0-811 GCF_000326865.2 Helobdella robusta | reverse complement strand
CCCTGTTCTTGATGTGTTCTTGGTTGTGTGTATTCTGTCTTGTTTCACATCATACACTTTGCGGTGTATGTTTGGTATTGGTGATTTGGGTACTGGTTTAAGTATTATGTTTTAACTGTTGTGGTGTTTGATCATACTACGCCTAATGTTATTGTTTAAAATTGTTATAAGTGATATACTAAAAAAGTCATATATAATTAATGTTAGACCATTTTATCCTGCAGTTAATGGTCTGATTTCTTGGCGGATGATTATTTGTTGTAGTTAAATATTCAATCGATAATTAATAATTATAAATAATTTATTAACAAAGCATCTAAAAATTATTTTCAAAGCATGTTTTCTTGCGGTTATAGGTCTGTCCGTTTTGAGGTTTTTACAGGTTGTACAGGTTTTTACAGGTTGTACAGAATTTAAAATGTATTTTACAAATTTTTAAAAGGTTATACAGGTTTCGCAAATATTGTGAAATTTTTTTTTCTAGGAAAACCAGGTCGAGCCCTACGGGCAGAAACAAAATGTTTTTGAAACGCTCGCAACATCCCAACAAAGTACGAGATAAGAAAAACCGAAACAAAGAATCAACGGATTGTAATAAAAATAAAAGTAAAAAACGCTCGCAACATCCCAACAAAGTACAAGATAAGAAAAAAACGAAACAAAGAATCAACGGATTGGAATAAAAATAAAAGTAAAAAACGCTCGCAACATCCCATCAAAGTACAAGATAAGAAAAAAACGAAACAAAGAATCAACGGATTGGAATAATAATAAGTAAAGAAACAAAATCCAGAGAAGTAACCTCGAATCG
>NW_008705468.1:4873-6603 GCF_000326865.2 Helobdella robusta | reverse complement strand
CCGTCGTCGTGTGGAAATGAAAATATTTTATGTGTGTGGTACCTTACATTTTTTGGATCGGGGAATGCCCCGCCCAGGTTAATCACGGCTCCGCCGACCGCACCGAAACCCTCTAGTTTTTTTCCTCGTAACTGTTGTCGAAAGGGGATTCGAAGGAACCCCCTGACAAAAAACCAATCAGAAAAAAACCTCTGAGCGGTGGATCACTCGGCTTGCCAGTCGATGAAGAGCGCAGCTAGCTGCGTTACTTAATGTGAATTGCAGGACACATTGAACATCGACATCTTGAACGCACATGGCGGTCCCGGGTTTCTCCCGGGACCACGTCTGCTTCAGCGTCTGTGACAATACCCATCAAAAACTATGTATTTAGTTTTTGCATCGGAGCGTTCCAGGGAGTCAAATCCCCGGTGCTCTTAGAGACAGCGACGAGGTCTCGCCCTTTTTCGCAAGGAGAGCAGGCGGCCCGACCGAACGACTTTAGGTTGGCCAACGGTTCTTTTTGTCTCGATTTAGGGATGAATAATGCTCCGTCAAGAGTTCTTTGGGCCCGGATTGGGCCTCCACACATTCTAGACCTGAAGTCAGGCGGGAGTACCCCCTGAACTTAAGCATATCAATAAGGGGAGGAAAAGAAACTAACAAGGATTCCCTCAGTAACGGCGAGTGAAGCGGGAAGAGCCCAGCGCCGAATCCCCCGTCCGTATGGGCGGCGGGAACTGTGGCGTAAGGGACTGGTAATGCGCGGGCGGAAGGCGGTCCAAATCCTCGTGATCGTTGGTCCTTGCCATAGAGGGTGTCAGCCCCGTAGGGCTGCCGGAAGCTCGCGCGCCGCCGGTCTCCGGAGTCGGGTTGTTTGAGAATGCAGCCCAAAGCGGGTGGTAAACTCCATCTAAGGCTAAATACCATGGCAAGTCCGATAGCGAACAAGTACCGTGAGGGAACGTTGAAAAGAACTTTGAAGAGAGAGTTCAAGAGCACGTGAAACCGTTCAGAGAGAAAACGGTCGGGCCCGCGAGGCGTGCCGCGGCGGGATTCAGCCGTCGGCTTGTTGGGAGGCTCGGGCGGTCGGAGGTCGGTGGGAGAAATTCTGCCTATGCCCTGACCGTCTGAGTCGACCGGCGAGCTGGCGGTGCACTTCTCGTCGTGAGCGGGCCGCGTCCGGATGGATTGACCGGCTGGAAAGCGTTGGCGGAAAGGTGACCGGGGTACCTTCGGGTGCCGCGGCGTTATAGTCCGTTGGTGCGACATACGGCCAGGTCGCCGTCCGAGGTGACGCCCGGCGAGGTGTGCGGTTCTTTGGCCCTTCGGTTCCTCTCGGCAGCGCGATTCTTCGCGCGGTTGGGGGTCGTAGCCGTTGGCGCCGGGGGCCGCCCCCACGTCTTGGGAGTTCCGCGGCTTAGCGAGGCGGTTGCCCGACCGACCCGTCTTGAAACACGGACCAAGGAGTCCGCCGGGTGCGCGAGTCGTAGGGTGCACGAAACCCGAAGGCGAAGCGAAAGCATAGGTCCGATCCCGTGTCGTGCGGGCGCAGGGCCGTCCTCGCTACGAGGCTTTTGTCCTTTGGCGGGCGATCTGAGCGCATCTGGCGGGACCCGAAAGATGGTGAACTATGCCTGAGCAGGCCGAAGCCAGGGGAAACTCTGGTGGAGGGCCGCAGCGGTTCTGACGTGCAAATCGATCGTCAGACTTGTGTATAGGGGCGAAAGACTAATCGAACCATCTAGTAG
>NW_008705468.1:0-1105 GCF_000326865.2 Helobdella robusta | reverse complement strand
ATTTGTGAATGTCCAGTGTCACATTGATGCGTCGAATTTGAAGCACCACNGTTTTTGCGGGAGTCAGTAAGCGTGTCATGCCAAATGAAACCATCGTTCGTTCGAGAGCTGAAAATGACAAAGTACACAAAAACACGACCAAAGTGACAAAGTCCAAAATGCCAGTCCGAAAAGTTGCCTGTTCACATATGGCATAAGATTCGCAATGACGCGAACTGTACCGATATGCAATTTCCTCAACGCGTTTTTTTTTGCTCGGGGAAAAGCTTACGGGAAGGAAGAAGCCTAAGAGCTTGACGCGCTACCGACGTCGAGACGTCGCATGGCGTCTCGTAAAATCGACCTGTACAGCATTTTCGTCACTTCAGAGGGCGTCTTGGGCCGAGTGGTCAGCGCTTCTGGTCCTTCAATTGTAATTTATATCATGTTTTGGGAACCCCCGGGCACTGCCACCCGCCTATCCGGCGGCCGAGACCCCTCCGGGACGCCGCGGCGCCCGAACACTGCCCCCATCCCTCTCGAAATCGAAAGTTTCGTCGTGTGGGACGTTTTTTTTTCCAGAAAGGTGCGTAGTCTGGACTAACTTTTTTTTTCCATTTTGTTGTGTGACTCCCCCGCCTCGGCGGTGACTTGGGTGGACGGACATTGGCGCTTCCACCGACCGTCTGACCCATGCGTCAATGCGTAACTAGGACGGCTACCGTCTATGGTAGTCTGCCGGACAACGTTCTTGACGTATTACGTGAAATGGGTCGGGTGAAGCCGTAAACGCCCATCAAAAGTAGCATAACTCAATATTTTTCGGATTGAATAAAATCTTAAAATATACTTGCACCTACATGGGCACCTGGTCATAACGCAGCAGTTACAGCAGTACACAATGAAACTTTGCGATCTTAATTAGTGAACCTTGAGTGAGTGCTGCTCTCATCACTGGATCTATGAAATACAAAGAAGTAAAAAATATGTTTTTAATGTGCCCAACTCCCTTGCAGGGGCGCTAAATCGCCCTCTCGGGACCGACGATGGGGGTCAAGAAGCTTTTTTTATATGCATTTTACTAAAAAAACCGAAAAAAAACAAATTAATTAATTAATTAATTAAT
>NW_008705467.1:4969-6612 GCF_000326865.2 Helobdella robusta | reverse complement strand
GAAAATTCGATGAATGTGTGGCGGCAATAGAAGGTTTATGTGATCCAGGGGAAAATCTAGACACAAGAGGTTCAGCCCGAGGTCTTTTACCTGCTATCTGCAATTTCACTTTTCTGTGCTACCTCTTCTTTTGGTGTGATGCACGCGAAGAAGTAAATCTAACACAGCTGTATCTTCAGACTAAGGGCTTAAGTCTTGACAAGGTGGTGACAAAGCTAAAGACACTAAGACTATTTATGTATGAGAAGCGCAATCATCTTGTGGAGCAGGCAGTTGAACAGGCACTTATAAAATCAGACCAATATGGAATTTCAGTAGAGAGCAGACCCAGGTTCAAGAGAAGGATGGCAGGCGAGCGCGAGAGAGATGCTGGACTTACTCTGCAGGAAGAAAACACGAGAGCGATGTATGAGTGTATTGATCGTTTCCATTCTGAACTTCAGATCATATCAAGAGCCATCAAGGAAGTAGCAGCCATGTTTGAGGTTGTTCAAGCCAAGAGTTTGATATCTGCTACTGAAGAAGAGTTATTGATAAACATTCCAAAATTGACCACATTCTATGATGAGTTATCAGAGATAGAGCTTTTATTAGAAATACCAAGACTGAGAAGACATCTGAAGGCAGCAGAGATTGATCTTGAAGAAGCCAAAGACTGGTCAGTACTTGACATTTTGAAATTCATAGTTGAATGAGACTTCCTAAAATCTCTCCCATATCTCTCAGTGAGCCTACAATTATTTCTTACAATCTGTGTGTCTGTGGCTTCATGTGAGAGGAGTTTTTCAAAGCTAAAGATTATAAAGAACTATTTGCGATCTACTATGGGACAGTCTAGGCTTTCTGATCTTGCAATATTATCAATTGAAAGAGATTTGGCAAAAAAAGTTGATTTTGATGAAGTAATTAACAAGTTTGCATCTCTAAAGGCGAGGAAAGGGAAGTTCTGATTTAATTGAGATTTAATGTGACATAAAATTTAATGTAAAAATAACAATTAAAAAAGTTTTATTTCTTAAAATCTTTGATAGATCACAATTTTTTTTAAAGAATAAAAAATCGACCTTGAACTATTTTTTCTTCTATTTTCGTTGTAAATTTATTTATAAATTTTGCTAAGAATGCTGTATGTCTATGGGGTGTCATGAGAGGGGTGACACCATGAGTTACCGCACCGGGTGACACCAACCCTAGTGACGCCACTGCACCACAGTAGCGGATACAGATTTAATAGTAGAAGGCACATCCACTACTGTTACCTCTGGTAGATTTACGACTACAATTACAAAACGTCGTTTTGTTCCAACTTGGACCAATAACTTTCCCTGGATTCTGTATGATTCAAAAAAAGATATTGTTCTTTGTTCCACGTGTCGAGAAATATTTTTCACAATGGGTCTGCCGTTTTCTTCTAAAAAAGAAACCGCTTTCATTGAAACGGGTTTTAATAATTGGAAGAAGGGGTTGGAAAAATTTAAATTGCACGAAAGATCACAATGCCGCANAGAAGCCGTATTTAAATCTCATACCATGAAGTTATCAGTTAACGTTGTTGCACAGGTGATTATATAGTTTAATTTGTATTTGACATGACAGGTTATTCTAAAATGTAAACACTTTTTATTACAATTACAGATTTCTGA
>NW_008705467.1:0-992 GCF_000326865.2 Helobdella robusta | reverse complement strand
AGAAATTTGGTTTAAAAATAATTAAAAAAGTACATGAATATTATGGACATATTGGAGCTGGAAAATTAAGAGAAAAGATACGACCATTTTATTATTTTAAAAACTTCGATCAACTAATAGACGAATTTTGTAAAAGTTGTGTCATATGTTTAGAAAACAAAAGCAGAAGAAGCAGAATTATAGGATTAATGTCAAAATTAGGCCCTGCAACAGAACCATTTCAAATTATGTCCATTGATACAGTTGGTGGTTTTGTCGGTAACAGATCACCAAAGAAATACATGCATATTTTAGTGGACCATTTTAGTAGATATGCTTGGATCTCCACTACGAAAAATCAATGTGCAACAGATTTCATAAATTTAATTCACCCAATTGCTAAAAAAAATAATATCAAAATACTTTTAGCTGACCAGTACGCTGGAATTAATTCTTCAGAATTCAAAAAGTACCTCAACCAGATGAACATTCAAGTAATTTTTACATGCGTAGATTGTCCTCAATCAAATGGACTAAATGAAAGACTAAATCAAACACTGGTTAATAGAATAAGATGTAAAATAAACAGTGGAACAAAACAGGCATGGTCTACCATTGCAGATGAATGCGTCAAAGAATACAATCGTACAATCCATAGTTCTACAAAATTCGAACCAGAATACTTATTGTATGGCACAAGGTCAACTATCATCCCAGATGACTTACCAGAAAGCGATATAATAGCAGATAGAATGCAAGCATGTAAGAATTCCCAGCAAAACTTTGAAATGAACAAAAAACGAATTGATAAAAATCGACAAGAATATGAATTTAAAGTGGGCGACCAAGTCTATATCCAGAATGGTAATAGACTCAACCGAAGTAAGATGGATAAAATAAGAGTTGGTCCGTTTAAAATTCTCAAGAAAGTTTCTTCATCGATTTTTGAAGTAGACTGTGGAAGAAAAAAAAAACAATCTAATCTTTTTCATATTAACAAATTGTCACTTTAT
>NW_008705466.1:5137-6612 GCF_000326865.2 Helobdella robusta | reverse complement strand
ATATGAACTAATGTTGAGGTAAGTTCATCATTGTATTTCTTCACATCTTAATTTCATTTCTATATACTTCAACTTTGATTTTAAATCTTTTAATTTTTTTGTTGTAGTTATATAGAACTTTTCTGGTAGTTTTTAATGATATATCTAATTTTTTAGTTTTCCTTTTCAAGCTTCTAGGTGTCAATGCATCAATACCAGGCTGTAAAATTTTTCATTTTCCTTTCAACAACTTATATTGAGTATTTTAACAATCATTTACAATTCTGGTTATAGTTATAGAAACATGCGTTAAAATATTAAATTATATTTTCACTACTTTTCATTTATTAAATGAACCATCAAACATACAAACCAATTTAGCAATTGATGTTGATGGAACTGCAACAATTTCTAAAGATGCAACATTTTCTATCTGAAGTTTGAATATTACACATGAATGAATGTATGCATCAAAGTATGTGTGGTAGATTCATCATAAACTTTGTGAAATAAATACCTTGAACATGTACTTACATATGTGTATCTTCTTATTGACATAAAATAAAAAAATAAATATTAACTGTAGCGCATGCAATCAGAAATATATCAATCTAAATAAATTTTATATTTAAAAAACATAATGTTCGCGACGGTTATGATGTATCTAACAGGCGGAACCAATATTGTCAAATTGGCTGAACAGTACAAAGGTAATGTTCGCGACGGTATTGGTGCATCTAACTGGCGGAACCAATATTGTCAAATTGGCTGAACAGTTTGAACTAATATATTTTCGTTTAATAATATTACACGGAATAATTAAAAATTTAATTTTATTATATAAGCATTTGCGTCTCGTTAATTTTTGGAAACGATACGATATCGGCTACGATGAAGCGTATCTAACAGGCGGACTCAATCATGTCAAATCGGCTGAACGGTTTGATCTAATAAATTTTCGTTTAATGAAAATACACGGAATTATTAAAAATTAATTTTGTTACATAAGAATTTGCGTCTCGTTATTATTTTGAAAACGATACATAACGATACGATACAATAACAATACGATAACGAGGTATTGAAGACTATATATTGATATAATAAAATCATGTGCACAAGTATGTGCACAAATTGTATGATGATTTTTGAGTTTTTGAAAGATAGTATTTGAACATCGCGCAATAACAATGACGCTTGGCACATTTACAGTCTGCCCTTAGTTGTTTTCCAGCCAACTCCGCTTTACAAAATGTACTGTATTAAAACAGAAAAAAGTTAAAGGTCAATTACACTCTTCCAAAGTTCAGAGGATTCAACAGAGTGCAAAACATCGTAAATGAACATCGTGCTAAACGACGCATTACACACGAAGCATATGATACGCGGGGATATTTTTGTCACATTCGAACCCGGTTACTGCGAAACAGCACCAGGCGACCTTAACCATTAGACTATCACGCCGCCCAGTCATTTCGCCCAGAAAACAGCCATTC
>NW_008705466.1:0-1152 GCF_000326865.2 Helobdella robusta | reverse complement strand
CATAGCAAACAAACTATATATCTATACAGCGCCGTAGTAGGTCTTGATGCGGGTTACGCTCAAATTTTTGATNTTATAAGCGATCGCCATGACACAGCTTCAGTTGCTTATCATNTGATAAATTTTAAAAGATACGTCATAAAAAAGGTAAACGCCTGGCCAATTTTTATGAACGTGGTTACAGACCACTCAATGGCAATGATAAATGCCGTTTTAACTGGTTGGATTGGAGTTGATTTGAGAGGTTACCTGGCAATGGCATTTAAATGGTGTATTAGCGAATGTGTCCCAAAAAATCAAATAATGATAAAGCTTTGCTGCGCGCACTTTTTTAAAAATATAGTTCGATTTGTCAAAAAAAATTTTAGTACAAAAGAGGTTGTTAAATTTTATATAAATGCCTTTAGTGTAATACTGCAAGCCAAAAGTTATAGACGCATGATAAATTTAATTACTTCATTCTTTCATATTACATGTTCGTTAAAAAAAACTTCATTTTTAAATAGTCATTTTGATGAGTTTCATGAATCAACAATCAATGAAGTAAGTCATTACGATCTAATTGAACACGTTTACGATGATGACGATAATGAAGTTAATGAATTGGAGACAATTTACGAAAGTAGCCCATTTTATCGAAAAGGCTTACAAATTCTTGAACATGTTAACGACCAATTGCGTTTGGTGAACGATGAACAGACGGAGCCAAACGAATATTGTAATAAAGCTTTCGCGAAACTTGTTTTAAAAAAATATATTTCGATTTTGCCTCTTTGGACAGTTCTTTTGAATAAAAACGGGGAACGAACAAGCAATAGCAAAGTTGAAAATTGTTTTAGGTTTATTAAACACCAATTGCTAAATGGATCGACAAATTTAAAAATAGGTCGTTTTGCGGAGTTGTTAAAAAACCATGTTGATGCGCGTACGAAAGAAATTCTACTGCAAATACCCGCTTCTCGTAAAAGAAAAATAAAAACAGTGGTAAAAGAATGTGAGAAAAATTATTGGGGGAAACGTAAACCTTTCAAAAGTTATTTCAACAGCATAGTTACCGTTAAAATACCCACAATAATTTGCAGCAATGATCAAAGTGCAAATGGCCACAGCAACATCTGTATAACAAATTCCAACATTCCGAGCAACAAATGC
>NW_008705465.1:4976-6613 GCF_000326865.2 Helobdella robusta | reverse complement strand
TTATTTTTTTATTTTATGGTTGTATGTTTGTTTGTATGTATCTGTCGATCTATATTTACTTTTTGTTGTTGTTTTGTTGAGCCCACGTTGGTAAAGCCAAGCGAGCAGCTTCTACAATTTACTCCAGTGGATTTGAACTATTGATACACACATACATGCACACACACATACACGCAAGCACATACATACATACCTACATACATACATACATACATACATACATACATACATACATACATACATACATACATACATACATACATACTCACATGCATACATACAATATTCGAAGAATGGTTCTGAATAAAACTGAAGAGCTGTGTAAATAATGAAAATAATTTATAATCACCTAATTATACATACGTGTAGGCTGAATGTATGTGAGTGTATGCATGTGTGTATGTCTGTATGTATGTTTGTATATACGTGTTTATGTGTGTGTACGTGCGAGTGTGTATGTGTGTGTATTGAATATCGTCCATATGTTTGCATGTTCAACAGTCATTATCTACCGACGACAAATTTAATCAAACATTTAATCAATTAATATTTATTTAAAAATATGTGCGTATGTTTTTATGTATGTTTGTTTGTTTGTTTGTATGTATGTATGTATGTTTGTATTTATTATGTATGTATATTATAATTGTTATTTATTATTTTTGGGCTCTGTTTGTTTTGTACCTACCTTTTGTTATGTGATCAATCATTCATTCCTTCATTCATCTTTCATTCATTCATTCATTCTTCCTTTTGTTTTTCAACCATCAATCTATCTAAAGTATCAACAAAAACTTGTTTTAAAAATTTCATTCATTCAGTCATTTATTCATTCATTCCTTCATTTGTTCGTCCGCTCGTTCGTTTGTTCATCTGTTCGTTCGTTCGTTTTGTTCGTTCATTAAACTATCAATTCAATACTCTCATTTTTATATAATTGATTAATTCTTTTTTTCATTTTTTCTTTCATTCATTCTTTATCCATTTATCCATCCATTCTTCAATTTTGTCAGGCATTGATCTTGATATATATCACTCAACGAATCCATCCATCCATCCATCCATCCATCCATCCATCCATCCATTCGTCATTATGAAAGTTCATCTTTAAACAATGCTTCATATTTATAAGACGCAAGATCAAGTATATCAATTTAACTTTTGCTCATTCGTTCGTTCGCCGGTTCTTTCATTAAATCATTCATTCATTCATTCGTTCGTTCGTTCTTTCGTTTGTTCGTTCGTTCATTCATTCATTCATTCATCCATCCAACCATCTATCTAGCGAGTTTCCACATCTGACATCCACACATCCAAACAGAAACCACCATTGTTATAATTGCTTAGAAGACTAAACTAAAAAAACTCGCCACAATAAATAACTCAGTAGAAGATATATAAACACACACACACAGACACACACATATATACATACACAAACATACACATACATACACACACATACACGTATGCGTACAAATAAACATACATACAAACAAAACATACATACAAACAAACATACATACGAAACGAAACGAATATTTTTATTTTCTTCCCATACATACACACATACATACACATACATACATACATACAAACAAACATACCAACAAACAAACATACACACGATATGAATG
>NW_008705464.1:5657-6614 GCF_000326865.2 Helobdella robusta | reverse complement strand
CCTTTTATTAAATTAAAAATGCCATTAAAGTGTATAGTAAATAATTGTAATGGGACATATAAAGACCAAAATATATCTATGCACAGGTAATAATATGATCTTAATAATATTTTTATATAATTTGCATATTTTATGATTCACTTGACCTTTCTCCATGGATTAATAGATATAAATTTCAATAATTCATTTTTGACAAAATGCAATATGCATTACAGCATTCCTCAAAAATCACCTATAAAAATTATGTCCGTATAAATCCTAATAAAAAGTCCCCTATAAAATCCCTATAAAAAGTCAGTGGATCAATGCATTGAATGGCAGGTGTAGAGGTTTTGAAAGAAAAAGATCATATATATGTAGTAAACATTTTGATTCAAAATTCTTTTCAAAGTCAAATAAAAAAGTCTTTCTAAAGAAAGATGCCTACCCAACAGTATTTCCTGGTGTGGTATTTCAAAAGGCAAAAACCAAGACAACACAAACTGAGGTAATTAATTTAGTATTTATATATAATAAACAAAGGATTGCTGAAGCAATATTGATTAATTCAAACCAAATATTAATATACAACACAATAACATTGGCATTTGCCGGCTTACTATCAGATATTTAACAAATAAAATGATAAAGATTTGGTCATTTTCTTATTCCATTTTATAAAATGCAAATTTTGATTCTAATGGGAAATATGTTTTTTTTTGTATTATGGGTTTATTATTATTATTAGGATGCCTTTGTTAAAATGGCTTTTTGTCATAAGAAATACAGAATATAAAGAGTTTCTTTACTTTATTGGGCATATATATATATATATATATATATATATATATATATATATATATATATATATATATATATATATATATAAAATACAGAATACAGGGAGTTTTTTTTATTGGGCATATATATATATATATATATATATATATATATATATATATATATATAAACTTTTAA
>NW_008705464.1:0-1159 GCF_000326865.2 Helobdella robusta | reverse complement strand
ATGATCATAAACAAATAAAAAATAAAATAAGAGTAGTTGATAGTAACACCGGATGAACTTGCTTGAGTAGATATGTAGTACATTAGATTGAATAAAATAAATAGTGCTTAATTTGATGGAATTATAGAGAAAATATAATTGCCGTTGATTACACTAGTATGCAATAACGTTACTACATGCATATCATATAAATCATGTCGAAATTTGTAATGAGTGTTGTATAATCGATATTTTATTTTGAATGATCATTTGGCTGCTTCAAAATAGCACTGTTTTTGAAGCCATTAAAATAGAGAAAGTCACATCGTTTCAATATCTATGGGATGTTCTGGATTGTACTGGAACAGCTGAAGCTGCCATTCGAGCACGCATACGTGCAGCCTGGAATAAATGGCATCTCCTTGCCTCTATATTGATGCGGCGTGACATCCCACTACGATCAAGACTTTATAAATCTGTGATACGTCCGGTGTTGTTATATGGTGCAGAAACATGGCCAATGACAACCAAACTGGAACAACAACTTCAACGAACCGACATGAAAATGCTCCGATGGATGCAACGAATTAGTCTGAAGGACCACATCAAATCTACCGAAATCCTGCGTCGTGCTGGTTTAGATGATATAAAGGACGAATGCCGGCAACACCGTCTGAGGTGGTTTGGTCATGTCAAACGAAGTGGAAACAGTGCCATAACTTCTCTTGCAGATGTTGAAGTACCTGGCACACGTCCCAAAGGCCGTCCAAAGAAGTCCTGGTCGAAAACAAACGAGCAAGACATGAAAGCTCTAAATTTAAATGAAATGGATACAACTGATCGTCTAATTTGGCGCAAAAAGTTGATGGCAAAGAAAACAACGTCCTACCTCGGGAAACCGGGTCTCTGGACGCAAAACGAAGATTGATTGATTGAATATGTACGGATGAGCTCAAGAGCTTTTTGAAACTGCTCATCACAGTCCCTGATACCGCGCTGCCACATAAACTCATCGAGATAGGAAGAGAGGTGATCATCGCAGGTACCATGCATCCGTTTAAATTTATCTTTGGCACACTTCCAAAGATTCTCAATGGCATTAGTATGCACTCCATTTGGAGCGACAAAGCCATATCGATGATTGACAGTGTCTTGTGCCAGTCCCGTAACTCTGGGAATG
>NW_008705463.1:5209-6617 GCF_000326865.2 Helobdella robusta | reverse complement strand
AGTTATTTTAGTTATTGGTATAAAACCAGTTAGTAATAAGTTTTAGCTTATAATTAAGTAAGTCCGAATCCTTCAGAGGTGATTTAGTTGAATAGAAAAAGCTAGCATCATCAGCATAAAGAAGAATTTTGAATATGGTTTTAATAGAGAACAAATCATTAATAAACAATATAAAAAGCAAGGGTCCAAGAATAGACCCTTGTGGGACACCTTTAGGTACCAAGATTTTATGGGAATTGACATCATTAACTCTTACATACTGGTATCTATTGAGTAAATAAGACATAAACCAAGAGTGAGATTTACCACGAAAGCCAAGCGCTTCAAGTTTACGTAATAGAAGAGTGTGATCAATGAGATCAAAAACTTTACTGAGATCAATAAACACGCCAATTGTAAGAAGTCCATCATTCATATTAGAAAGGGTGTTATGTGCAAACTGAAGATTGGCTAATTCAGTTGATCTGCCAGATCGGAAGCCAAATTGGTTTTCCGATAGGAGATGAAAAGTTGTTATAAATTTGTGCATTCGAATATACATGAGTTTTTCTAATATCTTGGACAATGGAGATAATAAAGATATGGGCCGGTAGTTGTTTACACAACGTTTGTCACCTTTTTTATATATAGGAATAACACGAGCAGTTTTAAATACAGTGGGAAGACACCTTGTTTAAATGATAAGTTGAATATATAGGCAAGAGGTTTAGTAATATTGTAAATGCAGTTTTTAATTATATAGTTGCTGAGTTCATCATCAGATAAGGATTTTGTATTTTTCATATTACCAACCACATCTAAAATTTCAGATTCATTAACACTATAAATATAAAAAGAATTAGAGCTATTACCAGACAAGAAAGAATTATTACAAGAATTGTAATTATCATCGATAGAAAGTAAGCTTTCAATAAAGTAATTATTGAATTCATTAGAAATTGTCAAATTGTTAGTAACAACGTTATCATCAATCATTAATTGAGAAATATTATGAGAAGAGGCATTATTAAGCAACGAATTAATGAATTTCCATTTAAATTTTGAGTCATTGTTAGAAAATATATTACTATAATAGTTACGCTCAGCCTTTCTTATAACACTAGTGAAACGATTGCGGTGGTATTTATATATCTTTAGATTAGAAGGTGTGGGATTCAAAATACATTTTTTAAATAGTTTATTTTTTATTCTAGAGGCTTTTATGATGTCCCTGGTAATCCATCCTTTGTGCTTGTTGTTGTTGATTACCTTGATTGGAGCATATCTATCAATTATAGAGTTAAAGTGATTATAGAAAGACAGACAGGATACCTCAACGTTTTCAGATCCAAGTACATCATCCCATTTGGTCATGGATAANATTTTATTGATAATGTCAAAAGTTTTAGTAGTGAAATGACGAGTACCT
>NW_008705463.1:0-1427 GCF_000326865.2 Helobdella robusta | reverse complement strand
AGTTAATGAAATCTATATTCGATTGATTTTTCCCAAGGTATTCATTTGGACTTGTAAAAGATTTAGCCGCGAGAATAATAGAAGTTGCATCTATATACATGAAATTGTAAAATATATAAATGTTATTTGCTTTTTTGAAAATTACAAATTTTTTAAGCATACTGTAAAGAGCAATACTGTTGATTTGGAAGCATTTATCTGACAAATCTGAAATGTTGATTGAGTTCATGAAGTTGAGCGAACTCGTAAATGGAAAATTTTTTAAAGACGTTTTTACATAATTTTTTTCAATGGCGTCGAACACCAAACACAATGTAATGGACAGTCCTTTGATCTTAAATGTACGTCAAAAAATTTATTCGTGATTATTAAAAAAACCTCATTAATATATAATAATATTGAATATACTGATTTGCAAATGAAATGAGATGAAACAACTTCCCACTGAATGCCATGTAGTGCCAAGTGACCTCTCGGATAAACGCGAAAAACCTCGGCTACGATTTCACAATGAATATTTCTGATGAAATTAATAACTTATTTTTGTATCTTTGCTGTTTCAAGCTAAATTGATTATCCAACTTTTCTTTAATACATTTTTCCAATTCCTTAATGTTCATGCCATTGTCCTCTTGTTCCAAATCAGATATCTCAGGAAGGAATGGATCCCGATATTTTTCGGACGGTGGATTTAGATATGGATGTAGAATTACTTTGCCATCAGAATTAACCAGAAATGGATACATATTTGAGTATAAATCAAATAAATCAATTTCAGAAAACAAATCATAAACATTGAAATCGATGCAAGCAACTCCCTTTAAGTCGGAACCAGTCTTTCTAGCTTTGCATCTTGATATGATCAGTCCTTAATAAATATATGTTTATCAGCTTCAATATACCAATTTTGTAATAATTATTCATTTGAACCTACCTAAACTTGTTTGGTCGTAGTAAGGATTGGTGTGGTAAACTCCTCCATTACTTGTTGTGACCAAGAATTTTTGAAAGTATTCATTCAAAATAGATCTTACATCCGCACCAGCATTCATCCGTGCAAACATGTTAATAACTTCAGGATTCTTAATATTACATATGAATAAAATATATATATATATAATCCATATATGAGAAGTATATAGGTAAATAAATTGTCATATTGCACAAAGTTGAAAATTGTAATAACTAATTAAATGATCGTTAAGTATTAACTTTAAACAAACAAAGAATTAACATTGTAGAGACTCAGTATATTTATATATATATATATTTGAGCATCTCGCTACATACACAAAGTATCAATTCGAATATCGAAGACGGTTTAAGATAACCGAAGAAAGCTTTTTTGTTTTATCATGCTTAAATGTTCTATCATGCTTAAATAAAAATTTTGGTTGTGAACTCAAGAAACTTGACAATGATTACGA
>NW_008705462.1:5471-6617 GCF_000326865.2 Helobdella robusta | reverse complement strand
GCAAAATTCGACCTTTAATGCGCACTTGCTTCAGTTTAAGAAGTTTCACATCCGTGGAATCAAATAAAAATTGGTTCGCAGTCGACAGGATTTGAACCTGTGCGGGCAGAGCCCAATAGATTTCTAGTCTATCGCCTTAACCACTCGGCCACGACTGCATGAAAGCAAGGATGAAATATCAATTTTAAATGTCTGATGTTTGTTCATCGTACTAATAAAACTGTTCAATTAGCGAAACGGTCTTTATCGATTGTTGTTGTTTTTTATTATTATTTATAATTATTATTATTGTCGTTGTATCATTAAGTTTCTCTGTTTCTCTGTTTGTTTGTTTGTTCGCTTGTTTGTTTGTTTGTTTGTTTGTTCGTTTGTTTTTTCGTTTGTTTGTTTGTTTGTTTGTTTGCTTGCTTGTTTGTTTGTTTGTTCGCTGGTTTGTTCGCTTGTTTGTTTTTTTGTTTGTTTGATTGTTTCACTTGAAAAGATAACCAAGTTTTTTTTATATATAGTCAAACGAAAACTGCCAACTAGTTATTCTATACATAAAATTAAACCTTCGAGAAACAAGGGCTGTACCATCCAGAGCACCTGACGCACATTACTCTTTGTTTAAGCCCGCACGCGGGATGATGGTCTCTGTGATTCGGACGGACGTATTCGAACCTTCGACCCATGTCATCACGTCGATAGCTGTGCGAGAAGTAGCACACTACCGACTGAGCTAACTCGGTAAATAAGTAGTATTAATAATAGTATTACTATTATTATTATTATTATTATTATTATTATTATTATTATTAGTAGTAGTAGTAGTAGTAGTAGTAGTAGTAGTAGTAGTAGTAGTAGTAGTAGTAGTAGTAGTAGTAGTATTAGTAATTGTAGTTGTAGTAGTAGTATTTTTATTGTTATTATAACAGAAATAAATATTGTGACAGAAATAAAGCTTGACTTTAGTTTTTATATTATTTTATCATCCTTGTACACATTCATAATGACCAGCATTGATGTTAAATTATCCATTATTTTAATCTTTTTACTATTATAATAATTGATCATTTTATATTTAATTGTAATTTTTATTCATATTTTGGCTTTTGAAAAAGTACAAGATTTTTCATTATTATTAATATTAGTAGTAGTGGTAGTAGT
>NW_008705462.1:0-972 GCF_000326865.2 Helobdella robusta | reverse complement strand
TCGATGATGATGATGACGATAATGATGATGATGATGATGATAGTATCGATGATGATAATGATGACGTTGACTAGATGACGATGATGAAGATTTTTTTAAAGAATTCGACAAACATGATGATGACGTTAATGAAGATTGTGTCTCTCACGGGGCTACTTTGGAGCCGGTGTAATGATGGGGTGTTGTGTCTGCAATCGGTGGTTCGATTGCAAAGTAGGTCTGTTGCTTCTTGTCAGATAAGGAAGGTTATAAAGGGAGATGTATTGTCTGCCATTTCAATGCACTGACAATTAATAAAACAAAAGAATTAAAATAAACCAAGAAGAACCGAGTTGAAACAATGAAGAGATGGATAAAATGAAATGAAATGAGAAATATGGAAAAAAATCTTGATTCAATTTGAAAGGCTCCCAACAAAATTATGACCAACTGTAGACCAACGACGCATACAACATACCGCAAGTTTTATAAAAAAAAAGCTTAACAACAACAACCACAACAAGAGTCACAACAAAACAACAGCCACAACAACAGCAACAACGACAATCACATCAACAACAACAACAAAAACTACAACATTCACAGCAACGACAACTTCAACAGCAGCAGCGTTTAACCACGACAACAAACACACAACAACAACAACATCCTGCAACTTCCTCTTAACCTAACAACTACCATCATCAGCCTAGGCGCCAAACAACTTACATCAACAACAACTCCAACAAAACACAAACAACGAGAACGTCCCTCACAACGACATCTCAAACTTTTAACAGGCAAAGAGCGAATTTAAAAGCCTCGTAAAAAAAATTAGTTTGATGTTTTTTAAATGTTAACAACATTTCTATAGAAATTATTAATTAATTTATTACCAATCAAACAAATTAATTAGATACACGCAGTTTAAATCCTACATTGCTGCGACAACAACAACACTAACGAATGTAAACTATTTATCAAACACAACAC
>NW_008705461.1:0-889 GCF_000326865.2 Helobdella robusta | reverse complement strand
TCGTAAAGTTTACCCCCACTGTTCGGATGATGATGACGATAATGATAATGATATTGAAAAAGATGATGATGATGGCAATGATGATGATGATGATGGTGGTGAGGATGGCGGTGAACAATTAAATGAATTCTTGCTCGGTCTCTTTGCGAATCACCACAAAAGTTTGCACGGGAGAGATTTCAATTCTCAGACGAGTTTTCGACATCAATCTCAACAACAGCATCAACACCAACATCAACAACAACAACAACATCAACAACATCAACAACATCAACATCAACAGCATCAACAACAGCAACACTCTTATAAAGATAATAACCGAAATAATTATTATGACGACGACGACGATAATAATAATAATAATAATAATAATAATAATAATAATAATAATGATAATGATAATGATAATAATAATCATTATCAAGAAAGAACTTGCCGGAAGTTGTTGATTTCTTGCGACGATTGCTTAAACGTGGAGAAAAAATTTTGCGCGCAACAAACAAGAGATGATGATGATGATGACGAAGAAGGTAATGATGATGATGATGATGACAAACGTAATGATGATGATGACGAAAGTAATGATGATGATGATAGTGATGATGGTAAGGATGGTGGTACTGCAGACGCTGATGATGATGTTTTTAATGGTGATGATGATGTGTCAGTGTTGTTTTTGTTTTTGAAAATTTTTTGATGTTGTTGATGTTGTTGATAATGATGTTTTTGATGTTGTCGATGTTGATGTTGTTGTTGATGTTGATAATGATGTTTTTAATGTTGTTGTTGTTGATGTTGTTGATGTTGTTGATGTTGTTGATGTTGTTGATGTTGATGAAAATGTTGTTGGTGTTTAAATCAACATTGAGTTCGTGTTAAGACGTTTGAT
>NW_008705460.1:556825-559783 GCF_000326865.2 Helobdella robusta | reverse complement strand
CATTGCATGATAACCTAACTTATGCATTTATTCATTCATTATACCATCTCTTCATCATTCTGTCAATAAATCATTTGTAAGTTCAATTGTTCGACTGAAATTTTATTCATTCCAAAATTGAACAAGATAATAAATGAATTTTCATACGCGCGCACACAAACACCCACACACCCACACACCCACACACACACACACACACACACACATATATATATATATATATATATATATATATGTCCTTTTTTAGCAGCAAATCTATGTAGTGATAATATTGCAATATATATATATATATATATATATATATATACGTATATATGAGTCGACCTGAATCAACAAGTACGGGTAACAATTGGCCAATACGAGCACCATGGTGAGAGATGGTGTACTTTGTGTAATGGTACTGCGGACATGATAGATAAGATATTAAAAATAAAATTGGAATTGAAAGTGAAGTTAAAATGGTATCTTGCTAAATAATTTACATAATTCGTTTAATTCTCATTTATTTTAATTAAATTTCTTATATTTCATTGGTTTTAGGCTCTGATGATGGCTACTTAGCCGAAACAACGTTGTCAGCTTCTAATATGTCACAATTTCACAATAAATATGAATGTCAAAAACTACGCTGTGTTGAGTCCATAATAAAAAAGTTGATAAATGCAAAATGGGCAAATAAATTTAACAAAATATGTATTAATGAAAACCTCGTTCCTAAATAAATATATATATATATATATATATATATATATATATATATATATATATATATATATATATATAACGTGTAATATGCGTGCGTGCGTGTGTTTGTTTCTATTGTCTAATTTATACGCGAATGGAAAGTTCATTATTACGTAACATTAATTTCCTTACAATAACAGCGATGAAGCTTAAGACGAAAAAGGTTGCGGTAGATGATCAAATTGAAGGTGACTATCTATATTTTAACGGTAACTAAAATGCATCTCTCGTTTCTCTTTTCTTATCTTAACACAGCAAACATATATCACATTAATATAAAAAATTATGTGTCAATAAAATTATGGAAATGATATCATTATTTCAATTTAAAATTTTAACCATTTGAAAACTGTTATTCCCATTTTTTAAATTTTCCTGCATGCTTTTATATATAATGCTTTGAGAGAGAGAGAGAGAGAGAGATTTTTTTGAAAAGAGCATATGTGCGAAGGTATGTGAAAAAGAAATCAAAAAGCTGGTTCATGCCATCCTTTCATACACTTGAATCCCTGCTATCTTTCATTTCGATTATTTGTTCGGCGCTGTTCTATTGTTTTCTTTTTTTTCATTTGTATTTTTTTTGTTTCATCAGTTTGACTGACGAAATTTAATAGGACAGCTAAATTTTTATTGGCCTAAAGTTCATTTTATTTTTTTTATCTATTCATCATTTAGTTGTTCTTTGTTTTTTTTTTATAAAATTTTGTTTTTAGTTTTTAATAAAATTAATTGTTTTTGTTTTTTTTTATCAAATTCAAATTTTTATAAAATTATGTTTTTTGTTTTTAAATTAGTTATTTTCTCAAGATTAGTTATTCTTTGTTTTTTTTTATAAAAGTAATTAAACTCTTTATGTATTTTTTTAGCAAAACTTCGCTACAATCAATATAATTTATTAATACATGCATTTATAACTTCGATACTTTATGATCTATAATTCTATATATATCGCCTCGTCAATCGCTCGTGCACATTTTTAAAAATTTCATCTTGTGAGGCTCGGTGGGATGTTTCCCACGATGCTGATGCTGATTATGATTATGATGATGAGGGTACTAACGATGCTGCTGCTGGGGATGTTGATGAAAGTGCTGATGATGATTCTGCTGATGAGGGGGCTAAAATGATGATCTCGATGATGATGACTAAGATGATGATAACGCTAATGGTTCTTATGCTGAAGCCAACGATAACGATTGCAACGTTCATAAAGAAAATAATGATGACGCCATGATGTTTTTACTGTGAATAATGATGATGATCATCATCATCGACTACATAATGAGCCCGCAAATGAGACTGATGAAAATGCAAATGTCTTTTAATTGAAAGCACGCCCGTACATTCAACGCATTAACAATTTTAATAGTTTGCAGTTTAATTCTTAAAATTCTAACAAAGTATATCGCTATGCTTCTAGATATGAGTACTGTAGTTATGAATGTGACCATTGTATCTTTAGTCCATAAGTATATATATATATATATATATATATATATATATAGTGAGAATTTCTGACCTCCTCCCGCAAGTACGATCGGCCAGTACAAGTACTTAAAGTACACCATCTCTCACCAAAGAGCAGGTCGGAAATTTTCACCCCTTATAAACTCGCGTACTTGTAGATTCAAATCGACCCACAAAATTCATATCTACGTCTACATCCGGACCTAAACCTGCGTGACTTCAAGAAGAAACTGAAAACTCATTTATTTTCATTATAATGCATTATTGATCAATTTTTTCTGTTTGGTCGACATGTTCTAAATATTATTTCGTATTTTCGTTATATTGAATCGATTATGACCAAATTTTAATCTTATTTCTGTGCGATGTATTATGATTTCTCGTTTGTTATCTCAATTATGTTGTTAAGTTCAGTTTTTGTTAGATAGCGCTTTTGAGATTTTTTTAATTAGCGCTTCATAAAGGTTTCAATAATAATAATAATAATATATATATATATAATATATAGCGAATTATTTAACAAAACATGTTCAACAAAAAATCTTACACCAATATATATATATATATATATATATATATATATATATATATATATATATATATACAGTTCAAAAAATCCACCGACGATTCAGCATTAACAAGTTTTATGGTTGATTTTCTAATATTTTGAACTAGTTCTTTACAATTAAGTCTATTCAAAATGTTGAAATCCATTTTATAATCGTTTATGATTTTAATTGTAAAATA
>NW_008705460.1:549635-555920 GCF_000326865.2 Helobdella robusta | reverse complement strand
TTCGGTAGAATTTATAGAATATTGTAAATATATATATATATATATATATATATATATATATATTGTATGCTTGTAGTCAATAGGTTAAATCATGTTTGTATGTATGTCGTGATCGATGTTTCGTTTATGTTATCGCCAGATAATGTGTTGTAAGTAAGTGAGTGTGTAGTTGTACGTTTATGTTTTTCCGCATGATCGTTTGTAGATTAGAGTGGAAGACACTTTGGAGACGTTGTTAAAAAGCTTTGGTGTGAGAAATGTTAAAAACAAGAGAAAAAAGAGGAATTGGAAGTAGATCATCATCACTATTATAATTGACAATCTGTCTGTCTCTTGACATCTTAATAAGCTATTTTCCCCTTTCGAATTTTCCCCAAAGAATCTTTTATTTACTAAGTCCTCTTTAATGTTGTTTATCCATCGTTTTTTTTTCTTCCAACTGCTCCAATGCCATTGACTTATGTATCGGTAACCTGTTCACAATCATTTGCCCTTTTTACCTCTCCCTGCCGTCTCAATCTTACCATCTCAAGTAGATTGATGGGAATGTGAAAAAGTGAAAATTAAAATTTGCAAAAAAAAAACAAAAAATGCATTTATAATGTTTCTCACATTGGGTTTCCAAGAAGTGAATGAAGCATTAGACCTGGTTCTCAAAATAAACTAAATGGTTTTTTAATTTTATCAATAGGTTTTTCGCTATTTTGCAAAAATTTATATTTGTGAGTGTACGTACACTTATGTATTCCTTTAAATATGTCACTCCATCTCTTACTTTGTGCATATCAAGTCAAATTAATTAAAATTTAATCAACTATTCATAATTCTATGTTGGGTTTATCGTTTATATTTAGTTATGCATTTGTTTACTTTTTGTTGTCTTAGTTTTTATCATATACTGTCATATGTTGCTTTTTTGTGGTGAGGTTGTTAGGATTTTTAATTCTGCTGCTGCTGCTGCTGCTGTGAGAGGGTTGGAATGCGAAGATGACCCACTACTTGCAATGCAAAGGATGTGCGAATTACTGGACACATTCACAAACGTCCAGTCTTGAGGTTTAGAATAATTAGTAAAAATTATATTATATAACAAAAAAGTGGAATTCAAGAGCAAACGTAGCGAGAATAGGTGTAGGCAAACAAAATTGTGTGCATTTGAAATATTCATATTTTTCGATTTTTAGTTATATATGTTAATTTCGTTTTTTAAATTTTTGGCATACTATTCAAGTTTTATTATTTTATGTTGAATGTTGCGTCGTTGGTCCAGATTGGCTAAGCAACCCTGAAATTTCTGACAAATTGTTTAAAAGTTAATTATCATTTCAAACATAAACAAAGTGTCAGGCGTTGGGTCAAATTGCCGTGTTGATGGGCTGCCACAATCATGCATGTCCGTGTTGATGACGATGATGATGACGACAATGAGGATGACGATGACGATGATGACGATGATTATTTGTTGTTGAAAAAGTTGTAGTTGTCGATGGTCAGGATGATGATGAGACTGTTGAGAACGATTACAATAATGATTAAGGTTTTGTTGATGATGGTGGTGTCGGTAATAACGTTGTTGTAATTGATGATGATGACAACGATGATATGTATGATGATGATGAAGACAACGATGATGATTTTGTAATGAGGATGATGTTGTTGATAATGATGAAAAAATGACGGACAATCATGGTTTAGATTTTGTTAGGATGGAATTTAATTAATTTTATAATTACATATTTCGGACAGTAACATTATTATTGTTATGATTGCACTACGGTCACTTCTTTCAAAGAATTTCTTCCAAAATATTATCATGGTTACGCTGTAATGTTAGGACTCGAATGCTGTTTTTGATTTCTCGCGGTCGTTTGTCTTCAATTACATGAATGACGTGTTAAAATTTTTTGAATTCAATAGAAAATGTTGACGATGTTTGATGGTGGTATTGGTGATGATAATGATGATATTTGATAGTGGAGTTGTTGGTGATAATAGCTGCACCCCTGACTGAAATGGCACCCTTAAACAAAAAAAAACACTAAAGTTAGTATTTTATTTTAACTCAGTTTTAATTAACAATTTTAATTTATTAAATAAATAGTGAAAGCAAAACTATTGCTTTATCTAATTGTTCATGGAGGTGGTGTCGTTTGATGGTGATATGATGTGATATGATGCATATGATGATGATGATGTGGATTGTGGTATTAACGATGATGATATGTTTATTGTGGTGGTCATGACTTGTTAATAATTTTTGCCAAGATGATTAAAATGATGATGTTGCAAGTGAAGGAAGTTGATGTTGATGACGCATCGATGATGGTTCTAATAAATGTTTCATCAGCTTTATCTTAACGTTTCATATATTGAGCATCTGCATGAAAATAAAGTACTAGCTAGTTTAAGCTCCCTGCCATGGCCGGCAGGTTCAACGGAGACTGCATGTTCAGCGAGCCTCGACGAAAGTAATTACTTCGTTCATCGATCAGTGTTGATGGGAGAGTAAAGATTGGGATAATGACAATGATGATGATGGTGGTGATGATTGTGATGATGATAGATGATGGCGATGATGATAAAATGTAAATAGTGGAGATGACGATTGTGAGTTGATGATAAAAATTGTAATGACGATGGTGATGATGATTATGGAGATTGTGATATTAATGATGAAAATTGTAACGATGATGATGATGACGATAAAGATTCTGGTGATTATGTTGAGGTAAAAATATGAATAGATGAAGGAGTTGGTGGTTAAGAATTCATAAAAATTGGTGATGACATGAAACTGAAAATTGTGAAAATGAACAAAAAATTGCCCATTATAAGGAAGGGAAATGTAATGAAATAATTTCTTATGGGGAAAATGATGATGAATATTTTGGTTTAAATTATACAAATCAACAAAATTTCTAATGAATGAGGCCCATTTATTTAAAACATTGCGTGCGAAAATATTTTTAAACATAAACTTATATGAATATTAATTTGACTGCCTACATACAATCATATTGCATGAACACAAGCACTAAAACACACAAATAACAAAAGAGGAACACACGCATTTAGCAATATATCAAATAACAGTGTAAAGCTATGTACTAGTATATCTCAAGACATACAATCTATTCCAATTTCACGTTTAACTTGGTGTGTGTGTGTGTGTGTTTGTGAACGTGTCTGGGTGGTGTCTGTGTGTACACAACTGTGATGTAGAGTATTACAGCAAGGGAGTTAAAAGTCTCGTAACTGATTTTTTCAAATAACCGGCGATCCGATGAGTATGTGAGTGAATGAATGAGCTATCAATAAAAAATAGCATTAACAACTGAATATAAAGACAACATTTACGGTAATGATCATGTTCACGGAAATATAAGAATGATGAGGACTCCAAGTGCTCTTAAGGTTAAATCAAAGTTCAAATGTCCTGTTGAAATAGGTCAGTTCACGATATTTATCTGCATACGCCATATAATTTACTTGTACGCTAAGTAGGAATGTACACACGCACGCACACACATAATATGCATACTGTTTAGCATTATTTGGTGTTTGCCAACTGAAAAAAATGTATGTATGACTTACATCATAGTACATTAATGTGCATCGTTGTACATCAATGTGCATCGTTGTACATCAATGTGCATCGTTGTACATCATTGAAAAGTATTTATTCAAAACCAAATATTCAATAGTTAAATAACTTTCAAACAGGTTTTGTCGACACGCAGAAAAGACAATTGCAAACCTCATCATCGACGACATCAACAACATCTTCATCAGCATCATTTAAAAATTTTTTTCAACGCTTGTACAACGATCCTAATTTGCCGTCATCATCGTTATCATCATCAATATCAGTACCAATTTCGTCATCGTCCCTGTTGCTTTCATCCGCAGTTTCTTCATCGTTATTTTCATGTTCATTATCAGCCTATACTTATAATAATGATAATAAAATCATAGCCAGCCTCCCGTCAATGTCGTTACCATTGCAGCCCCTTACCTCTACATCATCATCATCATTAACAGCATTATCTTATACATCATCATCATTATCATCATCATCATCTTTTATAACAACATCATGCTGCAGTGTTGGCGCCAGCACTGAACGATCCCATCTTCACTCATCTTCAGCATCATCATCATCATCATCATCATCATCACATTCGCCATGCTCGTCATCAGCATTGTCGTCAAATGTTTTGATGCAGACGTTATCGTCTTTTCCATCTCTTTCTAATAACATCAGCCAGAACAACAAAAACATCAACAGCAACAACAACAACAACATCAGCAGCAGCAACAACAACGACAACAACATCAACAATATGTACTACTTTCATCAACAAGTTCGAAGCCAGTTTTCAATTCCACCGTTCGCAAACAAATGATTGAAAAAAATCAATCAATATATTACTGAACAATTAAATTATTTTTGTAAGCTTTGATTATTATGTGAAAATTCTTGCGTTAAATGTTTTTGCAGATGAAGTATCATAAGTTCACAATTAACTCCAAAAATATGTGATTTACGTTTTTTCATTTCTACTTGGCCCATCTAACAAAACTTAATGTATATAAATATATATATTTAGGTGTATATATATATATATATATATATATATATATATGTGTGTGTGTGTTTGTGCGTGTATGTGTGTGTCTGTGTTATCTGGATGTAAAAATATGCCCGTATATGCCTATAACTTTTCACTGTATATAATAGCTTCAAGTATGAACCAATTTGTACACACACAACACACACACTTATATATAAATATATATATATATATATATATATATATTTATATATATATATATATATATAATTTAAAAACACATACACAAACTGAAATGATTTGAAGTTTGAAAATAATTAAAAAAAAAAGAACAAATTTAACTATAATAACAGTTTTCAAGTTTTTCTAAAAAAAAACCTGAAGAGTGATTGGTTCAAAGTTCCTCGCAAGGGGGTGTCAAACAGTTTGATTGACAGCATGCATCATCTACTACATTTAGTATACGCTCTGTTTCATGCCTTGTTAAAATAAACAGAATTGAAAGTCGTTAATTAGTATTGCTGTTAGCTACGTTAGGAAATGTTAGTTGGTTACAACTTATGTTGCACGATGATTGAAAGCATGAGCATGCTAGCACTTTATAGTTAAAAATTAATAATATGTTCGATATGAATGTTCACTACAATTAAATTAAACAACAAAATAAATAAATGGTTTGATTCATATTTTGATATAAATGCTTATTAAAAATAACATTTAAAATAAAATAAACACAACATGAAAATTTTGGCTTTAATTGTGGCTTCAAATTTTAAATTTATTGCAATGATATTGTGCTGCAATTGAACATTTGAACGGCGTAATGAAACAGTTAAGTTGCAGTTAGACAAGAAATATAATATATATATATATATATATATATATATATATATATATATATATATGCATGAATTTATATATACATGTATGTACGTATGTATATACATTACATATGCACGTTTACACAATGTACACAATGGTTGTATCTGCTTAATTTTACCAACTACTCCTTTAACTGTTCAACAAAACTGCCTCGTGCAACAACAAAAAAACACCGGAGTGGTTTTTTTATGTGACAAAAACCCACAAAGACCAAAGACGAGACTATCAGTTTTCTAAATTCAGAAATTAAAAGTTTATTTCAAGTTTTTTTAAAAAGTTTTTTTAAATCACACAAAAAATAAAAATATATTAAATCACACGTGTATGCACGCACAATATACTTAAAACCTCATGTAAGAAATACTCTCTCTCTCTCTCTCTCTCTATATATATAAATATATATATATATATATCAAGCAATATATACATATATATACATATGTACATTCATACAGTTGTAAAGCATATATATAACGATAGATATGCATGATATATAGAAACATGCATCCACTCCACACATGTGAGCTTGCTGAAATACAATCAACAGAGACATCACAAATCAACATCGGTGCCTGCCTGCATATGTGTTAACGGATCAGTTAAACAGATAGATGGATGGATGGATGGATGGATGGATGGATGGATGGATGGATGGATGGATGGATGGATGGATGGATGGATGGATGGATGGATGGATGGATGGATGGATGGATGGATGGATGGATGGATGGATGGATGGATGGATGGATGGATGGATGGATGGATGGATGGATGGATGGATGGATGGATGGATGGATGGATGGATGGATGGATGGATGGATGGATGGAT
>NW_008705460.1:519080-549344 GCF_000326865.2 Helobdella robusta | reverse complement strand
AAAAAATGGACAGACGAACAGAAAATGGATAGACGGACGAAAAAGACGGAAACATGGATTGATGAAACCATAAAATTATAATATGCGGGTGGCTAGGTAGAATAGATAACGTATTCACGAAAAGACGGTAAGATAAATATTTAGTTTAAAATCTAATGAATGAATAATTATACAGAAACGGTAAAACTTTGTAATAATGGACTCTGTTACATACATGTGTACAGTGGCGGATCAAGGGTTTTGGGGGCCAGTACCTCACGTTGTGAGCGATATTTTTAATAAAGAGCCAAATAAAGAGCCATGTCCAAAATCGACCAAAAATGGACATTACAAACAAAAAAAGACAAGAAATGTCGTCAGCCACAACACACATCTTGGTCTTCCCGTCAAAATTTTGACTCCCTTGTCCAAAATTTAAACAATTTAAATATTTTGGCCCTATCGTCTAGATCCGCCACTGCATGTGTACGAACAATCCCAACGCATTTATCTTCATTGGTATACGACGTACTTGCGCAAATATTTGTATATATTGTATAAAAAAATTCATCTGTAGTTCACTTTGAGACTTGTTTGTTCAAGAAAACTGTTTAAAACAATTAAAAATTTTTCATTCGTTAACAACACTACGGATATGTTGGCACAAGCACAAACTAAGCAACTAACTTTGTCATACATTGAATTCAAAAAAAGTTTAAGATATAAATTTTAATTTTCATAACATTTAAAATAATTTAAATTAATAAGACGAATTTGTAAAGAGCAAAAAATAAAGTTGTGAATATTTCAATTTTTAATTATTGATTTATTGATTGTTATTGTTATTATCATTATTATTATTATTATTATTATTATTATTATTATTATTATTAGTAGTAGTAGTAGTAGTAGTAGTAGTAGTAGTAGTAGTAGTAGTAGTAGTAGTAGTAGTAGTAGAAGGAGTAGTAGTAGGAGTAGTAGTAGTAGTAGTATTCTCTCTTAGATATTCTTCAGAGGTTATAAATTAAATGCTTTGTTGAACCAGTTCTTTTCCGAATTTCTTCACTGCAACAATTTGTTTCAAACGCAATAGTAGATTATTCCAAATGTTTGGCAATGAACCATGCATACATCTATTACCCATCTTCGTCTTAATTCTGGAGACTACCACCAAACCACTGGAGATGGATCGCAGAGCATGTCCCATGTCCAGCTCAGATTTTATACAAAAAACCTTTTTCACCATGAATGCAACAGAGAGCAGTAGCTGCCATCTTGTAAAAAATTCTTTTGTGCACCGGCAACCAATAAAGATTCTTCAACCACCCAGTTATGTCATCACGTCTACCAAACCCAACAACCAGTCTTGCAGCAGCGTCCTAAACGCGTTGAACTCTTTACCACACCAATCCCAGCACCAAACATCAACGAGTTACAATAACCTAATCTCGACAATGCAAATGATACCACAAGACTTTATAGAACGCTGAACTGAGGTCGAGTAAAGCCAATAACACCACCCTACCATTATCCGCTTGATTGATACTGCCAAAAAACTTTTTCAGCAAAGCTGTTTCTGTAGATGACGATGGTCTGTAAGCTGACTGAAACCTAGCGACAACCAGTGGACAGGAAGATGACCAAATAGACGAACAAGCACTAATCGTTCAAAATCTTTGAAAGAAAATTGAGTTTTGAAACCTAGTTGTTCATGTAAATATTTTATAGAATTTTTGTTAAGTCGATTAAAAATTATAATTTTTTATTTAAATGGTTTAAATTTTAATTTTCAGATGGAAAATTAAATTTCTTTGAATGTTTCATTAATTCGTTTATTCAAGTATTTTGTGTAGGCATGTATGTGTCTTTCGGTATATTGTATCCAAAAATATATCAATACATATTTGTTACATTGTATCTTTGGTTGCCAAGAGTACGCTATAGCACAGTTACGTAAATAATTTGAAACGAATTATATTTTTTAATAAATCAAAAACTGAGAGTCGTTTGAAAGTCTAAAGATAAAGAAAATTGAATAAAACGCTAATAGGGAGATCAAATTTACAATTAAGGTATGGTACTGATTTATTAGTTAGAACGGGAAAAATTAAAGAACAACTGAACCGATTTTTGTGAGCTTGATTTTTTAATAACTTTTGTTTCGGAATATTTAAAAGTTAGAAAGAGGTTTTAAAAAATTTTGCTTTTTTACACATACGTAGACTATTGGCCAAGTAATTTGTTATTACTCATTATTTATTTTGTTTGACCATAGATATTTAGGATATTGAAACTTCAAACACGCAGTAAGCCTTCGCAGTTAAATAATTTCCAAACATTGATAACCACTGCTTTCTCAGTAAATATAATTGATGAAAAAAAAAACTAAAAATTTAAAAACAACTAGAAATTACTACAAGAATCAAAATAAAAAGTTAAGATGTGATCTTAATATAAAAAAGTTAAGATGTGATTTAATGGCTAAATTACGTGAATTACGATATTTATGATTGGCTCGGCAAAGTAATTAAGCGTTCTTCAATAAAAGTTAAGCCTCTGTTTATTTATTTAGGTCCCGAATAAGCGCTTGAAAACTTGATTTTTTTTAAATATTTTTTTTTATAACAAGATATGAAAATATATTATTAATATTATTATCATACAACAATTACATGCTGGAAATGTTTTAATTGATACTACAACTGCGCTTTATAAAATCGTTAATAAAATCAAAGTTTTTTCCTACTTTAGTCAGTAAAAAATAAACTAACTCTCCAAACGATTATTTTACAATGATAGATGTTTTTATAGTAATTGGAGTGCTGCTAAGTTCTTATGTGTGTAAATGTTCACGGTGAAAGCAATTAATCAATTGCATAACACGATTTGTTTACACAAATCTTTTGAACATGTATTACGTGCGAATTAGTTGGCGTTCTTTTACGTGAGACCAATACTTATAATACATACACTGGCCTGGTTTCATTCTTTATTTTCCACGAACAATTCATCAAAACTCATCGAGTTATGCAATATTCATATTTGTATGGTTAATTAAAAATATTTTATTCATTTTTAAGGATTTTATTCATTTTAATTATATTTTGATCGGTTTATTTCATCCATTTGCATAATATTTATGCGTATTTAGTATCTTTTTTCCGGTGTACGTATAGCCGAACGGATTTGAGATCGTCGTGCTTGACAGGCACCCCCTGTGTGAGACTCTCCTAAGATGTTCATTGTTCACGTGGTACCATTGAGGAATGTTCGGTTTATTAACGTTTCGTCTTTACTGTCGAATTATAAATTGGACAATCTAACACGAGTAAAAGTAGTCTAATTTATTAAATTAAACAAAACCAACAGCAGCTACCTAATGTGAGCAGAAAGAAGGAAATGGAAAGATAAAGCAAAAATGATGTAGTCATAATAATTAATTAAATTTAAACATAGATATTAAAATTAATAATAAATTTAATTAATAATTAAAAATGTTTAATGCTCAAAATTTTCAGTTAAAACAAAAAAATATTTTTTTAGTCCTCTACAATACTCCCCCGCAAGAGGCGGAGCTATTCAAATGAAAAAATAATCGTTTTTTTTGTTGAATTTGATTTTTTTACTCTTATTGAAAGATGTTGGCTGTCGACTGAAGGTAATCTTGTTTCTCGTGATGACGTTACTGTTGTTGTTGATAACTACTGTGACTGACGTTTATCTTGTTTCTTGCGATGTTGTTGTTGTTCTTGCCCCGCTTCAAACATCGCTGGAGGAGTCAAGACGAGGCTGGATCCAGTTAGCCACGGCAATCGGGTTTTGCCAGAGATTTATTACCGTGAGATGTATAGAGGGATGTTCGGGAAGCCAAACAAATGGGTAACATCGTCAGGATGTTTGTGGCATAACGGACAGTTACTATTGACTTTACTGTCTCTGTAGCTGTCAAAAGAGATGCAGTAACCTGAGCGGAGTTGGGCCAACGTTTTTTTTATTGCTCTGGGCAAACTCTCTTCTGCTTTATCTATTTTAGGAGTTTGAGGTGGCCATCCGTTGAGCAGCACAGCGACATGATATGATCAAAGGTGAGTTTTGTTGAAGCCGCCTTTAGCGTACTGCTGTTAATGTCCAAAGACCGCACCACATGTGCATGTTAGGTGTAAATGGTCTTTTTCATACCTCTGTAAAGTCGTGGCTCTCTTGAAATGGTTGGTTTGTGTTATGGCAATATATAAGAAAATATAAGAATTTTGATCATAGAAAATATAATAGCAACTGTGCTGTATTACGGAGAACATTTGGCACTCTAAAAAGAAGTGCTGCTCTGATGCTTTTCCATGGCATCCAATGATTACACGTAAAGCAGCATTCTGTGTGCGTTGGAGTTTGTTGTAGCTCGTATCAGAAGTCAGTAAAGACAAGGTGGGGCAGACATACTGTAATATCTGATCATTATGGTGACGGTTGATTAATCTAGATTATTGGATTATTGTATGATTTGGTTATTGTACTAGTTATTTCAATTTTATTGATCGTTGTCGAATATAGTTTATAATAAAGATTAATCTATAATATTGTTTTAATAAATAAAATAATAATAAATGACCCAACGCTTGAGAGAAGACTTAAAAGCGTGCGGAAAGGTCGGTCAGTACGCCCGGCAAGAAGGGCGAAACATCTCTTTCGCCCGGCCCGTATATTCCAACCCTGAGGTCGGTAGAAGATATTGTAGATCGGCGAGTCCCGGCCAAGGAGACGACCGCCCGCGTGAGGAAGGCAAAGGTGTGCGGTATTGAGCGGCCGGTGGCGTGTACGATCGCCACAGCGCTGATAACCGACACCGACCCTACCGTGTCGACGATCGACGATCGCCGTCGCAGCGAAGACAGCGGCGACGACGAGCGTGTCGACGGAAGAAGCCGCGGTAACCTTCACGGCAAGTAGCTGTTAAGACGCCTAGTCAAAATAACTGCATCCGTACCAGTGGTTTAGATGAGAAGTCATCCGCATAAGAAATGATCCTGATGTTTGGAGGTTGCATAGGAGTTTTTGAGACGTAGTTGTTGAAAAGCGAAGGCGAAAATAGTGATTCCTGGGGCACTCCAGTGCGGATGATTTGTTGTTTGGAGTGTTATTGTAACTCTAACTTAACTCTTCACTGAGATAACACACACTCACTACTTAACTCGTGTGCTTGCCTATTATATATCAGGAGACCTTGCTCCCTAGAGCTTAACTATTTGTCTAATTCTCACTAACCAGTCAGTCCCTATTGTATATCACCTCATTCTTATTATACAAAGTATTATATGCAATGATTAATTATACGTTATATTATCTTATACTAAGCTGCTATATGTCTGTAAATTTGCTGTTTTGTCGTGAACTACTATTATAACTTAACTATCATTATAATTACACACCTACTTTAACACATATCTTTGTAAAACCTATATTTATTTATACCTTCTAACTTAAATTATCATCTACATAATACTATTGACTTTTTGTTGAATGTTTGTAGAGAGTAGGTTGATGTCATTCGATGCAGGGTCCAAGAATCTGAGACTGTCCCGTTAGTTCATGAGGTCCGTAATTTCCTTTGACAACCGAAGCCGCGAGTAGACGCGTCTGCCCGAAGGAATGTTGCGATCGCTGATGGACGACAGGTCCTGACAAAACAATTTCTCAGCTGCCGCTGCTGGTGCTACATGCACAACTGCTTTACAAAATTTGGCAGCTATTTTTTTTGCATTAACTGCTCCTACCCCAACCCTGTCTGAGCAGCCCAGTGGCCTTTGTTGCGTTTCCAGGGCATTTAACAATCAGTTTATGTCTCAAAGTTGGGAGGGTATAATGTCACCCCCCGGTCAACATAATTTTGTCAGGTCTATGGCTCATAACACTAGTCAACTAAACTTCTTTCAATAGAACTGCAACAGTATCAAAAACAAACAAAATGAAGGCCAATGGTACCTCGAAACTCACCACATTCACATTGCAGCTATGCAGAAATCAAAGTTCACCACCCGGTCAAAAGAGCTGGAATTTGATGGTAATTCCCTTTACCGTTAAGACCGTGAACATGAGCTGGGCAAACTCTCTTCTGCTTTATCTATCTGGTTATGCTCATCTACAAAAACAAACCAGACTCTAACCCGATAGAAAGCCAAGCAACTCCAACGGCACTTCAAAACTCACCACATTTACATTTGGCAGAGCGTTTGGTTTTGTTTACTTGTTTATTACAAACTGGACAGATTCAGATTTTTGGTGGCCCAGGGTTGGGCTCAATGCCGGCACTTAACAGAAAACAGCGGAACAGGCTGGCCGGCCGGCCAAGGCTGCTCCTATGGCAAAAACCCGCAGAAACCGATGTTTTGTCGAGAGGGGTGTTGCAACGGTTTGTTGGGGCAACTGACGGAAGCCAGTCGTACCAATCAGTTCCAACACGTGAAGGCCGTTGCTCCTGAGTCTTCTTGCAATGTTGACGGTGTTTGTTGGTGATGACGTTTTTGCTGATGTTGTTGTTGCTGATAATGTGTTGACGCTTTGGCTGTTGATTCAAATCCTGTTCTAACATCTCATGTGAAGTTCTATCCAGCTTTGAGTGTTTTCTAGAATGAGATGGGTGTGAGGACGATGAACTATGTTCTGTGGCCAAAGTTATTCATACTGTGAAAAAATTAAATATTTTTAATATTGCAATTATAATAGACTTTTCTCAAAAATTTATTTCTCCAAGTTCCAACAGAAATAATCTTCTTTTATGTGATTTTTTTCAACAAAATCCATGCTATACAGGGATTTAAAGCACTAATGTTTAACATATTACTGAAAACTGCCATCTTCTAGTCATTCTTATAGTTGTGTACAGCCTTAACATTTGATCTGAAGTGTTAACTCCGCCTTTGGTTGAATTATAGTCTAAAATCATAATTGGCTTTTTTGTGCTGGATGTGTTGTCTAAGTCACATTGTGTATGCATACTGCTCATCAAAGTTACAACTTTTTCTGTTTTTGAACAATATGACACCAGAGTTGCATCATTATAGAAAGTAAACATAGAAGATAAAACATCCTTGTCTTTTGGGGTAATGAATTCAACTGGAAGTTCTTTTTTGGTTTTTCTTACTTCCCTATTAAAGTAAGCTTTTCTTTTTTAACATATGGATAAGAGACAAACTTGTGAAAAAGTCATCACATGTAATATTTCTACCAGAATCTTAAGTTTTTTGACAAATCTAACACAACTTTTTGAGCCTAATTTTTTTCGTTTTCTTCATTTGATTTTTTACCTAAATAAATTTGTTAACTAGTTACATAGTAAGTTTGACTATCATCCAAAACTTTAAGTAATATTTTCCAGGTTTGCTTGGACTATATTGCTTGAAAAAACAACGTCCTCTGAAAGTTAAGAGTTGTTCATCAATAGTGACATTTTCATAAGGAATATATGCATCCTCCAATGTCTTTTCCAGCATTTCAAACCACTTTCCTATGGGACTCAATTTCTCTTCACTTTTCTTTTGCCTTCGTTTTGATGCATCATCAAACCTCAAAGCACTAAAACTTCCATCTTACCACGCCTTTCACATCTGTTGTAAACTGGTTCATTCTGCCAGATTATGTTTCCATATTACGATACAAATGTTTTTCTTTTTTCATTATTAATGCTTTCATTAGAATATATATAAACATTTAAAAAAGTTATTTTAATTTGTGGTAAAAATCAACCACAATCGTCATAGGTGCTATATGCATTCAATACTCCCCTCTAGCGTTATATTTTTATTAAATTTTAGTTGTAAACCAACAGAAGACATGATTATAGAAGACAAGACATGGAAACAGAAGCCATAAAAAGACAGCCCAAGCTTTTGCGTAGTATTTTTTCATGCTTAGAAAGTAGCTCTGGGGTCAGGGGCGGATCCAGGTCATCTAGTAAGGGGGGGCGATTTTTATCCATCATGGCAACCCACAACTGCCTGCAAGGCGGGCAAGCCCACAAATAAAAAAACGTTTAAATTATTTTTCAATTTGCCCTTTAAATAACAATCTATGTGACTAAGACATTACGGCATATACGTCGCGATCGTATTAGCATCGGCAAAGACGGTGCAAGTGTGCACGCACGCGGTAGCACGCGCCCCCGTATCATGTCAGTAAACTTAAATCTACTCTGTTCTATTAAAAAGAGTGATGTAGTAATCATATTATTTACTACGGATCCCATTATTGTAGTGTTAAGTAATTCTTTAAAATATGCACTTTTTAATTTTTAATTTTATATCACTATTCACTTTTAAACAGTCTAACTTTCGTTTTTAAGCGCCATGATTGTGTATTGTGTTGTGTTACTTAAAAACGACAAAAATAGTTAATACAAGTTACTTTTAAATTAAAACATTCATTAATTATTGTTTATAATACTATAAAATATTAGGAACAATTACAACAAACCATTATCATCGGAAGAAAATGAAGAGAACAAATTTTTTACAACCACAGAGTACTTTGGATTCATTTTTTGTGACGTTGAAGAGAAAAAAGTCTGTTGAAGCATCTACAACTAATTCTACTGTCACTACTGAAGTTGGTGGAACAACTGAACTTCCACTTCCAACAACATCAGCAGAATCGTCAACAAGTAATAGTATTTCTACTGAAAATGTTGAACAAGAGATAACAGAATCAAGTAATAATATGGACAGCAACAGCCGGAATATGAATATCAATTCAGTAGTCATAGCTCATGATAGTCTTTTTTCTGAAAATGAACAGATTTCAACTGAAACTGGAACAGCTGAAATTGCTAAGGCATTTTCTAGTAAGATTTTAAATGCTGGGTTTATCAATGATATTGGAAAATTTGTTGGAACATTTATGGATGATTTGACAAAAAAGTCTGTTAGAATCGCCATGGAAGCCATCAGCTGACTACAAAATGCCACATTCACTTCGCAAGAGGAAAAATAAACAAGAAAAGCGATATCTTAATCATTCTCATCTGGAAAAATATGAATGGTTAGTTTATTCAGATAATAAAAAAGGACTGTACTGCAAATATTGCTCATTATTTTCATACCACCTGACTGCAGGATCTCACAAACAAATGGAACTTTAGAAGCTTGTTAAACAACCATTACAAGTGTTTGCTAAACTGTTTGACAAAGATGGAGATTTAACAATGCATGACAAAGCAACATACCACAAGGAAGCTGTTGAAGCAGGGAGGTGTTTTTTAAAAAAACTATAATGAACCAGCAATAAATATTGTAAACAGAGTAAATGCTCAACGGCTTCAGCAGGTTTTAGAGAATCGTCAGAGATTGATACCTTTGTGGAAACAATTATATTTTTAGGAAGGCAGAATATTCCATTCAGAGGACACAGAGATGATGGCAGTATATTAGACAAAGATGATGAAGATACTGATGTGATTTAAAATGAAGGTAATTTCCGAGAATTGCTAAAATTTAGAGTAAGCAGTGGAGATTCAAATTTAGAAAATCATTTAAAAACGGCAAGAGCATCAGCAACCTATATTAGCAAAACCACACAAAATGCGTTAATTAAATGCTGTGGGGAGGAAATATGTGAACAAATTTTGAGTCGCGTTAGGGAATCAAAGTATTATGCTATTATGATTGACGAAACAACCGATGCATCACATAAGTCGCAAATGACTATAATATTACGTTACTTGCTGCCTGATGGATCAGTTCGAGAAGATTTTGCAGGATCTGTTGATCTACATGACAACAATTATCAATCTGATATTACTGCATCAATTGACACTGAACCTATTCTTGACGGTTATAAACATGTTTGCAAACAAGTTCCACCTTTCTCTAGAAAACTGTGTTGGTGTGGGAACAGATGGTTGCAGTGTTATGTCTTCGTTACAAAAAGGAGCAGTAGTTGAAATTCAAAAGGTTGCAGTGAATGCAGTCTGCTGTCCTTGTTATAACCATGCTTTAAATTTAACTTTATCAAAAAGTTCGAATGTACAAGCAATAAGAAATTGTTTGGGTGTTATTAGTGAAGTAGTTGCTTTTTTCAATGCTTCTGCAAAACGAAATTTTATAATAAAGAACATGATAAATTCACAACTGGTTTCACTCTGCGAAACACGATGGGTTGAGAGACATGATGCATTGCTGATGTTTAGTATTGAACTTCCACAAATAATTGATGCGCTAAAGAATATATCTAAATGGAATGACAGAACAACTTCATCAAAAGCAACAACTTTATTAACAGCAATTAGAGGAAGTGATTTTATTGTGTCCTTAGGCTGTGCTGTGCATGTATTCTCTCTAACAAAGGGCCTCAGTGAATTGTTTCAAAAAAAAGTTTAAATTTACATGATGCAGAAAATTGCATTAAAGACCTGTTAAATGTTTTACAAAAAAAGAGAGAAAACTGCGAAGAAATGTTTTTGGAAATTTTTAGAGCAGCAGAAAAAATAATAATTGAAAAAGATGGCACTTTTACCTACAAAAGATTTGATCTTTCTGTTGTTTTTCATTTGTGTGACCCCGTACAATATCCAATCACTCAGAAGTTGTTCCGTATTATTAAAGCATGTCCAGTTAGTGTTGCCAGTGCTGAACGTAGCTTCTCAACTCTGCGAAGAATTAAAGCATGACTAAGAACACGAATGACAGAAGACAGATTAGTCGGATTGGCACTACTTAATGTACACAGAGACGTTTTAGTAAATGTTGAAAATGTAATTGAGCGTTTTGCGAAGTCAGGAAATCGTAAAATAGAATTTTTTTTATAAATTGTTATTAGTCAACCTATCAAGGTAGTAGGTACCTCGCTAGTCTAATAAAATAAATAAACCCATTTTTTAAAACGCTTATAGGATTAAAAAAAAGGAAAATAATTTTTTTATATTTATGTATGTACTCATATGTATATATTGACTATGTTTGATCCAAATCATTACATTTATTATTTTATGACATTAAAAGTTGAAAGTTTTTGATGAGTAATAAAGAGTCGACAAAAATAAACTAGAAATTTTTCTTTTTTTTCAGTAGGGGGGGGGGCGATCGCCCCCCCCCCCTATGGATCCGCCACTGTCTGGGGTAGATTTCTGCGTAAGAGTTATTATGAAGTGCAATTATATTATTTTATTTTTATTTAATTTAAACGAAACAAGAAAATTGTTTTAACAATTCATTTTTTTAATTAATCGAAAACTCCTGTAATAAAAAAGTATAAATTGAGAATATTTTTTTAACTTTTCAACTTTTTAAAAATTTATTGTTTCTATTAGATTGATTGATTGATTGATTTGATTGAATTAACATATTACGAATTAACATATCCCTGCCATTAAGCTATTGGAATCCATCATTCCAATACACCGCCTCTTCATTTTTTAGCCTTGATAACTGTTGAAATTTGAGTTAACATTTAGATTGAACCAACGAACGTTGCTAATGAAAACCGTTGCTATGGCATTTTAGAACGAGCTTTGTTGTTTAAACTATATGTCGGTAGGGACGAGTATTGTTAAATTTTGTTAGCAATCACTAATAATTTTTAATTACTTGCGATATAAAGTTCAAATTATAAAGGAATTTGATCAATTAAAGGTCAGTATTTTGCTTTTTGGTTGGTTCTCATTCCCATCAATTAAAAAGTAAGTAATACAAAACAAACGGGACCCACTTGCGTAATTGACTATTCTATAAAATAAAAACATACATTATTATATACACATAGGAAATATTAATATATATTTTTAATTTTTTTACTTATTTGGCGGCGCGATGTTGTAGCACTAAAGTGTCTGGCACTGCTATTGCAGTTTGCTATGACCGGATTCGATATCTAGCAAGTTTTTACATACCCATCTTACTGACGCTTTTCGGACATCCTAGATATCCCGGTGTCAGAAGGTTCTAGTTCCTCCTTGAATGTATGCGCCTCTAGCGAATATATTTGTGACTGTTTTGTCTTGAGTGTCGAGCTGTAAGCTAATTTGGGCAATCACCTTCGTCTTGTTAACTCGGGGTTGAATTGTGAGTTGTACGTTTGTTGCAGTTTGTTGCAGTGTCGGCATAGAATGGAGTCAGTCTATCCAAATGAACAATCTTCATTCTTGCCCGCGGCTTTCGATGTTTTTCAATTCGGTAGACTATGTCGTTCAATCGGGTTATGATCTGATAAGGTCCTTCCCAATTTCGTTGAAGCTTTGGAGATAGTTATTTTGTCGATGAGGGTTATACAGCCATGCCAAATCGTTAGCGTTAAATCCAGCAGTGTTTCCATTTTGATCGTAACCGGTATTTGTTGTTTCGCTATTCTTTTTTAACTTCAGGCGCGTGTATTGGTGGATGCTGTTTAACCGCTGACAGAGATTGTACTTTAGGTACTTTAATATCCTTGTCGATTATTATACGAATACATTTCACATTGCTAGTTCTTATTACTATCTCTATATTTCTCCATCTAAAGACGCGTTTTTCTAAATCAATTTTAAAACCATGTTTTGTTAGGAAATCAACGCCTATTATACATTCTTCAGTGATATCTGTTAGGAATGTACCCTCGAATACCAAATCGCCTAGTTGAACAGTATAAAAATTTCTCTGTAGATGGGTACTGTTCCTCTTGTAACTGTTCAAAAAATATATTTATAAAAATTTTCTCTTTTTAGGTTGGGTACCAGATCAGATCTTAAAATTAATCTCGTTGCTTCAGTGTCGATCATAATTGAACATTCTTGTGAACCAACTTTGCCACCCAACCAAAAGTCGTATTGACTTCGATGCCGCCCAGAGACCTTAATCACGGTACTGGGGGCGTTAATTTTACCAGCCAACTTTTTCTCGCGAAATTGGCTCCTATTAGTTTCACGTCTCCATGTTTGAGGCAGTCGGTCGTAACGCGGGGTTACCATCTAACCGTTTGTGCCATGTTGCTGCACAATGACGACAGTAATTGTTTCTAGAGGTTTGTTTACAATCACGTCGTAGATGTCCTTTTTCTCCACAATTCCAACATTTTGGCGCACCATAATCTTGACCCTTCTGTTCTAGAACCATCTTTTGACACGAACATTTTTCACAAATTTGGCGCAGCTTTACGTCAGTCTTTGATGCTTGTTTTGCTGACTCGAATGTAAGACTGTAGGCAACGGCGTCTTTGAGGCTGCGTTTGACCACTAGTATAAGGGTTTGTCTAAGATCTGAATCTCGAACAGCTTTTAAAAACTTTTCCAATGCAGTTTTTTCTCTGTGTTGTGGGTCGTACGTATCAATCAATCAATCAATCAATCAATCAATCAATCAATCAATCAATCAATCAATCAATCAATCAATCAATCAATCAATCAATCAATCAATCAATCAATCAATCAATCAATCAATCAATCAATCAATCAATCAATCAATCAATCAATCAATCAATCAATCAATCAATCAATCAATCAATCAATCAATCAATCAATCATTCAATCAATTAGCTTATAAAGCGCTATTTCCGCGATGTTCAACAGCGCTCCTCAATGAATTTTGAAAAGATCCGCTCTGAACTTCGCAAGTGATGGAGAAGTAGTCAGAGAAGTAGGTAGAGAGTTTCAGAGAAAAGGACCAGAAAAAGCAAAAGCAGATTTGGCAAAAGAGTGTTTAACACGAGTTAAGAAAAAGCGAGAAGAAGAAGACGATCGTAAACGGGGGCGTTTAGGTTCAATTAATATATCTGATAAATACTTAGGAAATAATTTAAATTGAGACTTATACATGAACGTGCAAATTTTAAAAATTATTCTATATTTTATAGGTAGCCAGTGCAAGAGAACAATATATGGAGATATATGAAAAAAGAAAGGGGCACGAGCAACTAGACGAGCAGCAGAGTTAAAAGCTTTACTTAAAGGATAGAGTATAGAGTCAGGAAGACCATAGTAGAGCGAGTTACAATGATCAATCCTAGATAAGACTAACGAAGTAACAAGAAGGAGAAGAGTAGGATCATCAAGAAAAGGCAAAAGTTTTTTTATTCTACGTAGGTGAAAGTAAGAGCTTCTAGCAACACTATTAATCTGAGAAGAGAGAGACATAGTAGAATCAAAGATAAAACCTAGACTACGAAACTTATGAGAGACATCAAGAGTTTTAGAATCAGGTAAGATAATAGGAGGAATAGTAATAGAGTGTTTAGATTTATTAAAACAAATTAATTCAAACTTAAAAGGATTAAGTTTAAGACACATAGAGTCAGACCAAGCAATAATTGAAGAAAGACATAGAGATAAATTATGAAGAACACTATTGAGATTAGATGGAGGGAAAGAAGTATAAATGTAAGAATCATCAGCATATAGTTGACTAGAGAAAGAAAAGTTATTAATAATACGAGGTAGTTCAGAAGTATAGAGTATAAATAGAAAAGGGCCAAGGATAGAACCCTGAGGTACCCCGAAAGTAAGAGTAGAGGAGTTAGAAGTAGAATTATTGAGAACAACAGAAGAAAAACGATTACAGAGAAAGAAGAAAACCAAGATAAACAAGAATCAGTAATATTACAAGTCTACGTAGAGTATGACAGCAGTGTCAACCGTTCAATATCCTGTACCAGCTGCTGTATTGACTCCTCAGGTTGCTGTGTCCGATTTCGTAACCGGGACCTATATATTTGCTTCATGTGTTCTTCACCATAGCGTAAATTTAACGCATTTACCAGGACTTCATAGTTGGAATGGTTCTCGACTGGAATCATTTAGAGAACATCTGCCGCTGACCATTGTAACGCTACCACAAGAGCTCTTGCCCATTCACTTTCATTTAAGCCATAATTCATTACTGTTGCTTCAAACTGGGCTTTATAAATGTTCCAAAAAGTTTCTCCATCGAATGCTGGCACTTTCAATGTTTTCGCGGTTACATGACATACAGGTGTGGAGTTTATTTTCTTAGTTTCTTCCAGTTTTTGTTTAAGTTTATCCACTTCGCAAGATAACTTCTGTTCGAGCCCGATAACCTTTTGATCATATTTCTGTTCAATTTTTGATGTGATGTCTTCTATTCTCATCATCTGATTTTCTATTTTTGCGTTGATTACGGCCAATTGATGTTCAGCTTTGACGTCGAACTGTTCTCTGAGTTCTTTCGACTGTTGTAATATTTTGGCATCAATCGCGGCCGACTGCTGTTCAATTTTTGCATCAATTTGATCTCTCGTTTGTTTTTATTTCTGCTGATTGTTGTTTTATTTCTACTGATTGTTGTTCAATTTTTCCATTAATTTGATCTCCCGTTTGTTCAATTTTTGTTGATTGTTTTTCAATTTTTGTTAATTGTTGTTCAATTGTCTTTGGTATCGTTTTAAGTAGTGCCATCAAATCGGTGTGTGCCCCAAATTTACAACTGCATTCGATTCGACATCCTGATCGTAAAACTCGAATTTATCTGGATTCTTGTTTTGAAGGCTGTTCAAGAAAATAGAAAATAACAACAACCACGTCATCCATCCTCTACTACCACCAATCAAAACTACAACACACAACCTTCGTCAGCGCAAACATAACTATCAAGTCGTCGCCCAATCTACATACCAGGAAAAGACTTTCACCACAAGACACCTCAAACATATTAGCACTTCTGAAAACTTTATCATTACTGAACTAGTTTTTACTTATTGATCACCTCACTTTTATCGATCACCTCACTAACTCAGTCATCATTTAGTCTATTAATAAGTCATCAAACATACTAATACTCATTAAAACTTTTTCACTCACAGGCCTAGCCTTTATTTATCGATCACCTCACTAAGTCATCATCTAGTCTATCAATTTGCCATTACTTCATTTTATATTCCATCGTCAATTACTTTTCTTTTACTTTTCTTATTATTATTATTTATTTTGTTTTATTCTAACATATTTTATTTTTCATGTTTTATCATTTCTCTTCCTCACTTTTTGTATTTATTTTCTCACTTAGTTGTTAAATTTTGTTTTACTGCCTTACATGTTGTTACAGTTTCTGCGTCTGTCAGATCCTGATTTTTAAAGAATAATAAAAAAAAATTAACAAGGGCTTATGTTAAGCGTGCTATCAATGCTCCTCTGTTAATACTTGTAGCAAGGTTTCGTTTTTGTAATTCTTCTTTGAGTTGCACCAATTTAGTCAATATAATTTTGTCATGTTGTTTTTACAAATTAACTTGTCGATGAAAAAAAAGTTGAAATTTTCAACATCGATGCTCACTTATTTTCCACCGAAGATCACACTTCTGACACTGGCCGGATCGACGACGAGTTCGCTTTATCCCAGTGAAAAAAGCGACATGAAATAACTTTCAAACTATCGTTTTATTTACAAACCGACAATCAACGTTAATCAATTATTCGATAATCAACGTTAATTAATTTTACTAATAAAATTAATGTTCACAGACTATCAAATTAACGTTCAGAAACTATCGCTTTCCGAATAACAATTCACTAACGTTTATCGTAAATACAATAAAAATACAACGCAGAGTCAAATATGAAATATCACTTTCGACACAAACAATCAATCGCTTTCTAATATCAAATATTCAACAACCATTCAATATCTCGCATGCCTTTATATACCCGTCTTACCGACGCTTCTCGATCGTCCTAGATACCTCGCTGTCAGAAGGTTCCAGTTCCTCCTCAAACTGTATGCGTTCGCAGTGACACTATCGCCTCTAGTGAATATATTTGTGACGGTTATAACAGCATTTATATCATGCTTAAAATATATAAAAATTTTGGCTTTGAACTCAAAAAACTTGACAATGATTTACGATCTACCGTTAGAAAAAAATTGAAAAATTAAACAAGAAACTAACTAACGCGGAACATACTGTATATATATATATATATATATATATATATATTTATATGTTATTAACTATTGGTTGTTTCTTATATATACTTATAACTGTGCAGTGCATTTCGTTCCGTGATTATTAATTAAATGATTTTTTATTGCACCTCTTTGTGTATGCATATCTAATCTTCTTGACAATGTAGTTGTAGTGTGTCCGATATATTATAAATTTTGGTGCCCGCACTCACCTATCAGATATTTAAAGGAATATATCAGGTGACTACTTTTCATTGTTCATTATTGACTCTTGTTTCTTACTACTGTTATTTTTAGTTGGTTTTATTATCTACTGAGATATGCAATAGGTTGTTGTTTTAATGCGGTCTACTGATGAGTCCCATAAAGGACAAAACGTGGATGAATAAAAAGTTAACTAGACATTGCATGATTTTTTTAGTGGACTTTGTGCAGATCAGCTTATTTTTTTGTTAGAGTTAGCAATTAGGCGTCGGTGCTGTGAACATTTTTTTGAAGTTTAATACGTTAAAAAACAAAAATTAAACAACTCGGTTGACACTTTGCAAACAATAGGATTAGTAACAATAGGAAGTATGGTCAAACCAGAGTTTTATAACATATAATAATAACCTTTAGTGAAATAAAAAATGGTAATTCCATTTCTTAATATTTTCTTAATACTATTTCTTAACGCTATTTTGTAAAATTCTAAAATATGTGTGCAGATAAGATTTTTGTTGAAGTTAGTGATTAGGTGTTGGGTTAGAAGTGATGTTAACTTTTTTTGCAGCCAAATTAGCAACATCTTTAAGTATAGATACAAAATTCATTAAAAACAATATTTAAACAACCGTTGAACTCGTATAACTCAATGCAAACAGTTGAATAGAAGTATGAGACATATAGGAAACAATTATGGTTTGAATAAGAAGCAAAGAGAGGAAATTAAAAAGTTGGTTGCTGAGGCAAAAAAGTTGCGAGCAGAAAGGGGGAACTCATTATCGGGTAAATACTCCAACAGACATGATAATAATAGAGGTAAAAATTCTGGTTCTGGAAATAATAAGATCAATATTTATTATTCATATGTAGATTGTATTGCCAATAAACTAAATGAATTGAAATGATGAAACAACCCAAAAGACATTATTAGTAATTACTCAGAACAAGAGTTTTCTTTAGATAAATACTTTTTTTATACTGTTAACTTCATGGGAAAAAGTCATAGAGGCATTTTTGTTATGTTAATTCTGAGTATAATACACAGGTAATTAATTTGGGATGGATTTTAAGGAATATTTATGTTTAAAATTTTATGGGAGGTTTGGACTGGATATTGTTTTTTCTGCTATATTAAAAAAATGCAAGTTTTCAATTTCTACTTATTTCAATTTTTGTTTATTTGTCAGATTTATTGAACTTGTCCTTACAGACAAGAAATATTCCAGATATATGGAAACATAGTGTTATTGCTCCCATATTCATAAAAAGGAATAAACATGAAGTCGAAAATTATAGACCGGTTGCCTTGTGTTGTATGTAATGTAAATTGTTGAAATCCATTGTTATGGATCACTTGATATGCTTTTTCGTCAAAAATAGTTTGCCTGGCTGTAGGCAGATGGATTTGTGAAAGGTAGGTTTACCAATCTTTAGCTGCTCAAACTGCTTGATGATTAGTTATGCTATTGACAATAGATTGGGTATGGATGTTATTTATACAGATTTTTCAAAAGCGTTTAACAGGGTTTTGCATAGTATGTTAATTGAAAAGTTGCTTAGATGAGGTGTGAATGACTGTTTGATCAAATGGTTTAAGGATTATTTGTGTGATAAAACATCTTGTGTAAGAGCAAATAATTGTTTGTCGAATAGGTTTAAAGTTAGCTGTGGGGTGCCTCAAGGAAGTGTGTTGAGTCCGGTTTGTTTTATTGTGTATGTGAATGATCTTTTTGGTATTGTTGAAAATGATTCTTCCAATTTGTATTTATATGAAGGCGATGCAGATTTTGTTGTTTAAAAAGTGACAATGATCGTGACGTATTACAAAAACATCTTGATAAGTTGTATGAATGGTGTCTGTTGTAGAAAATTGATTTGAATGTAAGTGTGCTGCAATGAGATATGGTCAGATGGGTTCAGATGATGGACGGGTATATAAAATTAATTGTATCAGTTTAAATGGTTGCGATGAATTAAACGATTTTTGGGGTTTTATTTCAGAGCTCTCTAAGTTTCTCTAGCCAGATACATTATGTATTTAATAATTGTTTTTGCTTGTTAGATATAATACACAGGACTTTCAAATATTTAAATAAAAATTCATTTTTACTAATTTACAAATTCTAATAAGAGTATGCAGCCATTGTTTGGTCACCATGGAAGAAGGAAAGTGAAGAGTTGGAGCGAGTACAGAAGCATGTTACTAAGATTGTGCGTGAATGCTACACCAACCGCTTGAAGTTGTTGAAACTGCCTTTTAGATATAGAAAAACAAGGGGAGATTTGTTAATGCTCTACAATATCGCCACTGGTCGTGTAGACAGAAAATCGTGTAGCCAGAAGTTGATTTTAATGTTGAATCTCGAACCAGAGGACATCGTTTCAAGATACATGTGAAAAAATATAATAACGACAACCAAAAATTCTTTTTTTACCAACAGGATCTTTTCAGTATGGAACAATTTGCCAAAAAAAATATTGAATCCGCTACTGTTGTAGAATTTAAAATTAAACTTAATAAGTTTATGGCCAATAAAGACTTAATTTTTGATTATAACATGGACACTATTGTTTGACTTTCATATACTGTTATATGGTTTATTTTTGGTTATAACATAAACACTATCGTTTGATTATATATATATATATATGTGTGTGTGTGTGTGTATGTATATATAAATATATATATAATTAATATTGATTATATATATACTGTTATAAGGTTTATTTTTTAGACACGGACATATTGACTTCTTAGTTTGAACCCATTATAAACTATTATTGCTGTTACTATTACTATGGTCAACAATTGGCTATAACCTATAGTGAATTACTAACTCCAACAAAAAAAATGAGAGCAAATAGAAATATAAAAACAATGAGAACGAAAAACAATGGAACAATAATTGTGTAATAAACAGTGTAATTTTTTCCGCACTGAAGATGATTTATTAGAACCGAAATAGCTTTTTTGGTAAAATTTTATAGAATATATATATATATATATATATATATATATATATATATGTGTGTGTGTGTGTGTGTGTATATGTCATTATCGACCGAGCCGATTATCATGAAAAACTCAATGATATTCTCAAAGATACAAAAAAGTTCCAAGTAATCAAAAAAGATCCCACTCCTCAACTAAAAACTAAACTAAACACAATAATTAAAAAAATAAAAAAACACACCACTGATGACAAACTTCCATCACTTATAGGCAAATACTCTCCCGCGAGTTTATTAATCTCCTCAGCATTAATAAACCATCCAAATTTATTGCCTCTCTGGATGTTGAATCATTATTCATAAATGTACCAATTCATGATACAATTGACATAATTATAAACACCGTTTACCACTCAGATATGGTTCTATTGAGCATACCGAAAGCACAACTGAAGTCCCTTCTTCAAATTTGCACTACCGAAGCACCATTCCACAGCCCCACAGGCAAACTTTACAAGCAAATCGATGGTGTCGCTATGGGTTCCCCCCTTGGCGTCCTATTTGCCAGTTTTTACCTAGAAAATCTGGTGAATGAGACATTCAAAAACAATGCATATTTAAATCCAAATATCTACGCTAGATACGTTGATGATGTCTTTGTCTTTTATGTCCTATAGGTTTTTACCTAGGACATCTGGAGAATGAGACATTCAAAAACAATGCAAATTTAAAACCAAATATCTACGCTAGATACGTTGTCTTCTATAACGATCCTGAACTAATCACCCAACTTCTTGGTACCTTAAACAAATCAAAACTAAGATTTACCATTGAAATTGAAAAGGAACCGCGTTTACCTTTCCTCGATGTTTTGGTCACCCGTGGCGAAGAACGATTCAAAACTGCGGTCTATGTCATAGAAACAAATACAGGAATTTGTTTGAATGGACAAAGTGAATGTACTGAACAATTTAAAGACAGCACAATAAAATCATTTGTAAACCGGGCATTCACACACTCTTCCGATATTGAAAATCGCGACGCTGAATTAAAAAGAGTCTCTATCCTACTTGTAAACAATGGATATAAGACTTATTTTATTGAAAAGATTGTTAAAGGCAAATTACTACACAGCAATAACCTTCCAAGTACCAACAATCAAGATAACGACATCATCTCTTATTACAGAAATCACATGTCAACTGCATACAAAGTAGATGAAGCTATTCTTAAACATATCATCAATAAAAATGTCACACCAACCAACCCAAATAGTAAAGTTAAACTCCGAATTTATTACAACAATAAAAAGACGTCTCACCTAATACTGAAAAACAACTGTAGTCGTAGAAATAACTCTGTGTGAAAGCGTAATCACGTAATATATAAATTTAATTGCCCCTCTGACGGCTGTGCACGTCAACATGACTCATATATCGGGATTACTACTATCTCACTGACTAGAAGGATTACGATGCATAAACAGAGTGGTGCTATCAAATCTCATTTGGACTCAATCACTCAATCACTATTAGCCGTGAAATCCTCGGCAGCAACACCAAAGTAATATACCAGAACAGCAACTACATGCATCTTAAAATTGCAGAATCAGTCCTAATTGACATCAATAAACCAAAAATAAATATACAACAAAAAATGACAACCTCACTCCCAACCCGGCGCTTAACCAACAATGAAAACAAAGAAATAATAAAAACTAGCATTGTAAATAATGACAAAGAACACGACCATGCTATCGATGAAGAAAAGGAGACCAAAGAACACGACCAGCCCTTAAAGAAACACCAAATTTCCTGACACCAAATTTCCATCAAAGTTCATTTTTAAAACGTCAATTTCCATCTAAGTTCATTTTGACCAAGTCAATATTTCCCTATATAAACAACAAGAAGCACTGATGATGATTCATTCGGAATCGAAATATGACCTTATTTGCAGCATGAATTCGAAAAATAAGTTTATTTTGAATTTTAATAAACTAAACGTCTACAAAAAAACTTTAGTGAGAAAAATCGAAAAAACAAACTACAAACATATTAACGCCAAACATTCGGTAGAATTTATAGAATATTGTAAAAATTATGGTCTATTACCAACATATGTGTATATATATATTATTGGTAAACCATCACCCGCCATAGGCCAGAAGTACGTTTCGTCTCTCACGAGACTCATCAGTAGCCTGTCGAATAAGGCTTAAGATAACACAACTCAATTATTGTAACCAAGAAACTCAAATTGAGGTGTCGCGAGCGACCAATAGGTAAGGGCAACATCTCGTTGTTAGAAGGTTTTAGAAAATTTATATACGAGAGGACTACGTTTCAAAGGGGAAGTATTGCGCGGTAGGCAATTATTTAAAATTAAAAGGTTTGACGTTTTGTAATTTTAAGATCTTTAATTTTACTTTATCGTTCGGGTTTGTTGGTTTAACATCAATATTATTATGGATTGTCTTTTTCATGATTTTTTTCATCAGTTTTGAAAGACGAATACATGAAATTTCGATAGTATAGTATAATGGTGTTATTATTATAATTATTATTATCGTTGTTGTTGCTGTTGTTGTTGTTGCTGTTAATGGCATTCTCGTTGTTGTTATTGTTTTTGTTGTTTTGGTTGTTGTTGTTAATGTCATTACCGTTGCTTTTATTGTAGTTGTTGCTTTTGATGTAATTACTGTTGCTGTTATTTTTGTTCTTGTTAATGTTATTAACGTTATTGTTATTGTCTTTGCCGTTAATGTTGTTGGTGATATTGGTGACAATATTATTGTTGTTGTTGTTATTTTGGTTTAAATGTTGTAACTTTTTATCGATGACATTTTTAATTAGATCTGCTCTGTAATTATTTGATATCTGATGAAACGTCATCTGGGGATGAGTGTGTGCTCAATTTATATTCATCAGTACATTCACGATATGGTAAAAGTATTTTGTTGAGTATTTTAGCAATTGGATATGTTACAGTTGGTACTTGGCTAATGATTGGTCGTAGAGGATTATTAGGCTTATGAGTTTTAACGTCGCCGTATAAATAACCAGGTTGGTACTCACCGGTGAGGATAGAAAATTTGTTACCGCCTAAGTATTTATGAATTTGTCAAATTATTTTATTATGTTTTCTTTCCAAAGAAAGTTTAGAGTTTGACATTGTTTTAAATTTATTTTTATCATTTAAAATTTTATCGTTTTTGTTGAAAAACAAAAACAGAAGACATATCCGCAAGGCGAATTACAATATTTTGATTATCTTTTAGTTGCTTGGCTGCGACTTTCATTTCTTTATTCATCAATATGCTAGAGAAACAGCCACGTTGTTATTTAGATTCAGCTTGTAGAAGTATAAAGATCGTGGGGTCGACTGTTATTTTTTGTTTGAATTTAAGATTGTGATTATCATTCATCAATTTTTCTACTTCAATCCGCTTGTCAATCTTACCCAGTTTATTAAGATAATGGCAGTTTATACCGAGATTTAAAACGTCTTTTTGCCTATCTATTTGCTTAAGATTACTTAAATTGATATATTTTTCGTTATTAATACTTTCATTCTTCGCTTTATAAAGAGAATTTAATTTTTGATGAATGAGTTGATTAAATTTCATCTTTTCGGTCAATAAAAGAATGTTCCCATTGTTGTTGTTGTGGTTGATGTTGTTGTTGATGTTGTTAGAACCATTATCGTCATCATCGTCATTGCTAGATTGCTGCTGGTGGACCAGATTGACGTTACTGCTGGTAATTCTTCAAGTTTTTGTGATTCGTTATTTAGCTTTTACGATTCTTAGGTGGTTGATTGTTGCATGGAATATTCGTGTTATTATCTGGAAGGTTTCTAGTTATTGGGCTGTTCTGAAAAGTTTCTAAGTGATTCTTAGCACAATAATAGATGAAAAGTTTGATGTGCCAAATGTAATTAAGCACTACAGGGGAGATCTCTAACCTATAGTGCTTAATAACATTTGCAAGAGATCGGAAAATGCCAGGTCGCTGTTGGTTAAATTGAAGTCAAAGGTTTTTAAAACTTAGTTATAGAAAGTCTAAATAATTTGAAAAACTTAGATGATGATCTGAAGGGAATAGGTATTGGCCATGACACGACAAAAGATCAAAGATTCAAGTGTAATGAATTGATAAATCCAGCGAGGGAGAAGGATGTAGCTGAAATTTTTACGTTGTATTTCTATTCACAAATGTTCCTGTCAAAGATACTATGAACATTATAACTGAAACAGTTTATAATGCTCAATATTCGCCATTAAAAATATAAAAAAATATTTAAAATTATTATTAGAAAAATGAACAACAGAAGCACCCTTCTATTAGAGCCTCGTTGCTGGTAAATGGATGGAATTGCGAATAATTCGAATAAAAAAAAGTGCAATAAATATGTTCTTTTTCGATATTAATGGAATGATTGAGAAACTTGATGACATTAAATGTTTGATAAATACGTAAATAAAAAAGTTAATTTAATATTTTCGGTGTAGGTAGTAATGGACCAAATATAACTGGAAATTTTGATAATAATGGTGATATTAAGAAGGAAGATAGTGATGTTGGTGTGAATGAGAGCAGCAATAGATTTAAAATTAATGGTAGTGGAATTGATATTTATGATAATGTTAGGAGGAAGACTGGTGATGATAGTGATGCTGGTGGGAATAAGAGTGATGATGGTAGTGTTGATAGTGGTGGAACTGATGCTATTGATTATAAATATCTGAAGAAATTACGTTTAGGTCTTTTCAACATAAGATCAAAAATTTTAAAGACTGATACTATCATGAATTAATATATAAAGATTTAGACGTTCTTGTGCTAACAGAAGCCTGGCATGGTTCATCCGATCATGTTTCAATCGAATTAGCTATGCCTCACGAATTTAAGTTTGTTTGTTTGCGATCATTTAATTTTGTGTTTTTTTTTAAATACAAAACGATACAATTGCCGAAATTATTAACATTTGAGGCAATTGCCGTTATTTCATCAGTAGGCGCGGTTAATGTTGTGTTGTTTGCCATTTATCGACCAGGATCTCAGTTGGTTTCTAAAGAATTTTGTCAGGCATTGACAAATATATTCTAGTGAAATCATTTCAGATCACGGTTTGGTTTCATTTTGTTTGCCAATACTTCGTCCACCAGTGTTAAAAGTTTAAAAAGCTGTACGTGCATGGAAGTGTTGATGAAGGTTATTTGATTAGTTTAATTAATGAATCTCCAAAAAAATGCGCTTGTATAACTATTTAACAGCGAAATAGCAAGGATTGCTAACACTGTGGCGCCTATTTATGTAGTTGAAGCATGAGTTGTTCAAACTGCATCGTGGTTTGATAGTGACTGTAGAAAAATTAAAGGTGATTGTCAAAGATTTGAACGCAAATATAGAAAAAATAAAAACACGTTTAATAAACAAAATTGGATTGGTCTAATGAATATGAAACAAGAGAATTTTGCAAAGAAAGAGAATCATACAGGAACAATTTAGTTAACACTAATGCTATTAATTCTAAACAGTTATGGCAGGTTTTAAACAAGGTTTTATGCAATTAAAAAACATTACTGTCATTGAATTTGCAGACGTTTTCAAGATAAAGATTGAAAATATTAAAAAAACAAATATAGGGCATGGCTTACCTCTTTTCAGTCATAATATTAAAAAACATCAAGTATTCTCTAATTTTGAAAAATGCTTAAGGGCTGACGTTAAAGCAGTTATTTTGAAGGCCACGCTTACCACATGTATACTAGATACCATGCCAACGAGTCTTCTCAAAAAACACATTGAACTGTTTTTGCCGTATTAGACGGATTTGATTAATATGTGTTTGGAAACTGGCATTTTTCCAATGATTTTAAAAAAGCAATTGTTATGCTTCTATTGAAGCAACCATTGGATGAAAATTGTCTTTGGCCGTGCCTTCAATCACTCAACAGAAGCAGCACTGCTAAAATTGTTGTCAACATTATTTAATGCATCAGATTTGAAGCAAGTGACATTACTGGCTTCAATTGATATGAATGAACGCAGCATTTGATTGTCAACAAGCTACGAAATTTCAGGCACTGTGTTAACATTTTTTAACTTGTACTCAAATAGCAGATCACAACGGATTTTTTTGACAACGAATTGGATGAAGAAAAAATGTTATCTGGCGTCCCTCAGGGATCGGTTTTGGGACCACTTCTCTCCTTGTTGTATGCTGCTGATGTATTTGAATCATGGAATGTTATGAAATGTTATGCTTATGCAGATGATATTCAGTTAGTGTCAAGTGCTTCAGTTAAAAAGTTTGATGATTTAGCGTAATTGCAATAAATATTTGGATGTCAAAAAATGGTATAAAATTGAACAAAGATAAAATCAAGTTGGTGCAACACGGCACATATATTAATACACTCGAACTAACTCATTCAATAGCAAGACGTATAGATGCATCTAGATGCATTAAAGATAGATGATGCCATTGTCAAATTCGAAAAATCAGCTACCCTACTGGGTTTATAATTGACACTAACCTGACCATGCAGAATCATATGCGGTGTATGGTAGTCATGTTGTTTCCATTTATGTCAGCTACGGCTGATTAAGAAATTTGTTAGCAAGCCCGCTTTGGTGGCGTTGGTCCATTCATTTGTCCATTCACGTTTGGATTACTGCGATACTGCGACAGCCAATTGTATGGTGTTTTAGCAAATGAAATTGCACTGTTGCAATCTGTACAGAATAGGGCAGGTAAAGTGGTGATGGGTGGTCAGAAGTTTGATCACATGACTCCATTTATTAAGGAGTCACTGGTTGGTGATTGAAAAGAGAATTGTTTTTAAAATTTGATTATTGATGTTCAAGTGTTTAAATAGTTCAGCACCACGATATCTGATGGAGATGTTTACATCCAAGGACATGAGTGCTCAGAGTTTTGTCTTGAGATCGAACGATCAGAATTACTTAACAAATTGGGTGTCAAAATTGAAGATTTGGTCTCGTAACTTTGCTGTGGTATGAAAATATGGAACTATCTTTCACGCGTCATTCGTAGACAAACGATGTCACTCCTGTAATTTAAGAAGGAATTAAAAACATACCTGTTTTGAAGATTGATTGAAATTGTGAATAGTGTCTTGCATGTTGTTTTATTGTTCATGTATGTTGCTTGAAGATGAAGGAACATTTATATTTATGCTGTATTTATTTTTATTTATGTTTTATCTATATATATGAGTTGTCGTGTGCGTAATAAGTGTGAGTGTTATGTTATGTCTAATCACAATTAGATTTGCTTGTGTTGAATGTGTTTTGAATTTTATGAGTTGAATGTAAAAGCAAGGGTTTGATTGATAGCAAGGGTATAAGGATGTGTGTGAATGGAAGTGAAATAAGTATGTTTAAGTGTGTGTATATATCGGTGTATGTGTGTATCGTGTGTGTCTGACAATTTGTATTGATTTATTAATATTATGTTGGTGCATGGCTATTTGTCTGTTGGTTATTTTGAATTATATGTAAGTAACAAGTAACTTCTATACGTATTTGTGTATGATTAGCGTGTAATGTGTGTATGAACGTTTCTATGGGATGGTTTGAAAAAGAGTGATTGGTGGTACATAATTGTTGTTACGTGGTTATTACATGATTTTTGATATGTATTTTACTCATTTTACATATTTTACATGGCCGAGTGGTTAGCGTGTCCGTGTACCACTCCCACGGTCCGGGTTCGAATTCTGTAGTTTCTTCAGGTTTATCCGGGTAGCCGAACACGGCCAGCCCAGCCGTCCATCCTTTCAGGGCTGGTAAATGGGTAGACGACGTAAGTTGTCGCATGCTGGCCGGCGAGATGGCTCAGTGGTTCAAATGCTCGCTGAGTCAAACATCTCAATGGCTATCATATACTCAGCGTATTTGATGCGGTGCTTGCGCGTGCCCATAAATACATGTATACGTCGTGTGAAAAGGATAAACAGCCTTTGTGGCAAAGATGGCTGCTTCAAATCAATGATTGAAGATATGAAGAACATAATAAAAAGATATATAGACAATATATTTGCAACACTGTAAGTGGTATGTCAGATCTGCAATAATAAAAAAAATGATGCAATAAAAAATCATCTAATGGATGATATAACAAGGAAAATGTTGAACTCAAATACCAAAGAGTTAGTTATATTACAACCATAATATAAGTAATTTGAGAATTGCAGAGGCTTGATTAATAGAGAATAGAAACTCTGTAATAAACATCCAACAACAGGCGGTAACGATCCTACCAACAAATAAATTACAAAAGCGAGGTTTTCGCTTAAGCAAATTTTGTTAAAAATTGTTGCCCATTTAGCATTTTATTTTATTTTAGTATTTAATTTTTATTTTCTTTATAACACTATATATTTTATTACCGTTGAATTCTCAATTTCAAGGTTTATCTTTTATTCCATTTTGTTTCAATTTGACATTACATTTAACGCATTGATTTTATACAAATACATTTTAATATGCTTTGTTCAAGTTCAATTACCCAAGGCTCCGACGATGGCATCTTTGCCGAAACAGCTGTCAGCCTAGCTATGACACAATGATTGAATAAATAATATTATGAAAAATTGCGTTCTGTTGAATCGATTATAAAAAAGTTAATAAATGCTAAATAGGCAACAATTTTTAACGAATATATATATATATATATATATATATATATATATATATATATATATTGGTAACAGACTGTTGTTAACGCAACATTTCAAAAAATCAACACTACTTTCAACATTGTTCAACTTTTTTATATTTCTTTTTTTTTATTAATTTCAGAGAAATTAGACATTTTATTGTTTTTTAAATTTTTATTAAATAAATTTGCAAATAGCTATTTCGAGTTATAGATAACTCATCTTCAGTGCATTATATATAAGATATGTAAAATATTTGATAAGAAGGAACAAGTAATTATTAATTTATATAAATTATTTAATTAAAACAGAAAACCAATAAAATAAATTTAATAACTATAAACAATATAAAACGCGATTTTTAAAATTTTTAACGGCAAGATTGTTTATATTATGGTTGTTAAGGTAAATATCAACGCTCAGCCGAGAAGCGCGAATTAATTTATTTAATTAACTACATATTATTAATATTATTTTGACAATATTTAAAAACGTTATTATTATTATTATTGTTAACGTTATTATTATTATCGCTGTGGTTCTTCTTGCTTCTAGTGATAATGTTCCATTTGCAAGTGATATTTGCGCTGTGGGTTGTGGCGTTGGTATCTACAGTGTTGGCACTGTTGTTGTTGTTATTGTTGATGCTTTTGTTGTTGTTGTTGATGTTGTTGTTGGTGTTGTTGATGTTGTTGTTAGGGTTGTCACTATTGATGATGTTCCAATTGCAACAGATATTGGCGCTGTGGGTTGTAGCATTGGTATCTACAGTGTTGGCACTGTTGTTGTTATTGTTGATGTTGTTGTTGATGTTGTTGTTGGTGTTGTTGATGTTGTTGTTAAGGTTGTCACTATTGGTATGATTGTTGTTTACATCATCAATATTGTTGGTGATAACATTGTTATAATTATTGCTGTTGTCGTAATTGTTGTTGTTATAATTATAATGATTGTTGTTTTTATTTAGTAGTCTATTTGAAAGTAGAATGTTGTTAGACTGTACTTGAATGTTCATGGAGGGATTTTTGTTTTGTATGAAAATTGATTCAGCGATTTTCAGGTTTGTGATGTTGTTATTACAATAAACTATTTGCGTGTTATTTAACAGTTGTCGTGTTAAAGTGATGTTATGCTGTTGTTGATAATTGCTTGTTTAATTGTTCCATCTTGTAAATGCATGGTCAAACGTCTTGACAATGTGGTAGTTGTCATTCCAATATATGAAGCATTGTTGCGGTATATAATGCACTGAAGATGAGTTATCTATAACTCGAAATAGCTATTTGCAAATTTATTTAATAAAAAAAATCAATAAAATGTCTAATTTCTCTGAAATTAATAAAATAAAAAGAAATATAAAAAAGTTGAACAATGTTGAAAGTAGTGTTGAATTTTTGAAATGTTGCGTTAACAACAGTCTGTTACCAATATATATATATATATATATATATATATATATATATATATATATATATATATATATATATATATATATATATATATATATATATATATATATATATATATATATATATATATATATATATATATATATATATATATATATAT
>NW_008705460.1:516234-518416 GCF_000326865.2 Helobdella robusta | reverse complement strand
TAATTGATGGCGGGGATAGTACTGTTTCAATGCTAGGAGAGTTGACAACGAATCTGTGAATATCTGATAGTTTTTTCCTGTTGAATTGTATATGGAGGATAATGCCATGTCTATCGCTGTTATTTCCGCTGTGTATATTGAGGTGTAGTTTGGAAGATGCTGAGTATGACTGTTGGTAAATTGATATTGCTGCTGGTAGATGATTGCTGCTGTTGTTGAATTTTCTTTCTTCGAGCCATCTGTATATATTTTAATATTATTTTCATTATTGCTTAGTTTTTCTTTATACATAGTTTTTGCCAGCTCTTGGTCTTTGTTTGCACTTGTTATGGATGTGTCAATTTCGGGGTAAGACATTAGCCATGGAGGGGTTTTGTGGGTTATCTCCTCTAAAATCTTTGTTTTATCTATTTCTTTGATATATTCTTTTAATCTTATTGCAATTGTGGGAATGGATTTAATTTTTGTTGGTCGATTTTTACTCATTATGTATTTATAAGCAGGATTATCTATTTGAGTCCTTATTTTGAGGTAGTAATTTATTGATAGTTTTTGGTGTCTAAGACATAGTGGCATCTCTTCTGCTAATATATGAAGGCTACTTGATGGAGATGTTTTGAATGCACCCAAACATCTTCTTAAAGCTTCGTTTACTATTGGCTCAAGGATTTTCATATAGGATTTCCTGGTGCCACCATATACTGGGCCGCCATAATCTAATATTGGTCTTACTGTTGATCTGTAGATTGTTGTCAAATGCTTTTGATGTGCGCCCCATGTGTATTGAGATAATGCTTTAATTAAATTGAGAGCCTTCAGGCATTTCTTCTTTATCTGTTGTATATGGGGTATGAAATTTAACTTTGAATCAAATATTATTCCTAAGTATTTATATTGAGGAGTGAATTCTATGAGATTGTTTTGAAAAATCAGTTTGGGATACGTTTTATTGCGTTTTCTTGAAAATAATATTGCTTTTGATTTAGATTTTGAGAATTGTATTCCATTTTCATTCGACCATTTCTCTATATCCTTCAAGGTTTTATTTATTTCTGTCTGCATTTTATTGGTGTCTTTGTCTTGGAAAGAAATGGTTATGTCGTCCATATAGAGAGCTATCATTGTGTTTCTAGGGATTATTTTTGTTATATTATTGATGCTTAGACAGAACAAGTTTGGAGACAAAATACTTCCTTGCGGAATGCCTAATTCTGGAGACATTATTTCTGATAGGGAGTTGTTGACCTTTACAACGAAAGTACGGTTTGTTAAAAAGGCTTGAATGAATTCTATTATTTATTCAATCATTGTGTCATAGCTAGGCTGACAGCTGTTTCGGCAAAGATGCCATCGTCGGAGCCTTGGGTAATTGAACATGAACAAAGCATATTAAAATGTATTTGTATAAAATCAATGCGTTAAATGTAATGTCAAATTGAAACAAAATGGAATAAAAGATAAACCTTGAAATTGAGAATTCAACGGTAATAAAATATATAGTGTTATAAAGGAACTCCGAATTTATTACAACAATAAAAAGACGTCTCACCTAATACTGAAAAACAACTGCAGTCCTAGAGATAACTCTGAGTTAAAGCGTAATCACGTAATATATGAATTTAATTGCCCCTTTGACGGCTGTGCACATCAACATGACTCATATATCGGGATTACTAGTACCTCACTGACTAGAAGGCTTACGATGCATAAACAGAGTGGTGCTATCAAATCTCATTTGGACTCAACACACTCAATCACAATTAGCCGTTAAATCCTCGACAGCAACACCAAAGTAATAAACTAGAACAGCAACTACACGCATCTTAAAATTGCAGAAGCAGTCTTAATTGACATTAATAAACCAAAAATAAATATGCAACAAAAAATAACAACCTCACTTCCAACCCGGCGCTTAACCAACAACGAAAACAAAGAAGTAATAAAAACTAGCATTGTAAATAGTGACGAAAAAGAATTTGATGCAATCGATGAAGAAAAAAAAAAAAACTAAAGAAGATGACCAGCCAATAAAGAAACCTGACACCTAATTCGCATCAAAGTTCAATTTTACAATACCAAAGGTAATTTTTACAACGTCAAAGTTTATCTTTTTCCCTATATACACTACAAGGAGCACTGATGATGATTCATTCGGAATCGAAATATGGCCTTATTGCAGCAG
>NW_008705460.1:511596-514088 GCF_000326865.2 Helobdella robusta | reverse complement strand
GTTGATTGTAGTGAGATTTGATGGCTTCTCTTTGTGCATGCATTGTGAGATGTCTTGATGGTGAAGTGGTCGTAACACCAATATACGAATGTTGTTGACGCGCACACTCGTCAATAGGGCATTTAAATTCATATACTACATGATTACGCTTCAAAGTAAAATCGTCTTTAGGAGTGCAGTTGTTTTTTACGACCAATTGTGATGTTTTACAATTATTGTAGCATATCCTGAGTTTTATTTTATTGGTATCATTGATTGTTGCAACGTTTCTTTTTATGATTTGTTTGAGGACGACTTCGTCTATTCTATGTGTTGTTAACATATGATTTCTATAATATAGGATTATGTCGTTGTCATTGTTTTTTTTGAATATATTACTACCTTGTCGTAGTTTTTGTTGAATGGTGGTTTCAATGCTTTGTAACCATTGCTTATTAGTAGATTAGTAATTCTTTTCAGTTTTTTATTGCGATCTTCCGTTGAGGATGAATGCGTGAATTGACGGTTCACAAAAAATTTTATTGTACTTATTTTGAATTAAGTCCATTTGAACAAATATTTTTATATGTTGCTTTCTTTGTTTGTTAAGCGTTACCAAAACATCCAAAAATGACAATGAATTTTCAATTTCGCGGTCAATGGTGAAATTCAATTTTGATTGATTTAGTGTTGATAGTAGGAGAAATTTGCGTACAAGACACCGAATGGCGAACCCATGGCTACACCGCCTATGGGTGTTTAAAAAAATGTTTTGGTGGTACAGATTTGGAGAAGAGATTTAAGATGTGTTTTTGTTTTTTTTATAAGAAGAACATGTCCGATTCGTAAACACAAATGACGATAATATCAATTGTGTCTTGGTTGGGAACATTTGTAAGCAAGGATTCGACATCCAGAGAAGAAATATTGTTTGTTAATGCTCAATAGATTAATAAATTTCTGTGAAGATTGGAGATTATGGTTATTAAGAATGTATGGGGTCAGAATTATGTGGAGATATTTAGCAGTAGGGCAATATTTTGCTAAAGAACTAACTTTGCTTTGTTTAAAAAATAATATAAACGAAACCTTACTGAAGATGATTTGTGAAAAATCGATACCCTATCTGCATGATAAATTTGAATAACAACAGTTTTAATAAATTTTCATGATAAACATGGATAATAATTCTCTTTTCAATAAATTGAAAAAATTTCAAAAAATTGAAAATTGAAGACAAACTTTGAATCTACAATTCGGTAGACTTCATACAATGCTGTATATATATATATATACATATTATATATTGTATATATATATGTATATATATATATGTATAGAAGCGTTGAACACTCATCACCCTCACTGCTTGTGCGTGACGTTGAAAGTTTTGCAACATTTGGTAACCTGCCACAAATCAACGGCAACTGTACTCATTCCATACTACAGACAGATATTGCCAGTGTTGAATACATTTAAATCAAAAAACGGTTAGTTTATTTAGAGATTAAAAAAAAAATTTACAAAAATTCACACTATATTATATTTTATTATTTTGATCTATCTTACCGATTTTAAGGCCATTAACTTTATTTTAGAAGCATTCAATTTTTTTACTTTTTTGAAAATTTTGGATGAAAAATTATTTAAAACTGATGAGATTGTGGAAAAGGACTGTTGGAAAACCTGGCGAAAAATTCATAGTTGACAATTTAGAATGACTTGTCGTAATGTGAACGTTAAATTCAATAAAAACAGACTTGTTTTTTAAATTGTGAGGTATACGCACAAAATATTGTTTTAGGCCCCAACGAATCATAATGGTGAATTTTTCAATAGCGAAATGTGTCATTAAATTTGTCTAAATTCTATCATAAGTCAAAATTTCCCTACGTAACACTTGTAAACGTTTATTTGAGTAACATTAAAATGTGGCTTAATATAAGTATTTATGGTTTTATAAAAATTTGCAAAACGGCCAAACATTGCTATTAGTCATTTAAATTGATGTCATCTAAAAATAAAGTAAGTGTGTTCGCTGAATGATTTTTTGGCGTTATGCTGGACAGTTCAATTGAAAACAGCGTAAAATAATAAAAAAAAATTTTGAGATTGACTCTTTTTAACAATAAAAAATAATGCTGATTTATAATATAAATTGGATACAAATTTATTTCAGAACATAATTCCCATTTTAAACTTAAATAGTGTTTTGCGGCACAAAATAAAAATAATTCATTTTTTCTTAGTATATTTCTTTTATTGAAAACTAATATCATCAAAAAATAAATCAAAAAATATTATAGTTTTTACTTATTTAGACTTTTCACATTTTTATGTTTTGTTCGCAGCTCACATTTTATTCCATTTACGATTTGGCGCGTCTTATATTATTTTTTGTGTTTCATAAAATCAGTTTGAATTTGAATTCGTTTTAAAATTAAAAAAAAGTCATTTAAAAAAAGTAGTATTGCATATGAAATAATTTTATATTTTCAACTAAAAAAATTAGC
>NW_008705460.1:510194-510984 GCF_000326865.2 Helobdella robusta | reverse complement strand
CTGAGTTTGATTGAAATTAAAACTAATGTTTTAGAGTTATCAAACTCCGCTCTTTACACAAAAATAGAACAAAACAGAAAATTGCTTAACACTATTATTAAAACTATTAAACTTTGTGGAAGACAAAACTTTGTTTTGCGTGGACACCGGGATGACGGTGCATTAGATCTCAAATCTGATAACAATCAGGGGAATTTCAGAGCGCTATTAAAATACAGTACTGAATGTACAAGATTAGCCACTGAATGTATATGTATTGTATATATACATTCAGTGGCGGATCTTGGGATAAGGCCGGAAAGACTATCACCCAGTTGTTATTAAAAAAACTCAGATTTTGCATAAAAAACACCATTTTTTATCAAAAAATGTCGCCATCCTAATTTTGGCCACGCTACCACAAATCTTGGCCCCTCGCCCAAATTTGGAAAAAATTTAAACTTTTAAACATTTTCAAAATTCCCCCCCCCCCTTGTCAAAGTTGTCTAGATCCGCCACTGATGTTGGCCATGCTTGCTCTAGTGCTTCACATTGTCATGTCATGTTCATTTGTATTGTATGTTCAATCGGTCTTTTTTCATAAATCTATCCTTATAAAGATATCAAAAGTTTTGATTCAAAACACATATGCCTTTATAAACTCTTGTAGGTAGTTCATTGTCATTGAAATTATTGACGTTTAGTTCATTTATATCAATATTACATGCTTTTTATAGAAAAACTTAAACCAGTTAACATAGGTGATGAAATTGACTACGGACAAAGACGCAGAGAAACGTTGTGATCTTAT
>NW_008705460.1:425511-508011 GCF_000326865.2 Helobdella robusta | reverse complement strand
TGCTTTGGTGTTATTGTCTAAAATTTCCCTTGTTATAATTGTGTTATGTTGTTCCATTAGGTGGTCTTTTATTGCTCCATGTTGCTTATGCATAGTGAGTCTTCTCGTTAATGTTGTTGTAGCCATTCCGATGTATTCAGAATTTTGATGCACGCGCTCACCAATTTTACATGTGAATGAATAAATCAAATGACTACTTTTCTTGTTGGAGGAAGTTTTAATGTTGGAAATTGTTTTTTATTATTAGAGATGATGTTTTCCTGTTCGTGTAGTAAATTTTTAATTTTAATGAGCTGTTTCTATCTATGACTTTAACATTGTTATTTATTATCTTTTTCATTATTTTTTCATCTGTTTTATATGATGAGAACATACAATATTTATAATAAATTATGATGTTTTTATATTGTTGTTGTTGTCGTTCGTATTTTCATTGTTAAGTTGTTGTTCTTTGCGGTGAATTATTTTATTTATTTGGGATAGTTTGTATCCATTATTAATTAGAAGATTAGTTACTCGTTGGAGTTCTTTTTCTCTATCTTCAGCTTTTGATGAGTGAGTATACGCCCTGTTGACAAAGGCACTGATCGTACTGGCTAGGAATGTTTCAGTGCACCCACTAATCCCATTGAGACAGAGTCTTTTGTTTGTTGGTTTTGTGTAGACCGTAGTTGTGAATTTATTTCCTTTTTTGTGTGTAAGCACGTCTAGGAATGGTAATTTATTATCAGTTGATTTTACAATTTGGATTTGTTGTTTATTTCCAGTAGTTTGGTGATTGTATTGGGGTTGTTGTAGGCAACAAATATATCGTCGATGTATCGACAGTATATTTGTGGTTTAAGCTGTGGATGATTTGCGAATGTAATCTCTTCTAAGTGACCCATGTAAAAATTTGCAAAAAGTACATCCAGTGGAGAACCCATTGCGATGCCGTCGATTTGTTTATAGAGTTTGTTGTCTGGACAGTAGAATGGCGTTTCCATTGTGCAGGTTTCTAGTAGGGATTTTAATTATTTTTTAGGTATGTTTAAAGGCGTATGTTTAGAATTATAGATAGTGTTTAATATGATTTCAATGGTATCTTTGACGGGAACATTAGTAAATAATGATTCCACATCGAGTGAAGCAATGTTTGTGTTAATTGTTGGTGTGGATGGAGGATGAAATGATGTCTAAAAATTCTTTACTGGATTTTAAATTATATCTGTTTGGTGTGTATGGAGTAATGAGTTTATTGAGGATTTTAGCAATGGGATAGGTGACAGTGAGTATTTGGGGTTATTTTCTTTGTTTTTACATTACCATACATATAGCCAGGCTGGTGTTCGCCTATCAGTTCTGGAATCAGATTATTAGTTGATGAAACACTGATTGATTTTATTATTTTATTAAGTTTGGTTTTTAATTCAGTTGTTAGATCTTTTTTAATTGATTTGAATTTTGAATTATCGGACAGTATTTCGTTGATTTTGTTTCTATAATCCGTTTTGTTGACAATTACATACATTGGAGCTATGTCTGCCTTTCTTATTACAATGTTGTTATTGTCTTTCAGAGATTTAGCTGCATTAATTAGTCTCTTTGTAGGCAGCTTGCTTTTGAAGGATCCTCTTTGTTTCTTGCTTTTGGCTTTGAGTTCCGCTTATAGTATTGCTTATTGTTATTATTTGTTGGTTTTCGAGATTGTTGAGGTTATCCATAAGTTTTTCAATTTCGATTTCTTTTTTATCTATTTTGTATTCTTAAACATATCATCAATAAAAATGTCATACCAACCTCACCCAAATAATAAAGTTAAACTCCGAATTTATTACAACAATAAAAAGACGTCTCACTTAATAATGAAAAACAACTGTAGTCCTAGAGATAACTAACTTTGTGTGAAAGCGTAATCACGTAATATATGAATTTAATTGCCCCTCTGACGGCTGTGCACGTCAACATGACTCATATATCGGGATCACTACTATTTCACTGACTAGAAAATTACGATGCATAAACATAGTGGTGCTATTAAATCTTATTTGGACTCAACTCAACACACTCAATCATTATAAGCCGTGAAATCCTCGACAGCAACATCAAAGTAATATACCAGAACACCAGCTACACGCATCTTAAAATTGCAGAAGCAGTCCTAATTGACATCAATAAACCAAAAATTAATATACAACAAAAAATGACAACCTCACTCCCAACCCGGCGCTTAATCAACGATGAAAACAAAGAAGTAATAAAAACTAGCATTGTAAATAATGACAAAAAAAATATGATGGTATTGACGAAGAAAAGGAAACCAGCCAATAAAGAAATCTGACACCTAATTTCCATCTAAGTTCACTTTGACAAAGTGAATATTTCTCTATATAAACTAAATTGCACTGATGATGATTCATTCAGAATCGAAATATGGCCTTATTTGCAGCATGAATTCGGAAAATAAGTTTATTTTGAATTTTAATAAGCTAAACGTTCTCCAAAAAACCTTAGTGAGAAAAATCGAAAAAACGAACTGCAAACATATTAACGCCAAACATTCTGTAGAATTTATAGAATATTGTAAAAATTATGGTCTATTACCAACACACACACACACATATATATATATATATATAACCAACATATATATATATATATTATATATATATTACCAACATACATATATATATATTAGGGTGGTTCAAAAAAAAATTTTTTTTTAATATTTAAGTGCACACCCCTTATATTTTTTCCTTAGCTGAAAGTTAGCATGTGTGCAAAATTTTATTCAATTCTGACAATATTTAGAGGTTGCTCAATGACATTCAGTTTTTCACCAAATTTAGCATATAAGCGAATATTGGTCAGTGCTACAATTTTGTGTTTAATGTTTATTTTGCAGTAAAATGAACAACATTCTTGTGAAAATCATGTAAGATTTAACAGTTCTACAAATTTATACTCAAAATAACAAAATATTCAACACTAAACAAACAGTTCTCACAAGGTAAAGGCAACTTGATTATGCCAAACGAAAGTTCAGTACTGTTAATCTTTGATTGAGAAACTGAAATTAACTTGAGGCAATTAATGTACTCAGTTTATGTTTTTCTGTTAATTACTCATAGTATGTCAGACTCAAAACATAGCAGCAGCTGCTTGAGCACTGGCTAATGTGCGCTTAGAGGAGTCCGGAATACGTGTTCGATTGTCCTCCACCACCTGTATCAGTTTTTGCAGTTCTGTTTCATTTTTGGTTATAGACTGGTTAAAATTTGTCATGAGTGCCACAGTGCGTTCTGCAGTGTCATTAACGACCTTAAGTGACTTCACAACATTTGCTACTTTTTGAAATAAAGGAAGATCATTCCATGAGTCTGGTTCAGTTTCACGCAAGATAGCAACATCCATTCCAAGTGATAACAATGCAGCACGAGATGTACCTGATACCAGATCATGCAGTGGTTTGCTTTTCACCTGTTCCAGTTCAGTTGCAGGATATTTGACACCTCGCACACTCCAGTCAGAATCTACTGCAGTCATTGCTTCCACAATCAACTGCTTCTCAGCATTTGCAACCTTATTTGAGAACAATGACAGCCAAATCATTTCTGTACCGAGATACCACAGATGATTCTTCAACTTTTTTGTGGCAGCACTTGCTACATTCTTGTTGTTTTCGGAGTATTGTTCAATTCTGCTCAGAAGTTGCAGGTCATTGACTGGTGCATCACTGGGTATTGGGCACAACATCCATGCTGGCACATATATATGGGTTGCAAATAGGCAGAATTCAGTTAAACTTTTTGTTTCAGTTGCTGTTAGCTTGAATTCATTGCGGAACAAATACATTTTGAGACAGTAGATCACTTTGGCCATCCATCTGGCCATGTGATATGCTCCAGGAACACGGAAATGGTACTTGCCATCAGTCTGCATTGGATAACTCAGCACTAAGAGACAGAGTTCAACCAACTCCTTGTAATCCTCTCGTGGGATGTATGAGCTGTCAGCTGAAAAAAAACATGTCAAAGATGGTACTATGTCAGACCGCATCATCTGTAGCAATGAGTGGTTCATCCTGTCATCATCAAGTGGCTTGTGGTTTGACTGATTTATATTTGGCCAGTAGGCTTGAAATCTTTCAAACATTCCAATGTTGGGGCCACGGCTTGGACCAAACAGAACTGTGAAAACTTCACCGATTATCAATTCATGTACAAAAATGACAACAAGCAAAGTGCAAGAGATTTCTATGGAGCAGTTTCTCCAGCAAAACACATGCTCCACTTGACGTCCCAGTATTGGCAGCAGTAGTATCAAAGCACATGCCTATAATGTCTTTACTAACGTCCCATAATTTGAGCAACTGAAAAGTTGCATTGGCCTGTGCTTGTCCCGTGCTTGATGCAATTTTAACAATTCCTAAGATTTTCTCCACATTACAGCCAGTCACAACAACAGCCAGTCTATCAGTTCTGGAGTGTGGATCATCATTCATGATCTTTCCATCTCAGTGAACCAGAAGGGGGTTTCTGTTACGATCCTGAAATTGTTGACGAATACTGCTGTCAATGGTTGATCGATGTTGCTGTCGTTTACGATGAACTGTGGAACGTGACAGAGATGTATCCCTGATGTCTTGCCCACTAGCTTGTGCAATGGCTGCTGCTAATACTGTGAACTTTCTATCTGACAGGTTTATTCTATCCAGTGCTGAAGCAACATCTGGCGACGACAACATATCCTGCACAGTTCGTGTTTTTTTGCTGGCACTGCTTGACAGACTGTCTTCTACTTCATTGATCTGCTTTTTGTAGTACACTGGAATTTCAATTTCATAGTTCCTCTGTGTCCTGCTGTTCACTATCACTGTCATCAGAACTAGATAAATGTAGTGAGGTACTTTCTGTCATCCGCTCCTGCTCTCGCTCTTTTCTCTCTTCTTCTTTGCATTTACGTTGTTCTGTGCGCTCTTCTTTCTTGGTCAGGTCTTTATCAATGCCACTCATTTGCATTCGTCGACTGCCCCTCTGGTCTTCAAGAAATTTTATATCTTCCTGAATTCGGATGAGCTGCATGGCGTGTTGGTGAGCAATATCAAACAGCATGTGCTCCTTTTCTTCAAATTCCTTCTCTCGTGCTCGTTGTGCTTCACTTTGTCTGTTTTTGTTCTTTTTTATTAGCTTGTAGTCATCAACTACCGACTTTACTTTTTCTACAACATGAGTATGGTAGGTTGTTGGTATTCTAGCCTTGTTCCACATGTTCCTGACCTTATCTGACGACAGTTTTGCACTTTCAGGCACAGCTTTCTTTTCTTCTTGATGATAATAAAAAAACATTCTCAGGACATCACCTGTTGTAGGCAATACATTTACTGGAAGTTCACTTTGTAACTGTCCAATCAGCCATATGTTAGTCATGCTGCGTGTTGTAAGAGCACCACAGTTTGAATTAGAAGCCATTTTATACGTAGTTAAATATGTACAGAACCGGTATTTCAAAATCACCTCAAATTACTAGTAAATAGACACAGTTAAATTATGCAGATATTTATCCTATTTTACTTTTTGCTGACAACAAATATGGTGACCATAGAATATTTAATAATAATAATGCATTTTAAAATATCTAATATCTATGTTTTGAATTAAGTAAGTAACCAACTTTTGATACTTTTCCAGTTATATTTGTATTTGGTTTCGAAATAATGAATTATCACATTTTTATATAATTTTGAGATGCATGAGCAACCTCTAAATTTAATTTGATTTGTCTTATTTTTGGTTTGTAAGTTTTTAGGACCCACTGGAAACTTTTCTGAGGGTGTGCACTCAAATCTGACAAAAAATTTTTTTCTCCTCTCTAATGTGATCCACCCTTATATATATATATATATATATATATATATATATATATATATATATATATATATATATATATATATATACATATTTTGTTATATACAATCAATCTTTGTTTTGCGTCCAGAGACCCGGTTTCCCGAGGTAGGTCGTTGTTTTCTTTGCCAGTAACTTTTTGCGCCAAATTAGACGATCAGTTGTATCCATTTCATTTAAATTTAGAGCTTTCATGTCTTGCTCGATTGTTTGCGACCAGGACTTCTTTGGACGGCCTTTGGAACGTGTGCCAGTTACTTCAACATCTGCAAGAAAAGTTATGGCACTGTTTCCACTTCGTTTGACATGACCAAACCACTGCAGACGGTGTTGCCGGCATTCGTTCTTTATATCATCTAAACCAGCACGACGCAGGATTTCAGTAGATTTGATGTGATCCTTCAGACTAATTTGTTGCATCCATCGGAGCATTTTCATGTCGGTTCGTTGGAGTTGTTGTTCCAGTTTGGTTGTCATTGGCCATGTTTCTGCACCATATAACAACACCAGACGTATCACAGATTTATAGTCTTGATCGTAGTGGTAGTGGAATGTCACGCCGCATCAATATAGAGGCAAGGAGATGCCATTTATTTCAGGCTGCACGTATGCGTGCTCGAACGGCAGCTTCAGCTGTTCCAGTACAATCCAGAACATTTCCTAGATATTGAAACGATGTGACTTTCTCTATTTTAATGGCTTCAAAAACAGTGCTATTTCGAATTTGTTGTTGTGGATTGATGCAAGCAGGACAAACAAAATTGGACACTAGATAAAGTACCAATTATTTTTGAACAACGTTTGTGACACCACTGGTTACACTGCTGACACTTGATTGAATTGTTACCTACACCAGCTTTACAAACTGAACAGGACCATCGTCCAGTAGCTGTGGATTGGATGGGTTCACCAGTGTTCATTGCTTTGGTTTTGCTGATGTTGACTTTGAATCCATGATCGGCGAGTCTGGTGTTCCAATCTTCAAACATCTGTGCTGCATTCTGCTCAGACGTGGCTGTTAAAACTCTACATACATATATAAATATGTATATATATATATACTGTTGTATATATATAGATATATATTGGTAACAGACTGTTGTTAACGCAACACTTCAAAAATTAAACACTACTTTCAACATTGTTAAACTTTTTTATATTTCTTTTTCATTTTAATTTAACGTCAGAAAAATTAGACATTTTATTGTTTTGAAAATTTAATTAAATAAATTTGCAGATAACTATTTCGAGTTATAGATAACTCATCTTTACTGAAAATAGCTCAAAAATAGCTATCTGCAAATTTATTTAATAAAATTTTTAAAACAATAAAATGTCTAATTTTTCTGACATTAATAAATTAAAAAGAAATATAAAAATGTTGAACAATGTTAAAAGTAGTGTTGAATTTTTAATATATATATATATATATATATATATATATATATATATATATATAGTTTGGAACGAGGCTTTCTTTGATGCATATATCGTTAAATTTATATGCCCATTCTGCATTTAGTAGTTTTTTAAAGACAACTTCAACACGACGTAAATTTTTATACTCGTATTTATTTAATGTCATAATTTAATTAATGTTGTAAGTGTCAGCTGACAGCGCTGTTTCGGCTATTTAGCCATCGTCGGAGCTGGATTTAATATTTTAAGATGAAATTAAATTAAGATTATTAAAATAATATTAAAGTAAATATTGAAATTAAATTGGGTTTTAACAATGATGTGAAACAATTTAAAAGATTTAAAAAGATTTAAAAAAACATATGAAACGTATCTTTAAAACAAGGTTAAATAAAGGAATAAACGTGAAAATGAAATTGATAATTAAATAATTAAAACGAAGTTAAATAAGGTAAAATTAAGTTATTATATATTTAAATAATTCAATTAAACTATATTAAATATGTCTAATTTAATTTAATTTCATCTTAAAATATTAAATCCAGCTCCGACGATGGTTAAATAGCCGAAACAGCGCTGTCAGCTCACACTAACAACATTAATTAAATTATGACATTAAATAAATACGAGTATAAAAATTTACGTCGTGTTGAAATTGTCTTTAAAAAACTACTAAATGCGCATATAAATTTAACGATATATGCATATATATATATATATATATGTTGGTAATAATATATATATATATATATATATGTTGGTAATAGACCATAATTTTTACAATATTCAATAAATTCTATCGAATGTTTGGCGTTAATATGTTTGTAGTTCGATTTTTTTCACTAAAGTTTTTTGGTGAACGTTTAGTTTATTAAAATTCAAAATAAACTTATTTTTCGAATTCATGCTGCAAATAAGGCCATATTTCGATTCCGAATGAATCATCGTCAGTGCTCCTTGTTGTATATATAGGAAAATATTGACTTTGTCGTTGTAAAAATTAACTTTGGCGTTGTAAAATTGAACTTTGATGCGAATTAGGTGTCAGGTTTCTTTATTGGCTAGTCATCTTCTTTGGTCTCCTTTTCTTCATCGATAGCATCATATTCTTCTTTGTCACTATTTACGATGCTAGTTTTTATTACTTCTTTGTTTTCGTTGTTGGTTAAGCGCCGGGTTGGAAGTGAGGTTGTCATTTTTTGTTGTATATTTATTTTTGGTTTATTGATGTCGATTAGGACTGCTTCTGCAATTTTAAGATGCGTGTAGTTGCTGTTCTGGTATATTACTTTGGTGTTGCTGTCGAGGATTTAACGGCTAATTGTGATTGAGTGTGTTGAGTCCAAATGAGATTTGATAGCACCACTCTGTTTATGCATCGTAAGCCTTCTAGTCAGTGAGGTAGTAGTAATCCCGATATATGAGTCATGTTGACGTGCACAGCCGTCAGAGGGGCAATTAAATTCATATATTACGTGATTACGCTTTAACTCAGAGTTATCTCTAGGACTGCGGTTGTTTTTCAGTATTAGGTGAGACGTCTTTTTATTGTTGTAATAAATTCGGAGTTTAACTTTACTATTTGGGTTGGTTGGTGTGACATTTTTATAATTCACATCAGGATATATATACTATATATCCTGATGTGAATTATTTTGGTAAAACGATAAATCCTTGCAATTATTTTAATGTTAAAAATTCATTTTCTTCTAGTGTCAACGATTTTGAACAAATTAGCTGACATTGATCTTTTTTTATATCAATGTGGCATTAAATTTATGATTATCGCTGTTACTGAAACGTGGTTAAATAATGATAAGGCTCCTTTAGTATCAATTCCGAATTATAATTTCTTTTACAATAACCGATCGCCACTTCATCAACAGCTGTTTGTTATCATGTGGGGTTGGTTTATTTGTGCACCAAGATCTTGCTGTCTAATAGCTTGTTGATTTACGATCTTCATCGCATTTTTATGAATCCATGGCAATTGAAATTTTAGTGAAAGACAATCAAAAAATAGTAATTATTGTTTTTTATATGCTTCCTGACTCTGATCCATTTGTTCAGACCAACTTTCTAATTTCTTAAGAATGAATTAGGCTTTACGTCAAAGAAAGATCTATATTGTAGGTGATTTTAATATTAACTTAACTTAATAATTCTGTTTTGTATTTTGATACCTTATATTCATTGCATTATCGCCACTAGAATTACCGACTATAGTTCGTCTCTCATTGTATATATATATATATATATATATATATATATATATATATACAAACAATTAAGTATCACATGTCTCTGGAATCATTTCCACCAACCTATATTTACAATAGCTGAAGAAAAAGTATCAGACGTTGAGGTTGAAGTGGTATATAAGTTATGTTTTTCTAGGCGAAACCTGGAAAAGGTTAATAACCAGCTGTTAACATTTGATTGGTCGGCAGTCTTTGCTTCTGTGACATCAATATTGCTGTTAACATTTTTTTGAAATATGTTACCTCCACCATTTCTAAATTTTGTCTTAAAACTCAAGTCACTAAAAAAAATTCAAAAAACCATGGTTCACAAATGAGCTACTGAAATTATCTAAACTTAAAAATAATCTTTACAAAAATTAAAAAAAAATCCAACTGGTTTTAATAAGCAATATTATTTAATTTATAAAAACAATTTTCTAAAAGTCAAAAAACAATCAATTGCTTTATTTTTAAAAAATGAATTTAAAGCTTGCCATAATAACATAAAAAAAGAAACTTGGAAAATTATAAATGGTTTACTAAATAAAAACAACATCTCTAAACGAGTTTAGAAAGTACTTTAAATCATAATGGGGATATTATTCATTCGAGTAATTTGATTTAATTAACAATTGTAATTTTCTTAGCTTTATGCCACCTTCCACATGTTCGTCCATTTTTTTCTGTGAAACCAATGAGCTTGAAGTGTTAAAAATTGTTTTTAAATTTAAAAATTCACATTCGTCTCGCTACGATGATATTTCTAACTACATCATTAAAAACCTAGCTTGAAGTATTAAAAATTGTTTCTAAATTAAAAAATTCACATTCGTCTGTCCATGATGATATTTCTAACTACATCATTAAAAATCTAATTAATTCATTTCTAATGCCACTAACATATTGCATTAATTTATCTTTTATCACAGGAATTGTGCCTAACTGTCTTAAAATTACAAATGTTATTCCAGTTCACAAAAAAGGTTCCTTAGATTTGATATCCAACTATTGTCTATCATTAGTGTCGTCTTTGTTGAAAATCATGGAGAAAATTATATGTGGTAGTATTACGTCGTTTTTAAATAAATTTTAAATTTTGTCTCCTTGCCAGTTCGGTTTTAGAAAGGAGAGTTCAACCGAACTTGCTATTTTGGACTTAAAGCTTTCTGTTTGTAGTAACATCGATTTAAAACGAAACACCATTGGTACGTTTATTGATATAAAAAAAAAACATTTGACGCTGTCGATCATGTGTTGGTGTTATCATGCCGCATTATGGAATTAGAGGACCTTTGTTAAAATGGTGTCAAAGTTACCTTGCAAATCGATCTCAATATGTTGTTATAGGTAAACATCATTCTTCCTTGTTGCCTATTGTCTCTGGAGGGCCTCGAGGTTCTGTACTTGACTCTGTTTTTTTTCCAATATATTTATTAATGATTTATGCAGATCGACTAAGGCTGTTAAATATATTATGTATGCGGATAACACTACCATTTTGGCATCTGGCGATTCCATAGGTGAAGTTGAATGTATTCTTAACTCAGAGCTTTCAAGAGTTCACTTGTTGATGATGAATAATAAACTGGAAATTAGTTTATCAAAAACTTATGCGATTCTTTTTGGTCCTAATATTGTCACCAATTTACTAACATTTTCTATTTTCTACAATAACAATTTGGTAGATCGATTGGACAAGTTAGTCTTTCTAGGTGTTACAATCTTTGCAATGTAAGTTGGAAAGAGCGCACAATTAGCAAATCAAACAAAGTATCTAAAAATCTAGGAATAATCTATAGACTAAAATATTTTTTACCGAAATGTGTATTACTTAATTTATATTATTCTTTTATTTATCCTTATTTCACTTATTGTATTGTAGTTTGGGGTAGTTACATTAAGTCTCATATTATTATCTTAGATAGATGTTTATATTCTTTATTCGTATTTATTATGACCTTAAAAATATGATCATATTTCAGATTATTTATCGTTGTCTAATTTGTTGTCTATTCCTAAACTGTACATTCTCAGATTATTATTATTCTTATTTAATGTTATAGTAAAGAAGAAATTTGTTATGTTTAATTCGTATTTAATTAAATCTTCTGAATATTGCAAAAGAACAACTCGGCATACTCCATTATGCAATTGTATTGTCCCTCGTACTGTTTTATTTTCATCTTCAGTTTTTGTTTTTGGTTAAAAACTGTGGTCAAAACTACCGTGTTTAGTTTTACAAGTACCTAACTATGGGCTATGTAAAAAATCGATTTTTGATATAATTAAAAACAACTTTTTTTTACAGGATATGATTTAATTATTTCAATTATTTAAGTTATTTTATAAATAAAAATTTCTAATATGAATTCAATTGTTTTGTTTAACTTGATAAATTTTGATGAGCATTTTTGTTCTAAGTAATTTCTACCCATTTTTGGTTTAATTTAACTTGTTTTCATTGGCTAGCTATACGATTTTATTTTCATTTATGTTATTTTCACGTAGGGATATGTTTTTATTGGGTTTGGGTGGCCGTACAAGCTCGTTTTTGCTGAATAAAATTGAGTTGAATTTATATATATATATTTATTTATATATATATACATACGTACATATTTACGTATATATATATATTTATTTTGTTATATATATAAATATGTATATATATATATATATAAATATATATGTATTGGGTTGAGACTATCTGATTTGCAGTTGTTTAAAATATCACAGCATTGCAGGCATTTTTAATTTGAATTTGAGCTTTTCAATTTTTCGTACGGCGAATTTCAGTTTATTATTGAGTTTATTCAATTTATAAACAAATTTTTTTTTCATATTTTACATTTTCGTTTTCACAATTAAATAAAAACTCAGTTTCAAATTCATTGACTGCAATATTGTGATATTTTCAAACATCTGCATGTGTATATGTATATATATGTGTGTGTGTTTGTGTGTGTGTGTAAAATTATACATTTATATATATATATATATGTATAATATATATATATATATATATATATAGATATATATAGTGCCGCTTAAAATGACAGGAAAGATCGTTTTTTCAATTTCTTTGAAATCCGTTGATCCAAATTATAACAAATCTTTATGGTAATTTTAATCATTTAAATGCAAAAATTTACAGATTTAAATGCAAAATCCTTAAAGTTTATTTATTCAGGTTAATGCTAAATTAATAAGCAAATCTAACTTACGATGCACATTAGAAGGACTATTGTTGTTTTGTTCACTTTTTAGGCTGATTTGAAATCCATTAAAATTGTTCTTTAGAATGGGTAGAGGAAAACAAATGAACATGGAATAAGGGATTCTAATTTTGACATTAAAATCTAAAAACTATAGTCTGAAAAAAGTTTTAAAATCGTTGAATGTTTTTAAAACAATCGTTTTAATATTTGAAAAATCTATTGTATTATGGAAGGAAAGAAAGTAATGGACGACCGCAAAAGCTGTCAAAATAATAAACAAAGAAACTTTTAATTCTGAGGGCCTGTGAGGGTACACTCAGTTCTACTAAATTAAAAAATGACCTACAGTCGAATTGCGGTATTACTACTGTAAAAGATGCCTAAAATTAAGTGCAATTGTTTAAAATTTGAAAAAAATTAGATCATTGCCACTCACTTTGGCATAAAAACCAATAATTATAGTGGGCAAAAGATCATTTTACTTAGGGTGGAAAATGGAATCTTGTCATTTTTTCTGATGAAAAAAATGAATCTCGATGGTACAGATGGTAATCAATTCTATTGGCACGATGATAGAAATGAAAAAAGAAGATTATTTGGAAGGCAACTAGGAGGTGGGTCGGTCATGGTTTATGGTGCTTTTTGAGCAACTGTCAACCTTTCAAGGACATTAAAACGTTCATGTATATATTTTTCACTTTTTTTAATTTGGCAAAAGAGTTTTTTAAAAAAATAAAAAACGCTGATCGTACCTATCATTTTGAACCGCACTGTATATGATATGTAATATGTGTGATATACATTTCTATGATTGATTTAAATTAATTGATCAATAAATAGACTGCTGAAGTATTTTCAGTCAAACACCTTATATCATATCATATTATATAAACTGTTTTAAATTCTTAACAATTAACTTGAAGTTTAATTTGTTTTTAAAAGCTGTGTTATTGAAATTTATTTTCTGCTTGAAACTAAATTCTCCCGTGCCGATTCAGTGCGCATTTAAGGATGCAGCATGGAAATTTGTTCTGAATGCCAAATTATGAATATATTAAATTATGAATATATTAAATTATGAATATATTAAATTATGAATATATTAAATTATGAATATATTAAATTATGAATATATTAAATTATGAATATATTAAATTATGAATATATTAAATTATGAATATATTAAATTATGAATATATTAAATTATGAATATATTAAATTATGAATATATTAAATTATGAATATATTAAATTATGAATATATTAAATTATGAATATATTAAATGCGTGATCTAAATGAAAAAGTATGAAAATAAATAAATATATCATTTAAATTAATCGTTTAAATGAACATGCAATCGGACAAACAAGTGAGCTCTCAATCACACGACAAATAGAGAAAAACACACAATCAAGTCACAAATACAAACGAACATACAATCAAGCCACAAATACAAATGAACATACAATCAAGTCCCAAATACAAACGAACATCAATCAAGTCACAAATACAGAAAAACACACAATCGAGTCACAATTTCAAATGAACATACGATTATGAATCGAGTAAACAATCTGTCATCTCATAACTAAACAAACAAATTGGTAATATGAAAAATTCTTTGAACGAATTTTTCGAAGCGTGATAAAATTTTAATTAAGCAAAACAAAATTTAACCGTATTGTTTAAAATCCATTTCTTGGTTTTTTCTATTTTTACCACGAGTGATAAAATAAATTTATGGATAAACATTTTCATGTATTTTAATGTTTCCACTTTTTATATGAAAATTTTGCACTGTTTTTGTGCACCAAAATTTGATTTGTTAAGTTTTTTGAAGTTTGATTGCATTATGTCATCGTTTTTTTCTTATTTTTCGTTGTGTCACTTCTTGTGAGGTTTTCAAACGAGTGTGGAATAAAAAATAATTACATTGTTATGTTGATAAACTAATAGCAAACAATAAAATAACTTCAATAAGCTATATTTTTCAGTTTTTAATATAAAATATTCATTTCTAAAAAATTTTAGTAAACTTCATAAACTTGAAGTACAATGACAAAAAATTGTGAAAGGCCGTTTATCAAAAATACAATTTTTTAGTCGATAAAAATTTAATTAACCGACAAAAAATTGTGAAAGGCCGTTTACCAAAAATACAAATTTTTTAGTTGATAAAAATTCATTCAAATAACCATCTATTTATTTGGAATGAACATTCGGCCTCAAGGTCAAAACTGAATGTGATAATAATTAGCTTTGGAAAATTCCTTAAATTTTAGTTATTGTTAGTGATGTTATTAAAGGCAGTTTTACTCCTTTAGATTTGTTCTCGAGACACGTAGAAAATGTTTAGCAAATATTGTAGTTAGAACCAAATTGCCCGTCACTTAAAAATAATTCTAATTTGTCGCTCACGTATAAGCATGAAAAATGTACTACAGAACTGTTTCCAATCTCTTTTTTAATTCTTAGGTATTCGAACGGTATTCTGTTGTTGCCGGTAACTTACTCAAACTACAGATTGGGTTCATTTTCAGAAAAAGCCTTGCTCGAGGTATATGGTGATATTTATCAATTAAGGGGATTAGTTGAAGTTGAAATATTAAGATTAGTTGCCTATGACTTGATGGCAGTTTCTAAAGCTAGGACAACACAGAGTGGTAAGTTCATGCAGGGCCAATAATTCGTCTCAAGAAATAGATATTAGTTAAACTACAAACAAAGTAATTAATCGAAAATCAACCCTCTGAGGAATACCAAAAAGCAATTAATAATTATGTCTACATTCAAATAGGGTTGATTTTCAAATTTTTCAAATGAAATGTTTATAAAATCTTCTAAATTGGGAAATTGTTAATTAAAACTCCGCATGAATGTTTGAACTGAATTTTTTTTAGTCTTCATTATTGCAACATTGACATACGCAGAACCACTTATAATGTTACATATATATTATCTATAATCTTTTTTCTTTTATATTATGTTCTTCATATCTTCATCCATTGATTTGAAGCAACCATCTTTGCTAAAAAGGCTGTTTATTCATTTCACACGACGTGTATTTATGTGCCCGCGCAAGCACTGCATCTTATACGCTGAGTATATGATAGCCATCGAGATTTTTAACTCAGCACGCATTTGAACCACTGAGCCATCTCGCCGGTCAACATGCGACAACATACGCCGTCTCCCCATTTACCGACTTCGGAAGGATGGATGGCTGGGTTGGCCGGGGGCCGGCTACCTGGAAGGACTTGCAGAAACTGCAGGATTCGAACCCTATATGTAGACGGACAGGCTAACCACTCGGCCACGAGACCCACAAATTGCGTGTCTTCATACAGACAACCACGTGATTTATGAATATTAATGAGCCATCTGAGTTACAATTCATTCATGTGCTTAAATAAGATTTAGCAAAACTAATAGTTGAATCGTAACATGTATTTTGTTTGCAAGCTAATTGAATTGAATAAAATTGACAATTTTGTATGACATCAAAAATGTTTTAAACATATTTTACTAACGGTTGTTGAAAAGATAGCCAACGGTTATCATCGGCTTGCGACCATCACTACCGGCAAGAATTTCCCTCATAAAAAAAACTTTCATGTTAGCAATGTGACTAAATATTTTCTTTAGCGACATCATTGAATACCTCAAAACGATTTGTGTTCAAGTCATTTTGTGCAATCCAGTTTCAAGAAAGAAGGACGATAATGTCGAAAATACGACTTCCAGCCATCCACGTCATTCAAACTGTGCATTGATGCAAAATATTTAGACGTTGCTACCAGTAATAGTACCTAGATGACTCGAACAAGTCACAATAATGGAATGGACATTCAACAAAAGTAGCAATCAACTCAAGTGATGTGATACCTAATACTTGTAAAGAAAGAAAAAAGCATTTTGAACACGGTATTCAATCAACAAATCAATCCCTTAAATTTGTACAACCCAGGTTTTAAAAGTTCAACTAGGCTCAACATAAAACTCGCAAAACAAATAATTTCAATGAAGTACAAAAAATAAAATAAAATAAAATAATGCTAAAAAGAAATAAAGAAAGAAACTAAACCATGTATTAAAGCATTTCAAGACACATAATAATGACCGTTTTTAAAATTATATCAATCATTTTATATTATTCTTTTAATAACATTTATTTGATATTATTCATCCGATTTCATTTATTTGATAGTGTTCATTCAATATCCTTCATTAGATTTTATTAATTTTATTTATTAACTATGTAACGAATTTGATAAAAATCTTTTATTGGATAATTCATCATAATATACCGCTCATTTAAAAATTCACCATCCACTTGATATCATTCATTAGAAATCCTTTATTGACTATCCGGATTCTTTAGAATTTCTTTGTTAGATATCATTCATTTAATAATAATTGTTAGAACTCTCATTATATATTGGTTTTTGTCCCTTGAGAATTCTTCAATGAGTAAGTACCATTCAATCGGTATCAATTGTTGGATAATCTTTATTTGCATCTTTTTTTAGACATCATTTGTTAGAAATCTTTCATGGAATATCATTTATTTGATATAAATCATTTGATATCATTTGCAAAAAATCTTCCATTTGATATCATTTGTCCAAAATTTCTCATCGGATATCGTTCATTTGATATCAATCGTTCGACATTATTTGCTAAAAATCTTTCATTGGATATCAATCATTTGATATCAATAATTTGCATTTTTTGTTAGATATCAATCATTAGAAATCCCGCATGGGGTATCTTGTTTTTAAATTGGTAAAAATGGTAGTTCAAAAACCTGACTTTTATTTTATAAACCACATCATAAAGCAAACAATCATTTTCTTAATTTAGAAATATTTTTTGAACGCTAAAACATAAAGAAAAAAATCATTTTCTTCAAACAATCATTTTCTTAATTTAGAATAATTTTTTGAAGCTAAAACATAAAGAAAAACTTTATTATATACGTTTTTATTAGTTTCCTATTTTCCCAATTTAGACAAGACCAAAGTATTAAAACATAAACAAATAAACTGCAAAAATTATGACAACATCTATAACAAAATTTTTACGGAGCATTTTTACTATTCAAAGTTTATGAGTAAAAACAGATATTTTTAAAGTTTTCTTAAAGAGGATTATGTCTAAATTGTTCAAGCAAGTTAATCAATTTTTATACACTTTATTTTTTTTACAAAAATATTATACATAAATTAAAGTGGTCGTTCTTTAGACGTACAAACATGACTACCAACGTTAACCTTGAACAGGCACCCTATCTACTTCCTCCACTTCATGAGAATTTGTATATAATAAGTTCATTTCACGATGAAAACAATTGGTAAATTTTCAAAGTTTTTTGAGAACTTATTCTTAAAGTTTTAAAATTTATTTTGTCCAAATAATAACGATAAATTTATCGGCTTTCGTTCTTGTGGACAACGTCAGGAAAAGATTGAAAATGAAGAATATTTTCTTGTTGGTCTTGCTGGCAACTGCCGTAGGTTTGTATGTTAAGATATTCAATTCATGTTTTGTATTATGCTAAAATAGTTTTTTGACATACATCTATATCAAAATTAAATTCGATTTTGCATTTAAAAATGTTTAATTTTTGGCATATTCGGGAGATGGCATAGCATAGAAAATAATAATAGCTAACCTAAAATCTCACGTTAATGTATGTACATATATCCTCAAGTTCCCAAAGTGTCACACAGACATAGGCACAAAGGTGCACACATACACCCAAAGGCACACACATACATACAAGCACCCACACACACCAGGCACACACATGCACTCACATACACATACAGGCACACATGCACACAAAGGCACATACCTTACACACAAGTACGCGAATACCTACATAGGCACACACATACACATATAGACACACACACACAGACACACGCACATGCACATATGGACACACATAAAAACATAGGTACACACATACATAGGTGCAGTCATTCTCAAGCATTCGCTTGTTTACGAACTTAACACAAAAATAAACGAAAAACAAGTCGTATGTTCATATCTTTTATTGTTGAAATGGTAGATGGAATAGATGGTTAAAGGTCAGCTATTTTGACTTTGTGAGTGAGTAGTAATGCGAGAAGATACAAATTTCAATAAAATTAACATTCATGCTATGTATATAACAAACAAATAATAATTATTTTATTATTCTTGACGATGGTGTTGATAATGATGATAATAATGATACATACATGAATATAAAGATTGCAGATATAATAATAATTCTAAACATTTTTATTAGTAGTAGTAGTATAATTATTATCATTATAATTATTATTATTATATTAATAATAGTAAACGTTTGTTAACAAACACCATTTCAATCATTATTTTATATGTTGTTATCATTGTTGTTGTTGTTATTATTATTATTATTATTATAAAATATTATGATAGTATCAGTAATAACAATCACATTTGGGGTTTTCAGTGGCATTGTGCAACGAATGTGGTCGTAGGTGCCCAAAAATAATGAAGTTTTTGTAAGGAAAAATGGATGAATTTTGCAGTTAATTGAGTTAATAACTAGTTTTTTCTTCAAATTCAAATTATATTTTATTAATTGCTTCATCCGTAAATATATTAATAATTGTAATTGATAATATAATGGTGTTAACGGCAAATCATATAAGTATGCTGAACTGATGGCATGTGTGCGAATGTATGTGTATGTAACGTACATATATCGGTAATATCCTATCCTATATGTATGTTTAGGTTATCTTATCTTATACATACATGAATAAAAATAAAACATAAATAAATGAAATAATATCTTTATATAGAAGATAGTAAATACTTTTTTTTTATAGTTATTACAATTCATATTTCAATAAAAGAAATTACGATATATTTGAATTGAATTGAATTGCTCACAATGACAGTGATTATGAAGATAAAAATGTATATGTACATGTAAATATTAATAATGATTAGGATAACAAAACAACGATGATAATGATGATAACAATGATAATGATTACTAAAATGACAATAAAGAAGTAACAATAATAATGGTTACAACGATAACGGTGAATATGATGATAATGATGAATATGATGATGGTGATAAATAAGATGATAACGATGAATATAATTATAAGGATGATATGATGATGACGATGAACATGATGGTAAAGATAAGCGACTTTTTATTTGCCTCTGAAAATTTAAACGCATTAATGTAGGGAGGCAAGATGATGACTGCGGTGATGACACCGCACAGGAATGTTTCAAAGTTGTACAAACAAAAATAACCATTCACTTTTCTGATATAGTCCACTGTATACCTGTTAGATTTGGTAACGATGAATATGATGACAACAATATCACGACAGTTGTAACGACATCCTAACAACAATGACAACGGCAAAAGTTTAAATAAAATAGTTGAAATTGCGAAGTTCCAGTTTTTTCCAGAGGCGTAGCCAGGGTATTTTGCGCTCGAGAACAAACTATAAAATTGGCGCCCCTCCTCCTCTACATGTTCAACCACATTATTTTATAACATTAACATCGTAAAAATTGCTGTTTACAAAAACAATTTAAATTTTAATGAAACATTGTATTTAAAAATAAAACATGAATATAAAAATTATAACATATGATTCAGTCATTTTCAAAGATAATTTACATAGTTTACAATAGATTTATTTTTTTAGATTTTACTGTCGCAAGCTGATCAATTATGTTATTCAAATATGTCATTTCCAATGTTTCTCTTTCAACACTGAGAAGGGCAAGATCAATGAGACGATCTTGTCCCATTGATGCACGCAGATACGATAAAATAATACTTTATAAAATACAATGCTTTACTTTAAAAGAGTTTCTACGTCCTTGTTTACTTTTAAACCAAATTCAAAACAGTACATTTTACATGGAAACGGTGTGTACCGGTGGCGCTTGTGCTCTTTATTTCAACTGTAGCGTTGTTGTGTGTTAAAAAATGGGAAGTCAAAATTTACCACAACATTCATTATTAATACTTCATATTTTTGATTTGATCGTTTATTTTGACATGTAAAGTTTTTTTTAGTAAATAATTAATTTTTTTCATTTTTTTGCTTGTGATAAGATTTTTACTCTTGTAAAAATTTTGTCAGCCTCATTTTGGCGCTCCCTGTACTTGGCGCCAGGAGACATATGTACCCCCCGCCCCTCCCTAGCTACGCCTCTGGTTTAGTCTTCAGCTTTTATGCTTTTATTTTTGTTGTTGCTTCTAAAAGCATTTATAACACAACTACTTCTACCTTCACGACGGCTAGTGATAATTATCACAATTTTTTATTGTTAACCAGTCTCATACAATTATTATCTTCCTCGCCATAAGCAATTAGCTTCAGCCACTGTATCACAGTGTTAACGTGCATCCCGTAAAGAGGCTTGTGAATTTTTACTTCAAATCTTAAACCATTTGAAGTAATTGCATTGCTTGCACATAATAATAAAAAAAATTTAACGAAAAAGGGATTTTTTTAACTCGAACTGATATTAAAAGTTGAAATACAAATTTTGAATGTTGAATCCAATTATGTTCTGAATGGCCACATTGAAAAAGTAACTTTTCATTAGTGGATAACGCAATGTAGAATAAATAAAATTTGTGAAGTTGTTAAACACTATGTTTAATAAATTAATAGTTATACTAGAAACTACGTCATTACAAATTTTATATAGTTCTAATTAACAACAACAACAAAATAAAAAGAACCATAGTTGCAAATAAAATGAACAGTTGAATTTTAAACCTTGACTCCAGCACATGTAATAAATTAATTTATTAAAGCGAGTATATGTTTTGAGCTGTCATTTGAAATGCACAAAATTCAAAATTTCAACGTTTATAGTACATTAAACTCAAAAAGATTGAACACAATGATCCAATCGAGATATAAATTTTTGGTAAACCTGGTCCCTGCATATATTTTTGCATTACATGACTTAGCAGTTTAAGTCAAATCACTTCAAATGAATGCTCGCACGCACTCACAAAAGAACTAAATAAATGCACAAACCCGCACAAACGTGAACACAAGTACACACACATGCAATCACATATGCACACAAATACGTGTGAGTACACTCTTATACAGAAGCATTTACACAAACACAAACATACACATGGGCATCAACATGCACAAACAATCATAGCACACAAGCATACACACGCGTACACAAACACAAACATTGTTTTTAAGTCGAAGTTTCCATGTGTGTTACGCGTCACACTCGCTAACAGACTCTTAATTGAACGCATAACTCATTATAATATAAGGAGGTGCTGTGTACGTTTATACGTTGACACCGCACCACCCAAGTACATGAATAACATGATAAAAATACATACATAAATGTATATATATATATATATATATATATATATATATATATATATATACAGCAACCCTGTAGAAGAATGAGAATGAAAGAGAGAATGTCATTGGACATCAGCCTCGTGGCAATACTGCGTGTGTGTGAATATATATATATATATATATATATATATATACATATATATATATACATACATATATATATATACATACATATATATATTGATGAAAATCACAGCATGTTCGCTCACAGCATGTTCGCCGTTAGTTAACTTCCTGTTTAACTTTCCGATTTTCCTAAATCATTCTCAAGTTTCTTGAATTCAAAATCAAAATTTTTGTTTAATTATGCATAATAGAATAAAAACGCTTTTTTTTGGTATTCCTATACCATCTTCGGTTTTTGAATTGATACGTTGTGTATGTGGTCAGATGTTTATATATATGTATATACTGTGTCTCTACACTACTTTGATGATTTCTTGTTTGTTCAAAGTAATTACTAAATGCTCATTTAATTAGCTTTACAATTTTCAACTTCGTCCAACTTTTACTTGTTTTCATTATTGATGATTCCTCTTTTTATAAATTTATTAGTAGGAAGAATTCCAATTGTCCGTTGTTGAATACTTAGTATTTGTTATATGAGTATTGATTCGGCTAGTCGTAAATTATTATTGTTGTTATTTTAATGTAAGATTTTAACATTGTGGTCCAAGATTTGTCTACTAATTTTAGTTTTATGTTTCTCTTTCATGGGATTCTTTATAGCGCCAGTTTGTACGTCTTCTTGATAACTTGGTCGTCGTCATACCAATATATTTGGAATTATGGTGCCCACACTCAACAATATTACATTTTAACAAATATATTGGATGGCTATGATCCATTATCCAATATATTATGCTCCATTATTCAATATATTAGCCATCAAATACTGGCTGGCAATTTTTAAAGCAATTCCTCGGTACACCGATGCGAGTTTTTCTTGCGTGTCATCGGTTTTCAGTGTATCAGCCTAGAGAGGAATTCCGTAAGTCAATACCTAAGTAACAACAAACAACAGCAACATCCTCTTGTTCTGTTTTGAATCTACCACTTTAGACATTATTTGGGATAAGGCTATCTTTACTCTTGTTTCTTTGTTACTAACGTGTTCCAATTGCTGTTTGATGTTTAGTCGAGTATCAATCATCATCTCTAGGTACCGAATAAATAGTTGGGATACTATTTGGTGTTCTTCAAGTGACAGCTTAATGGTTTCAGCTTATTTTCTTCCTCTAATAAGCACATGGGCTTGCCAGTTCTAGGTTGACTGCTTTCATTTCTTTACTAATTTTTGCGAAAGAGGTGTTAAAAGCAAGTTTTCTTTCCTCAAGGTATTTCGCAACGACTACCACAGCCATATTATCTGCATAAGCCACGAGGCTGATGTCCAATGGCAATTTTAGCTCCAGCAAGCCGTTGTACATTGCGTTCTATTGAAGAGGACTTAAAATTGAGCCCTGAGGTCGTTTATTCTTTTGGACCTGCATTTGTGTCACACTTCAATATTCTTTGTAAAAAAAAAATAGCTTGCTACTATTTCCTGTAAATATATTAATACATCCAGCCGATCAAGGGCATTCCAAAATGCAATCCCAGTTATCGGAGTTAAAAGCATTTTAAAATTCCAAAGTGGCCACCAAAAAATATTTTTTTCATCTTTTCCACCTTGTCCTTGCACTGGCGTTTTTGGCTTTTTGAACAACAAGGCTCACAGCATTCAGCAAAGATCGACCATTCCGGAAACCAAACGGCTTGCCAATCAGTTGCGAATTAACTCTTTCTTCAATCTTTTGAAATATAATTCTTTCCAATATCTTTTCAGCCGTATCCAGCATACAAAGCTGGTGTTTTTTCCTTTAGTGTTAGCGTGGCGCTTCCAGCTTAATCGTACTAAGCTTTGACATCCAAGTAATCCGGACTTGTGATCCGAAAACAGCCTCGGTTTTTCCATTAGCCCGCTGGTATCCCTTCGTCTTTTTTTCGCTTTGCTTCACATGGCCAAACCATCGTAGGCGATGACGACGACATGCATCTTTCAACGTGCACAATCCCGATCGGTTCAGGATTTCGGTTGGTCCCTTAGATCAACATGCTGCATCTAACGAATCATCTTCATGTCAGTTCGGTGAAGCTGCTGTTTGAGTTTTGTTATCATTGGCCACGTCTCTACACCATACATCAGAACAGAACGTATAGCTGTGTTTTATAGCTCTGAGCGAAGCGGTAGAGGAATGCTACGTCGCATCAATACCGAGGCAAGGAGGTGCCATCTGCCCCACACCGCACGTATGAGTCCACGAACGGCGGCATCAGCTGTTTCAGTACAATCCAGTATATCTCCCAAATACTGAAATGAAGTAACAGTTTCGATTCCGGTAATCGTATCATCATGTCGCGTTGATGCAGGCGGGGCTTACGAAATCAGTCACTTTCTTCAGTGAGCCGGTAATTCTCGAGCATCGTCTGTGACACCACTGCTGACATCGTTGGTATTTGATCGAGTTGCTTCCAACTCCAGCCCCACACACCGAACATAGCCAATGTATGTATCTATGTATGTCTGTCTGTATGTATGTATGTATGTACGTACGTATATATATATATATATATATATATATATATATATATAGGTTTATGTTCTTTTTATAAATCAAAATATAAACGTAGAATGGTATTAGATGTTGTCGAAAGTGGTTTAAGTTATTTAAATAGCGGCTTAAATGAAAGTAGCAATCATAATGATTAATTTAATAAGTCTTTTAGAGAAAAAAATCAAATTATAGAATCTTGCAAAAATGAGCCAGGAAATAGGACGGTGTACATCAAATTTTCAGTGAGTCTAACTAAATATCTGCATATCGGCGACGAAAATAACAAAATTATTTATTTACCTATTTATTGTTATCAGTTTGTAACTTAAATATTCTATCAATATCTTAATATTTTTTATTAACAGTTTTATAATTCATTAACATTCATTTATTTTTACAGCGGCATACGAATATAGGAACGATGGTAAGTCCCGATTACTGAAATTTTTTTCAACATAATCGCGGTCATCATAATTAACTTTGCATTTTGTTTTGTCATCACATGATCGCCCTCTTTATTTTCTTTAAGGACAACGTACATTATTCATAATCTCTATCAACTTAAAAATCATCTATCATAATCACATCCAACTTAATCACCGTTCACAAAAAAAGCATTCAGTTTGATCACTATTTAACAAAATCACTCCTCACATAATTATCATCCATATTAATCACAATCCAACATAATCACCATCATTCATCTTGAAATAGCCTTCACCAGCAATCGTGAGTACGTTTACCATTATGAGACTCAGGTAATGAGCGCTATCAAAACTGCCAGCAGACAACTGACTGGCTTAAAGATCAGATCTCAGGTCCATCTCTTTTTCCAAAACCAAATGGCCTACATTAAGGTTTGATTTTATATGCTTGTCTGGTGATGCTCATTTATTTGACTAACCAAACAGATTTTAAGAGCAAGTGTAAAAACGAAATTTTAAGCGTAAATTGTTCAGGCGTCAATCTTTTTTCTATATAATTTCACTTCATTAATTTATGTATTTATTCATTTTTTTGTGCCAATCAATTTATTAAACTTTTAATTGTTTATTTTATTCTTTCATTCATTTTTATACATATTTTTTAAAAATTATACATATTGTATATATGTGTAAGTGTCGGCGGGCTAGCTCAGTAGAATTGCCATGTCTCGTGTAGTTACTCAATGGCCTGGTTCGAATACTGTCTGTTCGAACCTCAAAGACTATCATAACTAAGCGACGTGTTAATGCATAATGCGTATGTACATTGTTCGGCGTGGATAGTACAGCTTTTTATATATATTTTATTATATAACTATAAATATATATATATATATATATAATATGTCTATACAAAAATTAATTTTTACGTCATTTTTTTCAGTTGCAAAATATCAAAGTGTTTGAACTTGATGAAGTGATCCCCGCATCGCAGCAGCATGGTTTTCTACCGGAATATTTGCTAAGACCAGTGCCCTACGAAGTTGAAAAAAGTATAATGGCAGAACTCACAAAACCCATCAAGTTTCAGTTAGTTTATTATTTATTATAACAAGACGAGTTGGTTAGCAGTCATAAAATATCTTGCTCCTCATTGATTTTAGATATGACCAAGGAGCAGTGATCGATATTTTTCATGCTTCCGATGATTCTGATTGGTCTATCAATATCAAAAAAGGTTAAGAAAGCATTATTTAATCAATTGATTAATTACTTAATAAAATCAATACATTTTGGTTATTAGAAATAACTTTTTGATACAAAACAATCACATAAACACGGAGTTGAACGTCTGTCTGGTTAAATAAATTATCACTCAATCTTAAAATTTAACAAACAATAAAATTGTTAATAAAGTTGCAGATTTACTATTCAACTTTTTAACTAATCAATCATTAAATGAAAATCAGGAGTTATCAGTGCTTTGCAACTGCGAGTAGCCAACAAATGGCAACAGTCTGGCAGCAGTCTAGTTTCATCTGCTGAGAGATCGACTGATACAAAATCTCCGGTGAAAGTTTTCGAGACTGTCGAGGTAACTTCTTGACAGTTTATTCAGTTAACAAAGCAAATGCTACTATTAAAATTAATTATACGTTTTTATTAGTTATATATTCACATTTATAGTAAATAAAAAAATAAACAAAATTTCGAATAAATTGTTTTTTCCAATGTTAGACTGATGTCCTTGGCAAATGTACATCTACCTATGCCATCTACCATTCAACCGGAAGGCTACCCGATCCATTTCAAGCTTCTTTACCTAGGTTTATTTTTAACAAAATTCTAACTCACTAAACAAATTTGAAAACAAATAAGTAAGAATAGGTGACTGAGTGGTGTAATGAATAAGGTGTCTGTTATTGCTGTTGCAGTAACCGGATTTGAATGCGAAGAGATCTCCGCCTATCACATGCATTGTGTTTGACGCATAGATTCATGCGTATTAACAAGCGATGTGTATTTTGCTGTAGATTCACCTGAAAAATATTCAAGGGAAAATTGAAAAAAACAAAAAATTTTAAAATTAAGCAACGATGCTGTGGTTCGTAAGGTAAGAGACAGCGCTGGATGCATCAAAGTTTATGGAAAACCAGTGGGCCTTTATGCTGGCTTGCCACATTTGGCCGAAGAAAAAGTAAGTGCAATATTAATATAAATGATATTTTAAAGCATTAATTCATTGTTTCTTTTTAGGATTTAATTGATGGCTCAGTGACAGTTGAATCCCACATAAGCGGCAACCTTGAGAACTTTTTAATAAAAAAAGTAGAAGTCAAAGGTAAGTACCACTTCACTCCATACGTTGAAGAAGGAGGGCATGTTAGCACTCAAGTTCTGTTAGTAATCCATAGTTTTATTAGATGACAATGTGATTAAAAATTGAATAAATAAGCATTTAAGCATACACACACATATATGCAAAAATTGCGAACTAAGGTCTTGTTATAGGCCAGTGCGTATACATATTTTATTAAATTATCACTATAGTATTATTTATTAATTTAAATTATAATTTTTCTATTTCTAATAATATATTGCAATTTGTTATTTAGTTTTTTAATTAAATTAACGTTATGTTTTATAATATTTATTTCATTGCTGTTAATATAAAAATAACATATTAAAATAAAAATAAGTTAATGAAATATATTCTTCTTCCTTCTCGTGTCTTATCCTTTCAAGACATTGGCGATGATCGACATCCACAAAACCCGATCTTTAACCCTTTGTAGTAGTTGAAATGTGGTGATCTTCAACAAGTGACACAACGACTTCACGAATGTTATTCCTTTTTGACCGCTATCTCTTTTACCTACGATCTTTCCAGTAGTTGTTAGATTTTCCATTCTTTCCTCCGCATGGTGTGACCTAAAAACATTAACAGCCCCCGTCAGATTATCTGTAGTAATTTTTTCTTTTCATAGTCAGACTGTTTTAATACATCCTCATGAGAAGTCCAACTAATTTTCATAATTCTTCTCAAAAACTACATCTCAGAAGCGTTATTTTTTTCCATTTTTTTTTAAATTGTCTAGGACTCAGAGCCGTAAGTTAGCAGAGGAAAAATATAACACTCTAACAGTTTTAATTTAGTTGATATTTTGATTTTACTGTTGGTGAGGATGTTTTTCATTTTAGAATATGCATCTATCTTTTGATATCTATAGAGATTACACAGGTCTGGAGATAATACACAGCCTCGCCTAACACTTTTCTTGATTTCGACAAAACTAGTCATCTTGTTACCAACTTTCATTGCTGCTCTTTGTTCCCAACAGAAGTTTTTGATAATTTTCGTGTCTTTTCCATCAATTTCCAAATTTTCTAATATTTTAACAAGCTCCACGTTTTTGATGTAATCGACAAAACATACAAACAAGTCTTTCTTCATTTCAATCGCTCATTTACTGATCATTTGTAGCATAAAGATAGCGTTTCTTGTGCCACAGTCCTCGACAAAACATATTGAACATTCGAAATTTCAGATCTTATTTAAGTTCGTGCTTTCATCATGAGAAGAGAAATTTTGTAAGACGACTCATCAAGCTGATTGTTCGATGTAGTTCACATACCGTTGCATGGAGTTTTTTTTAGATAATCTTCAGGAATATATTAGATAAAAACCAATAGAATTAAAATAGTTTAATTAAAACAAAAAGCTTTCTTTGGCAAAATTGCCATCATAAGTGTTATAATTTGACCAGTGTTACGTATTGTTAATTTAATTAATAAACTAAATAATAATTAACAATATATTATTAAAAAAATTAAAAGTAGTAAATAATACAACAGCAATAGAATTTAACAGTGAGGAGAAGTGGGATCTTTTTTGATTACTTGGAACTTTTTTGTATCCTTGAAAACATCATTGAGTTTTTCATGATAGTCTGCTCGGTCAATAATGACATATGTGCCGAATTATCTGCGCGTCGTATTTTAATGTTTTTAGTTTCCCTAAGCTGTTTTGCCGCTTCTATTATTTCATCAGTGAGCAGCTTGCTTTGGAAACTTCCTTGTTTCTTGGTTTCAGCTTGAAGATTATCATGAAAAACTCAATGATGTTCTCAAGAATACAAAAGAGTTCCAAGTAATCAAAAAAGATCCCACAAACTAAACTTAACACAATAATTAAAAAAATAAAAAGCACATCACTTATAGGCGAATACTCTCCTGGCTACTTATATGGAAATATAAAAACGCATAAAAATAATCATCCCATCCAACCAATTATTAGCCAAATTACAACAGTCACATACCCTGTTGCAAAATTCTTGAACAAAATTTTATTCCAAACAATTACACACTACAATTTCAGATATGGTTCCATTGAGCATACCGAAAGCACAACTGAAGTCCATTCTTAAAATTTGCACTACCGAAGCACCATTCCACAGTCCCACAGGCGAACTTTACAAGCAAATCGACGGTGTCGCTATGGGATTTCCCCTCAGCGTCCTATTTGCCAGTTTTTACCTAGGACATCTGGAGAATGAGACCTTCAAAAACAATGCAAATTTAAAACCAAATATCTTTGCTAGATACGTTGATGATATCTTTGCCTCCTGTAACGATCATGAACAAATCAAAATTAAGATTTACCATTGAAATTGAAAAGGAACAACGTTTACCTTTCCTCGATGTGTTGGTCACCCGTGGCGAAGAACGATTCAAAACTGCTGTCTATGTCAAAGAAACAAATACAGAAATTTGTTTGAATGGACAAAGTGAATGTACCGAACAATTAAAAGACAGCACAATAAAATCATTTGTAAACCGGGCATTCACACACTCTTCCGATATTGAAAATCGCAACGCTTAATTAAAAAGAGTCACCAACCTACTTGTAAACAATGAATATAAGACTTATTCTATTGAAAAAATTGTTAAGGGCAAATTACTACACAACAATAACTTTTCTAATACCAACAATCAAAATAACGACATCATCTTGCATTACAGAAATTACATGTCAACCGCATACAAAGTAGATGAAGCTATTCTTAAACATATCATCAATAAAAATGTCACACCAACCAACCCAAATAGTAAAGTTAAACTCTGAATTTATTACAACAATAAAAAGACGTCTCACCTATTACTGAAAAACAATTGTAGTCCTAGAGATAACTCTGTGTTAAAACGTAATCACGTAATATATATATGAATTTAATTGCCCCTTTGACGGCTGAGAAAGTCAACATGAAAAGTAATATACCAGAACACCAACTACACGCATCTTAAAATTGCAGAAGCAGTCCTAATAGACCAAAAATTAATATACAACAAAAAATGACAACCTCACACCCAACCCTACGCTTAATCAACAATTAAAACAAAGAAGTAATAAAAACTAGCATTGTAAATAATGACAAAGAAGAATTTGATGCTATCGATCGAACCAACGAAGATGGACCAGCCAATAAAGAAATCTGACACCTAATTTCCATCTAAGTTCACTTTTACAAAGTTAATATTTCCTTATATAAGTCAAATTGCACTGATGATGATTCATCCGGAATCGAAATATGGCCTTATTTGCAGCATGAATTCGGAAAATAAGTTTATTTTTAGTTTTAATTAACTAAACGTTCTCCAAAAAACCTTAGTGAGAAAAATCGAAAAAACGAACTACAAACATATTAACGCCAGACATTCGGTAGAACTTATAGAATATTGTAAAATTATGCTCTATTACCAACATATGTATATATATATATATATATATGTATATTTCAAAAACAGTTTTAGGAGTAAAAATTTTTCAATATTTCTAACATTTTAGTCATGTTCATTACATTCTACCACAACTAACATAATCTTTACCAGTGTTAACATGTTTCTAGGTAATTGTAATTGTTTTTTCAAACGCAGTCAGAAATTAGTTCTTCAATCAGTAAAAGACAGTATTCTTCCACAATTCGACGAAAAGTTTGATCGGGAAACTGATAGCCAAATAATGAAATTGCCAATCGATGAATTAAGACAGGGTGAACGATTTCCAGAAGATCAAGAAACTGTTCACACTATTGGAATTAAATTCGAAGAAGTGAGATAAAACTTAATGATGATCACCTAATCAAATCAATAATATTAATAGCAATAGTTAAAAAAACGGCGAAATCACAGTTATTTCGTTATTTAAAATTATCCTCAGTCTTGCTTTAATTTTGTTCTCTAATTGCTTTATTTAAATTATTTTATTTGATTAACTATTTTAAATTGATTGCACATTTTAGTGGTTTTGATGTACTTTTTCAACTACTAGCTGGCAGTTTTGATTGAAACCAACGTACTGGAGGAAACACTTCCTCAAAAAATTATGCAACTGTCACTTCTAATGAAAGAACTTTCCAAAGAAGCTCTTGTTACTATGTTTCAGACTTTAAAAAGTCAAGTAAACACTAATACACGCTCCAAAATAAAATTGTTAGTGATAGAACTGTTTAATTAGTTCCTTGGTGGCTTGTTTTTACGTTTTTAAATATGTTAATAAAATATTTAAATAAAAAAATCATTGCTGGCACTGTGAGAAAAATAAATATTTTTGTTCAATCAACCAACAGCGAAATCTTTGCTGACTTGCTACCAACGGCTCAGTCAGCTGCTGTTGTTCCTGCAGTGGTTGATTTAATAGCTAGCAGAAGTATCTATGGTCTTAGAGCTCACATCGCTCTGAACGCTATTGCTCTTATTTCTTTTCCTACAAAGAAAAATGTTGAATATTTAATGGTTAGATTATTTTGGCGCTGCGATGTTTTGAAACATAACTTAAAATGTTTATTAACTCTTCAAAACACTCAAATTTATTTTTTGATGATAACCAAATTAAAACTTTAAGCATAGAAAATTTAGAAGTAGACTCCAATCTTTGTGTTACACATTAATGGACTGGCAAAACCTTTACAAATTATCGTACAAATGAATATGTAATGTGTATCGGTATTTGCTCACCTGATCCAATAAAATAACTGTGTAGCCAAAGAATGGGCCTGCTTTTAAATTTATGAAACATCATTTTGTACAACAAAAACTTAACAATAACATGTAAGCAAGATTATAGTATTTTATTTCACAAATTTTGATATTTTATTTAAACGATGACGACAAAATCTCAATGCAAAAAAAAAATAATTACATGTTGAGGAACTTTAATCTACATATGATGTATAAATGCTTCATATATTCACATATTTTTGCACAATCCCATTAAAATAGTTATAATTATATGCAGCGGTTGCTCGAGAAAATTGGAAATTCTGAAGGACCAGAGGAATGTAGCCACTTGAGACAAACTGTGTTACTCACCATTGGATCTCTGGGAAACAAAGCCATTACATTGATTAGACAGAAAAAAATGACTGACGTTGAATCGAAAGATATTCCCGACAATATTCTTTTGGTAAATTCGATATTGTTTATGATGCTAATATTAATATTTTTATTAAAGATCACTGAAATTGTTCATGATGTTATTATGTCTAAGGAACGATCATGATGATAGATGTGTAATAGGAAAGCTGGCAAAATTTTTTATTTATTCTTTATAACTGATTAATTAGTCAGTTATTTGTCGTCCATTCAATCGGTCATGACATTTTGTGATAAGGAAAATCATGCACACCAGTTTTATTTGACATCTTATCGGCATTAGTAATTATGTCAACAATATTGTTAAAGATAGCTTATTTGTATACAACAGGGTATCATATTCATCTTTATATAAGCTGTTTAATTCTATCACAAACTGCCAGCTAAATTATTAAATTAATAAATCACTTTTTTGTTAACCAAAATCTCACCTGTCACAATCGTCATTATCCATGCAGAAACTCGCTCGTCTGTTGTCCGAGCCACGAGATGTTTTAGAAAAAATTGCAGTTGTTAAAGCAATGGGCAACTTGGGTTCAAAAAAATCAGTTATCCTACTTAGAAATATAATTTTTGAACCATCTCTATCTGAATCACTACGTATGCATGCCATTTATGCCCTCAGAAAAACATCTGTATTTTATCCAAATGATGTTAGTGCGCTGTTGATGTTGTGGAGGTTTATTGTCTTTTTGCAGATATTTCAATAGAATGTTTGAATCGCTTGAATAATCGTTTCATTTATTTAGCTATTAGCAATCAAAAACAACTAATATAACTCTACTAAAACAGTATTTACCCTCCGAGAATGAATTGTTTACGAGTAAATTTAAATGAATAAATAAATATATATAATAAATAAATTTAAGTAAACTTTTTCAAAATTGTTATATAATGATTATTTTAGGTACATCCAATTTGTTTGGCTGTTTTCATGGACCATTCTCAGCCAATTAAAATAAGACAAGCAGCTTTTGACGTTGTAAGAAATGGTTTTCCTTCTTTAACAGTTCTTCAAATGATTGGACAAAGCATGAGAGATGAACCCCATCGTCAAATCAAGACTTACGTTTACACATCGTTGTTAGCTCAGGCTAATCACATGACAAACCAAAAAACATACAAACAGTCGTTAGTATAAGAGATTGCTTTAACATTTTTACTTTAATATATTGTGATCAATAATGATTTCCAGAGCGGAATATGCCAGAAAAGTCTTGAAACAAATCAGACCTCTTATTCCAGGCTTACTTGATTCAAAAGCCATCGATGCCCAATTTTTCAGCGGTCAGTAGCAAAAATAAATAATTATTAAAAACACATTTAATGAAATGATTAAAAGTTTAATTGTAGATTCAGTAGATGATTAAGTGCAAATACTCGAAACTAAATTATTAAATATTAACTATCGAGTAATTTGTTTTAACAATTAATATAAGTGAAGTGATGGCCTAGTAGCTAAGGTTGCCTGGTCTTTTCGCGCAATGACCATGTTCGAAAAGGAGAAGGATTCCCGATTGTCACGTGCATTGCAAGTGATGATTCGCGTAGTAATCATTCATACACGCTGCTAGTATGGTGTTGATTCATTTGAAATTTTAAAGAATTTAATGGACATTTAACCTTTATGAACATTCACAGAAAAGTTAAACATTGGTGGAACACTGAATTTAAGAAAAATTAGACAAACGGAATCACCATTACCCGACAAATTTATTCTCAGTTCTCATGGACATATATTCGACAACCATCTAAAATTTATTGAAGTATTAATATATATATATATATATATATATATATATATATTGGTAACAGACTGTTGTTAACGCAACATTTCAAAAATTCAACACTACTTTCAACATTGTTCAACTTTTTTATATTTCTTTTTAATTTAATGTTTTTCTGTTTTTGATTTCTGCAGAAATACTCCGTGATTTAGTCTGGCGTGTAAATTTTGGTAACAGACTGTTGTTAACGCAACATTTCAAAAATTCAACACTACTTTCAACATTGTTCAACCTTTTTATATTTCTTTTTAATTTAAATTTTTAAATTAAAAAGAAATATTAAGAAGTTGAACAATGTTGAAAGTAGTGTTGAATTTTTGAAATATATATATATATATATATATAAACAATTAATATTATACATATATAATAGATAAATATCTACTTCATGAGGTTTGATAATATTAATTGAAAATTAAACATCAGATTGGAGTTCAGTTGAACAAGGTTTACGAAATGGTCAGAGATATTTATGGCCTTGGTCCTTACGGTGAATATTGGACACAAGGATCGAAAGGATTTAAAACTGAAATTGAACTGCCTAAAGAGTTGTTGGATTGGCTGAAAAGTGTAAGTACTCATTTTACTGTTTTCTTTTGTTCAATTTTTGATATAGATTTTTTTCATCAATAAACAATCTTTTCAAATTCTTACAATTATAAAATTATAAAAATGGTGTTAAACTATGATACAGCTTTCTAGATAATTTTTGCAAATCTATACACAATCTACGTGCATAGCAAGTATATTTAAATATATATATTTTTTACAACATTCTATAAATTCTACCGAATGTTTGGCGTTAATATGTTTGTAGTTCGTTATTTCAATTTTTTTCACTAAAGTTTTTTGGAGAACGTTTAGTTTATTAAAATTCAAAATAAACTTATTTACCGAATTCATGCTGCAAATAAGGCCATATTTCGACTCCGAATGAATCATCATCAGTGCTTTCTGCTGTTTATATAGGGAAATATTGACTTTGTCAAAATGAACTTAGATGGAGATTGACTTTGTCAAAATAAACTTAGATGGAAATTAGGTGACAGGTTTCTTTATTGGCTGGTCATCTTCTTTGGTCTCCTTTTCTTCATCGATAGCATCATATTCTTCTTTGTCACTATTTACAATGCTAGTTTTTATTACTTCTAAAGAATATATATACATATATATATATATATATATATATATATATATATATATCTTCGTTTTGCGTCCAGAGACCCGGTTTCCCGAGTTAGGCCGTTGTTTTTTTTGCCATCAACTTTTTGCGCCATTTAAATCTAGAGCTTGCTCAATTGTTTGCGACCAGGACTTTTTTGGACAGCCTTTGGGACGTGTGCCAGGTACTTCAACATCTGCAAGAGAAGTTATGGCACTGTTTAAACTTCGTTTGACATGACCAAAAAACCGCAGACGGTGTGGCCGGCATTCGTCCTTTTTATCATCTAAACCAGCACGACGCAGGATTTCAGTAGATTTGATGTGGTCTTTCAGACTAATTTGTTGCATTCATCGGAGCATTTTCATATTGGTTCGTTGAAGTTGTTGCTCCAGTTTGGTTGTCATTGGCCATGTTTCTGCACCATATAACAACACAGGACGTATCACAGATTTTTAAAGTCTTGATAGTTGTGGTAGTGGGATGTCACGCCGCACCAATATAGAGGCAAGGAAATGCCATTTATTCCAGGCTGCACGTATGTGTGCTCGGACGGCAGCTTCAGCTGTTCCAGTACAATCCAGAACATCCCCTAGATATTGAAACGATGTGATTTTCTCTACCTTAATGGCTTCAAAAACAGTGCTATTTCGAATTTGTTGTTTTGGATTGATGCAAACTGGACAAACAAAATTGGACACTTTAGATAAAGTACCAATTATTTTTGAACAACGTTTGTCACACCACTGGTTACACTGCTGACACTTGATTGAATTGTTACCTACACCATCTTTACAAACTGAACAGGGCCATCATCCAGTAGCTGTGGATTGGATGGGTTCACCAGTGTTCATTGCTTTAGTTTTGCTGATGTTGACTTTGAATCCATGATCGGCGAGTTGGGTGTTCCAATCTTCAAACATCTGTGCTGCATTCTGCTCAGTCATGGCTGTTAAAACGATATTATCAGACGATATATTAGATTCCAAATGTCACCAGTGCGTATCGGTTTTGTGATTTCTTCCATCACAGTTATAAATAACAGTAGACTGAGAATCGAGCCTTGGTGAACTCCAACGCCGATGTCAAATGCAGCTGTTTTTCCAACCGTTGTGCTGACGAGAGTCTTAGTATTCGTATACATTTCCATTACAAGTTGAACAAGATATTCTGGAATAAGTTGTCGACGTAGACTTCACCTGATTGCTTTACGGGGAACTCGATCAGATGCTTTTTCTAGGTCTACAAAATGTGTGATAGTTGTTGATGCTTTGCGAGGTACTTCTTTTGCAATTGCCGAAAGATGTGAATTGCATCAATTGTTGATTTCCCCGCTAGGAAACCAAATTGATAATTTCCGATTGTGATGCACGACGTTAATCTTCTCTCAATGATTTTTTCGACAATTTTCAGGGAGTGTTCTAACAGACGTATACCCCGATATGATGAACAGTTCAATGGATTACCTTTGCCTTTGTATTGCGGGACTGTCATGCTATAGTTCCATTCAGTCGGCATTGAGCAATTTCTCCAGATTTTACTGCAAAGTTGTAATAACGTTAGGATACCTGCAGTACCAGATGCTTTGATAATGTCATTTGTGAGTCCAGAGGGCCCTGCTGCTTTTCCATCCTTCATAGCTTTCAGAGTTTCTGTAAGCTCCTCTACAGTGATGTCTGGAATCGGACCTTCGATGGGTGGAACGTCAGTTATATATATATATATATATATATATATATATATATATATATATATATATATTAACGTCAAACATTCGGTAGAATTTATAGAATATTGTAAAAATTATGGTCTATTACCAACATATATATATATATATATATATATATATATATATATAATAAATATGTAAACTATTCATACATGTTGATCGATTTATTTATTTTAAACTAGATAAATTTACATACTTAGTAAATAAAATTAACATTTTATTGAGGCAGAAATCATCAACCATGCCCTTGAAAGAGCCTCAGCTTGAGGCTTACCTGGACATTGTCGGCCAAGAATTGCAATTTGTTGAGTTGAACAAAGAACGATTGCTAGCCATCAAAGAATATCGTAAAATTAATATGTTTCATTGACATTTTTTTTACAAATTAATTGAATCAAAGAAATCACTCAATCATTAAAAATATGCTTACTAAATTGAATAAATAAATATTTCTTGTAGTATCATATGTATATATATATATATATATATATATGATACTACAAGAAATATATATATTTCATATATATATATAGATGATACTACAAGAAATATTATATATATTTCATATACATATATAAGTTATTAAGAAATATCACCGCATTTTCCGCATTGTTGAGTTTGTAACTAAGTCATGGACTAGAAACATCACAGATGACTGTAATGCGTTGAATTGAGAATTAGATGACAATAACTTAGTTAAAACAAAACAATGCGGAAAATGTGGTGAAGTTTCTTATTAACTGTATATACAATTATTTATATATATTATTTATATATATATATATATTTTGGTAACAGACTATTGTTAACGCAACATTTCAAAAATTCAACACTATTTTCAACATTGTTCAACTTTTTCATATATATATATATATATATATATATATATATATATATATATATATATATATATATATATATATATATATGAGTTATTTATTTAATCAATTTTGCAGTTTACACACTTTTCATGATGACTCCAGTCCTACAAAAGACACTGAACAAAATATCATACGATAAGTCTATGGCCGTGGTCTCCAATTCTGTAATTTTACCAACTCCAGCCGGTATCCCGCTTAAACTATCAATTTCTTTTGGTGGAATTGTGAGTGTCAAAGGAGAGATTATGCCAGATATTGAATTTAGCATGACACCAAAGTTCAAGCTTGAAGGAAGCATTACACCTGTGTATGATTTAAAAAAAATTTTAAGCTATAAACATTTGTAATTTAATCACAACAACTGAAAAAATTCAAATAAAAAAGGAATAAATTAATTAATTAACCACTAATTGTAAATTAAACAGAAATTAACATGAACACAAATTATTCAGAAGTTAACATGAACACAATTTATTTAGAAGTTAATATGATCACAATTTATTTAGAATTAACGGACAACTCTTTGCCTCCATGGGCGTTGATGCTCAATGGATCAAAACAGGAGTTGCTGTCAAAGCAGTTGTCAGAGGAGCTTTGCCCTTTTCCGGTGCTGTTCACCTTGATGTTGCTCAGAAAAAGTTGACTATTCGCTCTAAAATTTCGCCAAATGTATGGTTCACGTTATTGTAATGTTGATCCAAAAATCATGAAATTTAACAGCAATATTTAATTTTGTAGACTCCAAAGTTTTTCCACGTTGAAGTTGTACCAATAACTATCGTTTATCATCTTCCAAAGTCCGGCGTCCAATTACCAATCTATTTTCGGATGAAAGAATTGAATGTTAATGATTCAGCTGTTCTCATTCAGAAAACAGTAAGTTATGACGCTGGTAGCAACAAAAACAGTGCATTTAATCGTATTGTTGGAAATGTCGATGACTGAATCTAAAATTAGTAATAATTATAAAAATATGTTGTTTACATTTTTTAATTTAAAATAAATAAAAAAGTAAAATTATAGGCAACGCCCACTGCATTTTTCAAAAAAGTTGTTTTAATAATTGATTTTATTTTTCCATTAAAAACAGTTTAATCATTTTTTAAAACAAATTATTTGAAAATAGTAGGAATTTAATTATTACAGAAAATGCTATTTATTCCAAAATAAAAATTTTCATTTTTACAAATTTCTTAAACTTTTCAATCAGCATGAATTGAATCTGTTCGGTCTTAGAGGCTCCGTCATCGTTGAACGAACCAAATCAGCCATAACGTGGGGACCGTTTGTACCATTGAATGGTAAACAAAGTATCCTCATTAAACTTCAAGGTCAAACTGAAATTGACGAGGAAATTTATTTCAAGGTATAAGTTAATTTTTATATACATTTATATAATTAATTGATTAATGTTTTTAGTCATAACTATGTGCCTTATTTTTATTATATAACGTGTATAAGTACATATATTTATAAGACGTCTCACCTAATACTGAAAAACAACTGTAGTCCTAGAGATAACTCTGTGCTAAGGCGTAACCACGTAATATATGAATTTAATTGCCCTTTTGACGGCTGTGCACGTCAACATGACTCATATATCGGGCTTACTACTATCTCACTGACTAGAAGGATTACGATGCATAAACAGAGTGGTGCTATCAAATCTCATTTGGACTCAACACACTCAATCACTATTAGCCGTGAAATCCTCGAGAGTAACACCAAAGTAATATACCAGAACAGCAACTACACGCATCTTAAAATTGCAGAAGCAGTCCTAATTGACATCAATAAACCAAAAATAAATATATAACAAAAAATGACAACCTCACTTCCAACCCGGCGCTTAACCAACAACAACAACAAAGTAATAAAAACTAGCATTGTAAATAATGACAAACAAGAATATGATGCTATCGATGAAGAAAAGGAGACCAAAGAAAACAACCAGCCAATAAAGAAACCTGACACCTAATTTCCATCTAAGTTCACTTTGACAAAGTCAATCTCCATTTTCACAAAGTCAATATTTCCCTATATAAACAGCAGAAAGCACTGATGATGATTCATTCTGAATCGAAATATGGCCTTATTTGCAGAATGAATTCGGAAAATAAGTTTATTTTGAATTTTAATAAACTAAGCGTTCACCAAAAATTTATATATCTATATGTATATATCTATCCAGCTTAAAATGATTTCAATCATTGTTGCCTAAAAATCTTACATGAAAATGTTTGATCACATTGTTAATTAATCAATAAGATGCATACCTAAAATCAAGCTCACAAATATAAATCTGAATAAAAATCAAATCAAATTAAAATCTGCATTTTCAACATTTAGACTAGATGAACTCGATGTTATTGCATGCCGAAATTGATACAACTATATCAAGAGCAAGCTAAGATCAAAATTTAGCAAAAATTTTAGTTAAAGAAAACATTAATAATAAGTCAAACTTTATTGAAATTTATACTTATGATTAAAAGAAGGATATCAGCGATATCAGCAGTGGTAGTTTATCGATATCAGCAATGGTAGTTTATTAACAGCGATTACATCCACAAACACTTCACCTTCTATGTCATGCCACAATATAAACTGCAGAAACCATAGTTATAGACGCGGCTATAGACTTCATCGCTAAATTGACTGAAATGTTTTTTATAACATTTTCTAATTCTTTATAAATTTTTTAAGCGCTTAAAAAAATACAAACCTCAACATCCACTAATTATTCAAATGCAAAACCAAATATACACAATACTGAATAACCTAAATAAATTAATATGATGTGGATTTCCAGCCATATTGGAATTAAAGGTAACGAAACCGTGGACCAACAAGCAGCATGAGCCTACTCAATTCTTATATCAAACATCCCATTACCGCACAGCAATTTGATGGTTTCAACAAACAACCACACTGTCGAAAAATAGCAAAATAAATGGAATGAAATCTCAAAATTTTCATCTATTTATAGTAAATACATAAAAGAATGAAAATGCCTATCTAAATCGTAATCCTCAAACTATTTCTAATAGATTGAAATAAGTCATTTGGCCTTTACCCATTCATGGATCTTTGACAAAATAAATCCACTTATATGTGAAATTTGCAGCAACAGATTAAAGATCCAACATATTGAAATAATATTGGAATAGATTGAGGCCGTTGTTTTTCAATAAAATTTATTAAAAATAAAGTTTTTATTTAGTTTAATAGATTAATATTTAGTCTCTAAAAATTATCAAAAAATTTTTTTTTAATTTTTCCTCTTTTTGAAAGCTGATTAACTGGGAACCTGAAACTGGTTTAGGATTTTTCGGTTTGGAGTATCAGACGCAAGAAGAATTAGTGAAATACAGCAACCTACCACACTGGAAAAATGAAGATATTGAGTATGTTCTTCTTTTTTCATAGTTTTAGGTTATATAATTTTAGTTTTCGAATGATATGATGTTTTTCTGTTCAATACACAATAATATTAGTTTGAAACTTTTAAGATCTTTCTATAATTTTAAAAACATTTTTACAGTTCATATTTTACAAGCTCATTGGAACAATCTCCAGAATTTAGTAAAGTAAAAGTTGATCCAGTTTTTACCAAACCAAAAAAACTTGTTGCAGTTTTTGAAATCGGCAATTCGAAAAGCGGAGCAATTCATGCTAAAACTCAAATTACTTATATCCACGGACAGGTAATGACCAAAACGACATTATGTCATTGTCACTTTTATAAAATCTCATCTTTTAAATAATCTCAGAAAAACATTGGTACGCATAATGTGCTGTATACAAATATATTTACACATTTTTGTAGACTCATCTGGAGCAACAACTCTCAGTACAGTTTTACCTTCCCAACGTTCCAACAAAAGCAAGTTACTTTAACTTTTTATAAATTAATTATTAAATTATTGATATAATTGTATTTAGTGACAAACTTGTAGACATAACAAATAAAATAAAACTCGAAATTTCAAGAGGTAGTTTGCACCGCTACTAATGGCTAAAGTATCCGTAAAGTTAGTCCAAAACCAAATGTTACACAAATACTTTCTTGACAAAACTTCCGGAGTAATAGGAAAGGCACCAGGCCCCGCTGTGAATGGGTTTTCTGGCAAAAATAGTCACACTTAACACATGCAATGTGTGTGATTTGTTCATTCATACGTATTTACATGCGCTATAACAATACAGACGTGTGTTTTAAAAAGACTTTTTTCTTCAGGTTGAGAAACATTTAAAAAGCATATTTGCTTTACTGCAGATACATAGTTGAATTTATCAATATTTGCAGAAAATAAAAATATTGAAATAATTGTTAATATGGACGATGAACAGGTGGAACTCCACGCTTCCCTTCGAGCACCTCCAAGACTTTCGCATTTACCAAGTGATCAAGAAATCAGTGTTTTGAAATTGAGTTTAAAAACCATCAATCTCGATTCCGCATCGTCATCGAATGGAGTCAGCATAGACGTTAGTCGAACGATTTTAGTTAGATTTATTTACTTTATTACTGTTATTTATTTAGTTTATTCATTTATTCTGTTTATTTATTTATTTATTAAGTTATTTATCAAGTTTATTCAATCGGTTTATTTTTAGTTTGTTTGATTTTTTTAATTTTATAATTTATTGTTATATTTTTGTGGGCAACATAAAAATCTTAATTTGTTGCTTCACAGGTTAGACGTACTGCCAGAAAAAGTTGGGTTGATCAGCTAAGAAAATTTTATAACGGATACATTTCAAGCAGTCTTAGTACCACCCCTGCTGATTATATCTACAAAACTAAAATTCAAGTTCAAAAAGTCAGAATATTATATATATATTATTAACATATTATAAATATATATATAGTATGAATGCATAAATTCTACTGATGTGTTGGCATTAATTAATTTAAACTTTAAATTGATTAATGCCAACTATTCGGTAGAATTCATACAATACTTATATTGCTTACAGTAGATTATTTACATTATCCCCCACCTTAGTCTTAGTCCTTAGCATAAGCGTTATTTCTTTATTCCTATGAATTATGGCTAACTTATCCAAATGGACAACTTTATTCTTTATCTTTCGTAATCATAGGTCCTGTGTATCACATCTTTTATCTTATTAATAACTTTGTACTGATCTTTCCAATTCTTTGGGAGTTTTGCCGGGCCTCGCCTTCTTCTGCGCCGTAGGTTGTACAAATGGACCAGGTCATTGCTTTTGAAATCTGAGTTATTTCTGTTTAGTTTACGCAGAGCTTTTGTTGTTTCAGTTTTTCTAGCCATAGGCAGACGTCGTGGTCTTTACTTGATTTCGTTGGCACTTGAATCAAGTGCTTTTTCTATGTTTACGAGGTGTAGAATAACCAGACGGATAGCTCTGATGCATATTGTAATATTCGTTGTTCACATCTTTCCTGTCGATCATTGATGCAGCGATGAAAAACTCCTCTTCATCAATCAGCAATGAAGCCGCCGTTGATGTCATCATCCAGGCAGACAAGGATCAAGTTTTCATTACAAGTGCGTTCAGGAAAGGTTTTCTCAAAACTTGAAAATCATCTGTCACCAATTCGTGTTTGGTATAAATATTTGCATCAACAATAACATCACGGTCTTGGACATCGTTAACGTTTAAATAATCGTTGTCGCTTTTAGAAAGAAAAAAAGACGAGTTGCTGACGGCAAGATCAAAGTGGTAGTCCAACTGTATATCAAAAGTTTCAATGTCTTTGTCACTATCAACTTAAATATTTTCAAGACCTTTATCATCGTCTTCGTCATCATCTTTTCCATTTCGATCGAAATGAAAACATTATACAACTTGCTGGCAGAAATATTTGAGTTTCTCACTGCTTATCAAAAGTTTCAATGTCCTTGCCAACTTCTGGACTATTCTCAAAACCTTCATCATCTTCGACATCATCATCATCATTACGGAGTCCTTTTGGCGGTTCATCAAACTGTCTTTGCTCCTTTCAAATCGATTTTGATAGTTTCGATTTTGTAGTTCCCTCCTCAGATTAGTTGCATTGAGTTCTTTATTGCTGAAAGTTTCAAATTATCAAAAATTTTACTTCTGGCTCCACTTTTGAAAACTTAAACGATCGTCACTACCGCCACCAATGTTATAATCTTCAAAGATCCAGATTTTCGAAACCAGTGTTGTAGTTTCCAACGATTGTCAAGTTCAGTTGTCGTTATTCCGTAGGTTCAAGATGATTAGATAAACACAACTGTTTCAAACGCAAACTTTGTTGAACGTTTATTTAACTGCTAACAGTAATAGAAATATCAAACTAATCCAATTAACTACATAAATCACATTTACGACTTCAATTCACACCTTACTATTAACCACACTATGCACCAGTCTTATATAGCCTACAGTAGATTGATTTTTCCATTTTTAGCGTGGATTTACAAGCAAATTTTCTTGCTTCAGCCATTGGAAATAATAAAATTGAATTAAATTGAACATATATATTATATATATCAAGTTTTTACAATATATATATATATATATATTGTATATAATATATATATATACAGTATGTATATATATATATATACAGTATTGTACGAATTCTACAGAATTGTTGGCATGAGTCAATTTAATGTATGTCTTTTCAGTTTTCTTTGCTAGAATTTCATACGATACTGTATAAATAGTTTACTAGAATTTCATACGATACTGTATAAAATAAGGTCTCCTTCAAACATACATATATATATATATATATATATATATATATATATATATATATATATATGTTGGTAATAGACCATAATTTTTACAATATTCTATAAATTCTACCGAATGTTTGGCGTTAATATGTTTGTAGTTCGTTTTTTAATAGTGACAAAGAAGAATATGATGACATCGATGAAAAAAAAGAAACCAACGAAGATGGACCAGCCAATGAAGAAACCTGACACCTAATTTCCATCTAAGTTCACTTTGACAAAGTGAATATTTCTCTATATAAACTAAATCGCACTGATGAAGATTCATTCGGAATCGAAATATGGCCTTATTTAAATGAATTCGGAAAATAAGTTTATTTCGAATTTTAATAAACTAAACGTTCACCAAAAAACTTTAGTGAGAAAAATCGAAAAACATATTAACGCCAAACATTCAGTATAATTTATAGGATACTGTAAAATATATATATATATATAATATATATATATATATATATATATATATATATATATATATATATATATATATATATATATATATATATATATATATATGTTGCCCAAAGGAGTTACCTGTCAATCATATTATTCATTCATTCAATCAAAACGTATTTCAATATTTTAATATTTATTAAAAAATATATTTATATACATTATATTATTATATTTATATAAGTTACGTGAAACCTAGATTACGTAAAACTTGATATATACATGCACAATTTAATTCAATTTTATTATTTCCAAGGGCAACATATATATATATATATATATATATATATATTATATAAGTTACGTGAAACCTAGATTACGTAAAACTTGATATATACATGCACAATTTAATTCAATTTTATTATTTCCAAGGGCAACATATATATAACATATATATATATATTATAATAATATAATGTATATAAATATATTTTTTAATAAATATTAAAATATTGAAATACGTTTTGATTGAATGAATAATATGATTGACAGGTAACTCCTTTGGTTAGAAAGGTTATAGTTTCAACCATTGATGCAATCAAAAAAGGGAAAACCTGGTCGATATATACCATGATCCCGGAAGATTTCATGCAAAAGATGCAGCAGCAACCATACACCATTGATTCCTACGTTCAATATGTTCCTAGATTTGAAATGGTTGACAAACAAATATTTTTTAATCTATTCTATAATCATTTATAATGATATAGTATTTTACAAGAAAAGGCAAATTAAATCAAAACATTATATTTATCCATAAAAATAATTAAATAATTAATTATTTTTAATAAATTTTTTAAAGTTGAGCACTATCTTGTTGACTCCTGAAGAGCATATTTTAGCTGAAGGAATTGCTTTCAAAGCACCGATGCTTGGTGGTTTTGTTGATCCAATTTTGTCGGACGACAATCCTCTTAGTTATCACAAAAATTACAGTCTTGTGCAAGATTCCGAGTTTGATCGGTCACACGTCGATCAAGTTTTTCCGAGAGGTGACGAATCTGAATTATTTGTTGATGATCAAGATGATATTTCGGAATATTTAAGTGAAAAAGATTGGTACTCTGAAAAACCTCTAACTCCAAGATATCCAACACAATTTACCGGTTTTTAATATTGAATGATTCAATTAACATGAATTTGATTTTTAACTCTCTATCTTCTTTTAAATTGTTATTTACCACCATTTGTACTTTATTTATTTTTAATTATTAAAAATGTTATTGGTGTATTAAAAACTTTTAGGAAAATGTATCGTGAGTGATAACCATGTAACAACATTTGATGGTTTGCCGCTTATGATTCCAATTAGTCCATCCGGTTCTTGCAGACTTTTACTAGCTAAAGATTGTAGTTCAGAAAATACATTTGCTATTATTGGCTCTCAGAACAATGGTTACACATTATTTTATTTTATTTTTTTTATTTGGTATTAATGTTAGAAAATTACAATTTGTTTACAGTTAAAAGTTACAGTTTACGCAATTAATGTTCAAAAGTGAAATAAACAATTAATTCACAATTAGTTTACAGTTAAAAATTTACAATGTTTAATATTGGGAGACCTCGTCAAATGCATATAAGACGTCGAACGCGATAGCTTGGTTTTCCGCATTTGGATGTTTAATTTTTTATTTTATAACTACCTACCCACAAGCAAAAATAGTATTTTTGATTTTATGTTTTTAACTTTTATAAAAGGTCAGTGGAGTGCAGAAGTTTACGCCCCTAATACATTAATTAAACTGGTGCCAGACAGATTGGGAAAAACCTACCAACCATTCGTTAACGGCCAGCAAATAAATTTTGATAGACAACGCACACATTCAATTGGTTACATGGATGAATTGCACACCTCACAATATCAAAGTTTACCGTAAGTTATAAAACAACAAAATAATTGTTTTAGTGGAATAAAAAACTATTTTGACCGCTATCAGAACCCATTGCCTTTTAATTAACATTATGGTTAACATAACATAAAATAAAAAGTTTTATAACATGGTAAAAAAAACAAGTTGCTTTCTTCAACAGAGGTCGTGATGGTGTCGTTTTAGCTAAAACCCGGAATGGTGGAATCAAATTGGTTCTTAAGCAGTTAGGCATGACCATAAAAGTTGAGTCTGGAGTAGTTTATATCAAAGTATGATTTTTTTGTATGTGAAATAATGTTAAAAATATTGATATAAGAATTTTGATATGTGGTTGATATATTCACAAATTATTTTTCCAGCTTTCGCCTTTCTCTTTCCTTCAAGGACGCTTGTGTGGACTGTGCGGCGATTTTAATAGTGATCCATCAAATGATTTATACAATTTAAGCAACGAGCCCGCTCCAAGCCACCACAGTTTTGTTTTAGACAAACTTATTCCAAGTAGTCAGTGCCCCATTGAAACATACAAAAACTTGATTTCAACCCGTTATTCTAGTAAGTTATAATTATTTATTATCTTATAATATTTAATACAAACCTACTGTATTTGTTAAGGTAGTTTACTTTAGCATGCGATAACTAAACATTTGTTACTCTTTTACGTCATGTTATAAAAGATGTGAATTGATAACATCTTGAAAGTTATTATAAATATTTAACAGCTATCACAGCAGAGTTTTGTTATAAACCTCTGTGTTGACGCTATGATTTGCTGTCATGTAGTTTTTTTGTTTTAAAAATTTTTTTTAAATTTGTATCAAAGAGAAAAACGAAATTCTGACAAATTAAAAAAAAACTAACCTTAAACGATCTATAAGAATTATTAATTATCATAATGATATTATGGTATTGCTTTGGCATGAACATCTCAATAAATCTTTAAAAAATTTCCAACAAAATCTTTCTTATTTTCACTTTCCACAGCAATCCTGGAAATTTTCGATATTAAACGAAATTAGTTATTTCTAAATTATGCACAAGAACGTAATTATAATAGGTTTCTTTATTAATTAATCACGAATATAGGGATTTTTATTAACAAAATTGCAACGTTATTAATTAATTACTGGTACAGTTAATTAAATAAAAAAAACTGCAGCCGGTTGTAAAAAGGATCGAACACTGAAGATCGACCGCTTTAACAATGCCGGGGTACCACAAACCTGCTTATCTGCTCAGCCTGTCTTGAAATGTGCCTCCGGATGTAAACCTGTTGGCATCGACATTAAACAAATTCAATTCAAATGTTTTGAACAATCCCTAAAACTTCCCATTTTTGAGAAATGGGACAGTTTGAGACCTCTTGATACTGAAGATTGGAGAACTGTTGAAGGAACAGAACCTGAAGTTATAACCGAAATGGTAGCAGTACCCAGAAGCTGCTCTTGTCCTCATATTTGAAGATAAAACCTAGTTTTAAAATAATTAAGTTTATTTACTAGAATTATTATTCGATGAGTTAGTTAAATGATATAAAAAACTTAATAAATTTTGAATAGTTTATTCAAATTTATTCTATATGTATAAATATATATTTGTCTAATTTATATTTGTCTATTCGTTTATTTATTCTGTAAAATATTTATCGAATTTATTTAATGGTTTCACCCTATTTATTGTGAAACAATATTTATTCAGTATTCTATGTTTTAATTTATTTCCATATAAATTTTATTATTTACAATTTATATATAAAATGCGATGTAATTTGGTAATAAATATAAGAGCTTGTTTACAGAAACAAAAATTCATAGTGACCCATTGGCTAATATGTGGTGTATATAATGATCTTGCGATGAGGCTTTTTAAACACATTGATTATCAACATTATTTGAATAAACACAAAATTCACAATATTTATTGTTCAATTACTATATTATTGATTCACTATTAACTTTCATGTATTTAACCATTTTAAAAATTCTAAACGTTACTAAATATCCCAGGCCGTGTTTTTTGGTTAAAATATGCATTAGTTATATTATTTTGTGAAAAATAAAAAATTTTAAGTTCAATTTTAGTATTTTTTATCAAGTTATGATTAACATCTTTTAAAAATAAGTCTCTCGTATACACTTTAAAAAATATACGTAATGTTTGCCATAGAAGTCAGTATGATAATCGATTTTGTGCCATTTGGAATGCGTAACTAAACCATCGTAATCGTCGAGGATCGATTTGCTCCTCAAATGATGACTGATTGTTGCACTGAACCCGAAATGTTTAATTTCGGAGATGATTTCTTATTCAGACTTAATGATGCGTCCATCACATTGCATTAAAAAAATCTATAGGTTTAACAATGCCCACGTTTCGAACTCATAAAGAATGATTGATTTCATGATTATAATTTGATTTGTAGTGTATTATGTGCAACGGTGTTAACCGAAACCTTGCATCAGTTGGTAACATTTCAGTCAATTTAGCTCTGTCACCGATGCATCGGTTTGTTGATTTTGTGAGACAGCATGAGCTGGGACGTGGTGGCTTGATAGTATATTTTCGCAAAGAGTTTAATTACGAAAAGATAACTCTATCATTATATATTATGTTCGAGGCTGTTGCTATCAGGTTAAGAATAAGTGGGAATATACTGATCTTGCTTGCCATATACTGGCCAGGCTTATCATTAATATCTGCCTCTCTTTATGCCAGTCTTAGAGTATGATACGAATGTAAATTCAAATATTTTATTGGTGGGTGATTTCAATAACCATATCAAAAGAACTGCCAATTTGAAATCCATTCGTTTATATACAATTGTTGCTATGTTTCATCTAATTAATCATGTCTGTAAACCAACTCATATCCTAGGTGGTACACTTGATGCGATCGTAGTTATTTAAAATTTGAAACGATGATTGCTCAAAAAAAGTCGTAAAATAACTAAAAGATCTGTTCAAAATCGTAAATGTTTTCCACCAACAAATTATTTTTACAATTGTTGCTAATTCTAATTCAATTTTTTTCCGGTGGCTGTTGCGTTTATCAAAATAAAGTATATTTCTAATTTTTAAAAAAGTTTTTTTTTGATAATTATATGTATTTTCTGTCTGTTTCAAACATGCAACGATCTGCCCAATTTTGATAAAACTGGATGCGATTTTAATAATCTTAAAAACCATAGACTTCTATATAGAAAACCTGGACTGTCCACTGAAATGAAAATTTTTCGAAAACGGACCCTCAGAGGCGATATAAATTAATGCATTATTCAGTGAAGTCGGTGATGTCATCCAGCCGGTTCGCATCGGTATTCGCGCGAACCGGATGTTAAAATTTTCCAAATTTTGCGAACCGGTTGTTAAAATTTTAAAAATATTTTTTTTTTGAAAAAAAATTAAATTTATTCATATATAAAAACTTTTTGAAGCTAAAAAGTTGTAATTCACATTTTATTTTTTTTTTACATTTTTTTTTTGAAACTCAAATTTAAATTTAATATAAATTTTGACCGTTAGTACACCTCATTTGGTGGGTTCAGGTGTGGATATCTCAAAAAAAAAATTATTTTTTTTAAAGTCGAAAACATTGAATTATAATATAATATAAAGAAGCGAGATATGGCTTTGACCTTCATTCTCAAGGCCACAAAATCGGCGGCAACATTAAAATTAAAATACGATCTCAATGACAGATCGGCGACCGTTATTAAATTAACATAACTGTAGAAAAAAAAGATTTTTTTCTAATCATATCTCATTTTTTTCTATAAATACTCCAAAATACTCACAAATAATTATTTTTTAAACAAGTTGCCGCGCGAGGAATCTTCCCAACCGTAAAAAAATTTCAATTTTAAAAAGCCGGTAGGGCGCTTCCAGTTATTTAATTCCATGGTAGAATATTCATTTTTTAAACATAAATCGTTGGAAAAATTTTAAATATTTTAAGCGCCCTTTTTTGTTTATTTCGGGAATTTTCTTTGATATATCGTTTTGTAATTTGAAAATTTAGGAAATTCGGTATTTTGAAATTCATTTACTGTAAATTTAATCATTTAAATTAAAAATTATTTAATATTTGATTATTAAAAAAGAAAAGGCAATTGAATATGTTAAATCTTTTTGGTAAACATAAGAAAACCAATACTGAAGAAAGCGAAATTGCTACAAATTTCGATAATGCAAATTCGCGAAAAATGACAACTTGTTCTACTAAAATTCAGTTACTGGCGGAAATCTGAAACCTCTAATCTTTTATGCGATGAAGAAAAAAATTATAGTTCCAAAATTGAAATTCTCTTGAAGTTTCCCAAAAATCTAATCAAGATACTGAAAAGTTGTTACACTTTTGGAATGAGAACCGACAAAATCTTTTTAAAGCTAAATATGAATGGCCTGAAATTGTTAACAATAAAAATGTGAAATGTCAATGGTGATCGTAAATTTTCATTTTAAAGTTAGAAAGTGCTAAACATTTACATGTCTCAGTAGAATGGAAGTCCGGCGTTGCAAAAGCTTCCGGTTCAAATAAAAATTTTTTATAAGCATCAATGAGAGAAAAATATAACGAACACAATGAATTAATTTCTCATAAAAAAAGTTGGTGAAATTTTAAAAGCTGCTGAAGAAGTGTAGACTTGGCTAATGGGAATTATTTAATGAGTCTTTCAATACTATTTATTTCATTATCAAAAATAATAAACCATTCAGTGATTTCGAAAAATTAATTAGTTCACAGCAAAAAATGAAGTAGATTTGAGATTCTCGTTGCATTCTAGGCAAATGGTTCCAGTGGTCGCAAAGCATATACCTTCTGAAATACGAGAAACTATATTTGGAAAATTAATCAAAGCAAAATGTAAAATTTCAATTATCGTTAATGAGGCTTCAACTATTACACAAAAGTGTTTTAGTAATTTATTTAAAATCAGAAATTCCAGACTGCGATGATACTGCAACAATTTTTGTTCATGTGGAACTGAAAGGAACAACATCAGAAATAATTTTTAATACTTTAATGGCAGTTTAAAAAAACACGGTTTCGAAGAAAAATATTTAATACTAATACAGACATGACTTTGCATAGATATTATCCAATAAATGCTTTAAAATGATGTAGATTTGTGCATGTCAGATGTAGATGGGTGAAAGCCAACTCTCGACAAGATTTTGCCCCAACACAGAATTTATTGCATTTCCACTGGCGATTTCATCATGGATATATGTAATATGGATATGGCAGACGCGTTATATATATATATATACATTGTTCATATATATATAATTTGATACGAGAGGTTTTCAGAAAGACATGTTCGATTAAAAATAAAACCCCCAATTTGTAGTTATTTAAATAAGACTTCAACAAGGCGTAATTTATCAGATTCATATTTATTTCAGTCCGTGATTTGGCTGACGGCAGTTTCGGCTGATAAATGTGGCCTAAAAAAAAAGGCCGGCATGTGTGATAACATTTGAAAAATCAACATATTATAAACAATTAAAATAAAGTAATTAAACTTTTAAACTTTTAACAAAATAGTTAGTTACGGATAATATATATATATATATATATATATATATATATATATATATATATATATATAAAACATCAAGGTCAATCCACATAACTAGACTAGAATAAATATAACGGCCTTTGCTGATTTTTAACGGTCGAACAAGGAGCTAAATTCCGGAAGGGATTTGGAGGGTGATTTTTAATCGTTCGAGTAAAAGTTACGATCGTATGTTTACTAATTTCGGAATATTGCCTTTATTTAAAATGTTAAAATTTTATTTGTTTTTTTTTATTTTTAAAATTGTTATTCAATTTGTTAATTAATTCGTAATAACTAAAATTAATAACTTTTATTTGGTATAAATTTTAAAAAATAAAATCGGCATTACCGAAAATAATAAAATTTGAAAAATTGAGGTTCTCTGCATATCTCTGCCTCAACCCATAAGAAAGTGTTGTATATTGGTCTCCCCTTGGGTCAATATGCTACATAGAATCACTATATTTGTTGAAAAGTGAATTTAAGTTAAAGTAAACAATCAGTTTTTAACCGGTTGTTTAGCGATTATCGTCCTAGTTGCTTTTTTTGTCAATTTATTGACATTCAATTCGAAAATTTTCTAAAGTTTAACAATAAAATACGATACTAAGACGTTTGATCATTTGATCGTTAAAAATCAAAAAATGTCAATTACTACAAAAAAAGGTTTAATGTTTACGCGTTTATTTACATAAAGAACTAAGAAAAGTTATTAGGCAGGTAATAATTATTATGCCATATCCATTTTATATCCATGGATATCATTATATGAATCAGCAGATTCAAATGTTCATCGTAAAAAAATCTAAGTCAAGGGGTTGAAATGAAAGTTAAACGTGTAAAGCCGGGGGTGGTGCCTTCACTATTTCCAAATACACCAAAATATTTATCCATATCAGTTTTAAAACGATCGACCACGTGTGAAACATCGGAACAACGTAAAATCTCTAAATTAAATTAAATGTGTTATTGAATTAAACGAATGTGTGAAAAACTTGAAATGGAAGAAAATATAATCAATTCTTCACTGCAAGAAATTGTTGAAAAATTACTCAGAAAATTTACCATCAGGGTTTTTAATAAATATCATCGATGATGTCCTAGTTGTTTACAAAATGAAAGTCGAAAGTGAGCCAACCATTGATGCTACCATTAACATTTTTCAGGACAAAACGTTTAAAATATATGTCATGGGTCAACAGATTTTTGATTCCAAATTTTCTGATATTGTCAATAGCAAGTTAAGTGAAATATTAGATATAACAAACATAATGTCTAGACTAAATCATTTTTAAGAAAATGCTGTTAAACTGATTCTTTCAGCTGTTTTCAATTTTTTGTGATAATAACCAATTCAATTGTATTTATCTAAATCTCTTTTTAATTCTTTTAGTAAAAATTTTGTAAAATATTAATATTTTTCTGATGTTAATAATTTGAAGAATGTAAATAGCAAAATACAAAAATTTCAAAAAGAAAATTGATGTATGCACTGCACATGCACAGCGCATGTTGTACAATACACGCATTGTAAAAAGATCGCCTCAGCTGGTCCGATGCTAAAAATGTTGACTGTCCTGGTATATTATACAGATGTCCAGGTTAAAAACTAACTACAGGCCAATATAAAATTCTTCGTTTCTTTCGAAGATCATAGTAAGTGTTGTTATGAAGATTCTTTTCTTTTAAACCGTTCAATATTTTTTCTGGAAGCCTTAACATTCTTTTCTAACTATTTCTCCATCACATGCAAAGTTCATAGCAGATCTCAAGACCCTTCTGATTGTAAAGTTTACTAAAGAGCGCTGTTAAACATTGCGCAAATGACGATTTACAAGTTGTTTTATTGATTGTTTGATTAGTTGGTTGGATGGTTAGTTGGATGATTGATTGGTTGATTGATTGACTGACTGACTGACTGACTGACTGACTGACTGACTGACTGACTGACTGACTGACTGACTGACTGACTGACTGACTGACTGACTGATATGATTGATTGATTGAATTAAATTACTTTTTTAACTAAAAAAATAGACTTCCAGGATATTTTAAATGCGAAAAACTTTATTGCACGTCGCACGGCAAAAAATTTTTTGCAATTATTAATTGCGACCTAAAAAAAATATTTTTGCCACTTATGTAGAATTAAATTATTTTTTGAAATATGTAACAACCACTGTTCAAAACTCGTAAAACTGAAAATTTTCATTTTACGCCGTATCGCAAAAAAAATTTTGCCATTATTTATTGCAACTTAAAAAATATTCCAACTAGTAATATAGAAATATATAACACTAAATAACGAGCTGCATAGATGTTCAAAACTCGAAAAACTGAAAAATTTTATTATACGTCGTACTACAACTAATGTACATTTAAATTACCTTCCAAAATTTTTAATACCACTAAAATAAAAATGCTTCCAGGATGTTCAAAATTTAAAAATCTGAAAAATTTTATTGTATGGCATTACAAAATTTTTTAATTTTTTTATTGTATGGCATTACAAAATTTTTTTAACCAATAATAATTGCGGCCTAAAAAAATGTTTCTACTACTCTTATAAATTAAGACTAACTTTCAAAATTATTTATTGAATCAAACAGGCCTCCAAGATACTCATCCCGAAAATCATAAAATACTCCGTTATGAAAATTACTCTTCCCAACCGTCAACCAAAAGCTTGTAATCAAATTTTAGTCTACCAGCAGCAGCTCTGGGTTCAGGATTGACTGAAGGACAGCAATTGATTATAAAACAAGTTAAAGCAGTAGTCCAAGTCCAAACGAGATGTTATGGAGGCATTGACCGAAGTTTCCAATGTTGATCCATTTAGTGAATGTGTTATTTGATATAAATTTTAAATAGGTAGCATATATGATAGACATATTTTTGATGCGATTAATCATCGCCTACCTTGATGAAACTGAAATCAACCTTTGTGTTAATCGGGGGGCAACAGTGTTTTCCATTCATTTAAATTCAGTTAGTTAGAAGAACAAATCAATTATTCTATATTTTATAGGTAGCCAGTGCCAAAGATGGGCAGTAATGTAATTCAAGTAATGAAATTACGTAACTCAAATTACAATTGGATCATTTGATAGTTGATACAATTGATAATTTGTATCGAAATTACTTTTTAAGTAATTGATAATTTGTAATTTAGTAATTTCATCTTTCATGTAATTTGATAATTTCAAAGTAATTTTAAATTACATTTTGACTAAAAAATATAGTTTATATGTGAGTGAACAGATATACTTACACAAATTATTATTGTTGTTGAAACTTTATCGTCATATAGCTACGTCAAAGAAGTTTACTTCTTTGATGTTTGACGCTTCTTTTTTCCTCTTTTTCTTTCTTTCCTTCTTTTTTTTTCAGTCGTTCATTAAATGATTTAACAAATTGTTGATCGAAAGAAAGTAAATTAATAAAAGAATATGAAAATGACATTAAAGAATATGCATAATCAAAAGTAGTGGTGAATAGTGTTTTTTTTTCTTCAGTCATTCGTTAAATGATTGAAAAAATTGTTGATAAAAAGAAAGTAGCTTAATAAATGAATATAAAAATGAATATCAGCACAAAGTAAAAATCAATGTCTAAATAACTTCAAAGAAAATTTTTTTCTTCATTTATTCAAAACTGGTTTGATGTAATTTAATTTCATGTAATTTGAAATTTGTAATTAGTAATTTGGCTATTTTATTAAATGTAATTTGTAATTGGTATCGAAATCACAATATTTAGAGCATTTTGTAATTTGTATCGAAATTACAATATAGTGTGTAATTTGCCCATCTCTGGCCAGTGCAAAAGATTAATAGGGAGATATATGTGAAAAAAAAGGGGCTCGAGCAACTAGACGAGCAGCAAAATAAAAGCTCTATTTAGAGTGTAGAGCAAGTTACAATAATCAATCCTAGATAAGACTAAAGAAGTAACAAGGAATAGAAGAGTAGGATGGTCAAGAAAAGACAAGTTTTTTTTATTCTACAAAGATGAAAGTAAAAACTTCTACCAACACTATTAATCTGAAAATAAAGAGACATGCTAGAATCAAAGATAAAGATTTATTCTACGTAAATGAAAGTAAGAACTTCTAGCAACACTATTAATCTGAGAATAAAGAAACATGCTAGAATCAAAGATAAAGCCTAGACTACGAAACGTGTGAGAAACATCAAGAGTTTTAGAATTAGATAAGATAATAGGAGGAACAGTAATAGAGTGTTTAGATTTGTTAAAACAAATTAATTCAAACTTAGAAAGATTAAATTATAGAGTCAGACCAAGCGATAATTGAAGAAGAACATAAACATACCATAACATAACATAACATAACATAATAGTTCAAATAAAGGGCGCAAACTAAAGTTTCTATGCCCCTAACAAAATCATAACCAAAATATAACCAACTCTAAATAACAGAAAATAATATGATCAAAATAAAACAACTAGTCTGAAATAAACAACAATAGTATTAACCAAACTGAAAGAGATAAGTATCGAGAAAAAAAAATATATATAATGTTATAAATACAGCGCTCCATAATTACGACAATAATTATCTATGGTACGCCGTATTTTAAAATGTCTATTCATTGCAAAAGAAAGCTGTATAAAGGGGACGACATACAAATTGAAGAGATGTGTGTTTACAGAAAGTTACCAAGTGTGGCAAGTACGAGTTGAAGTGCGTGTGTTTTACAAATTGAGTTCGTTCGTTTACAAGTGTGCGATTATAAAATAATTCATTCTGTAATTATTTGTTGATAGTTCGGCTTCTCTAATAAATTCGTATGGGACAATTTATCGTTCGAGTTGATTCTTATCGGATATGCGAACTACGATTGTCAGTTGTAAACAACCCCAGCGAATTTATAACAATATATTTATATATCAATCAAGCTTATAGTTAAATTTACACGGCATATCCTTTAAAGCATTGTCAAGTTTCTTTTTAAAATCATAAACATTGCATGCATTCACCACACCCTCTCCCAGACCGACCCACATGTCAACCACTCGATTACAAAAAGAAAATTTGTAATCGAAAAAAAAATAGATTATGAAGAACACTATTAAAATTAGATAGCGGAAAAGAAGAATAAATATAAGAATCATCAGCGTATGGTTGACTAGTGAAAGAAAAATTATTAATAATACGAGGTAGTTCAGATGTATAGAGTTAAATAAAAGAGGTCCAAGGATAGAAACCTGAGGTATCCCAAAAGTAAGAATAGAGTAGTTAGAAGCAGAATTATTAATAGCAACAGAAGAAAACAATAACAGAGATAAGAAGAAAACCATGATAGACAAGAATCAGTATTACTAAAAGAACGATCTAGCAGTCTCCAGAGAATAGTATGATCAACGGTATCACAAGCAAATAAAAAGTCAAGAGTAAGAAGAAGAGTAAGATTACTACTGTCACTAGAAAGACAAATATTATTATGTATTTTGAGCAAAAAAATTCAGTATTTTGAGCAGATCTGAAACCAGATTGAGATACATGTACCAAAGAGTTAAAGTTTAAATATAATAATAATTGATTGTAAACTACTTTTTCTATTATTTTAAAGATGAAAGTAATACTAGCAACAGGTCTATAATTAGATAAAAAAGAAGGTTCTAAATATGAGTTTTTAAAAATAGGAATAACAGTAGAATTGATAGAAGTAGTAAATTGGGATTTATAGAATAGACAGACACTCCCATAAAAAGGATGGGAGAAAGAGAGAAGATCTTCTGAGGGTCTAGAGTGTTCAAGAAAGCTGTAACTATCAGGAGTAGCAAGAATAAGAAAAGGAGAGTTAGAGTTTCATGCTAAGTTTCATTAAGTCAAAAAAAAAATCATGTAAAGAGAAAGAGATAATTTGCTGAATATAAAGTGATTTTTTATTAATAGATATTATGTTAATATTAAATAGTGAAACTGTAGAAGTAGGTTGAATATAGATTTTTTATGTCTAGTTATATTATTTAAATTAATAGAATTATTATTTTTATTATTAATTTAGTATTAATTGCATTAGAATAGAATTTATTTAATTTATTATGCTTGCTGTTAGTATTATTACTGTTACTAAATATATTTATTTTTTTATTAGTCACATTAGAATTATATTCATTGCACCTATTATTATTAGACCTAAGATTAAAGTAAAAGATTCGCCGCCGAACTACTCTTGCCGTAGACAAAGGAGTATCAAAGAAAGGCTTAGAGGAGAAAGTCTTTAAAATAAGACATAATAATTTTAACAAGATATAGAAAAAGATATAGAAAAAGACAATTATAGTAAAATATAAAAAAAATCACTTGTTCAGAAGCGAAAAAAAACAAAAAAAAACCACTTAAACTACAAAACCACCTTCAATTATTATTATTTTAAATTGATTTTTTGTTAATCTTATATATTTTTTATATTGTCCAATAGTTCACACATTCGTCGTTCATACACACGTTACTGAAATATATCAAATGCAAAATACGTAATTTAATACATTTATAGCTTTTTTACTTATAGAGCTATACAATTTACAGTAACATGTATTGAACACTTGTTTGTACTAAGCATATGGTCTTTTCTTTTTTCACGATCTCTCCTAGCATAGTATATAGGTCGGTCGGTCGGTGTAGCTTATTTCAGTCTCATGCCATTATCGATTTCGTCTATCGCGTGTGGTGGCGATATCTGAGACTGAACTTGGCAAATTATTAGCAAACTCAGGTATTTTTTAATTATTTGTTTCGTTTAGTCTGACAAAAATTATTTTTTAATTTTCTAAACTTGCTAGGCACTAATGGTAAAAGAACAATTAGTGTTGGTTACTGTTAGTTACTACTAACACTAACCTATAGTAATAAAATTGTATTATATAGTTATAGTATATTATATACTCATAGTAAACATGTAATAGAAGAAATATAGTACGTTAGTAGACTTATGAGGCGGACACACTCACCCCTGTGCAGTACAGCTTTTGTTTAATAATAAATGCATAGGTTTGCCGGATCTATTACACGCTCTATAAATAAAAAGCTGGTGATGTAATCCGACATGCCTCTCCTCAATTTTTTTACATTTTAAAATCTGCCTACATTATGAACAAGTGATAAATTGAAGAAGTATATAGAAGAATATAGTCATATATATATATATATATATATATATATATATATATATATATATGTATATATATATATATATATATATAACCATTCAATATAATATAGGATTGTTCAAAAAGTAATTTAGTTTTTGTGGTGAAAATAAAAGACGATCTTATAATGAATAAATATTTAAATAAATTATATCTTGGCCATTCTGATCCAACACCTTTTGCCATCTTTCTGATAGTAGCATGATCCAGGCTCATAAAATTTTTGGTCTTTGCTGGCAAAAAACTGATCCAGGTAATTTTTTACGTCCGAAAAATTTTACAGTGACTGGAGCAAATAATCCGAAGGATCTAGGTCTGGAGTATATGGTGGGTGTGGCAGTACATCCCATCCAAGCTGTAAAAGCTTTTGGCGAGTGACCAAACTTGTATGAGGTTTCGAATTATCTTAGTGGATAACACTACACCTTTTCTGTTTATTAATTCTGGCCTTTTCTGTTGAAGTGCATCATTCAGTTCATTCAGCTGATGGCATTAGACTTCCGAATTAATTGTTGTGTTATCCAGTAAAAGCTCAAAAAAGTGACTCCTTTAAAATCTCACCAAACAGACAGCATCACCTTTTTTGATGGATATCGGCTTTTGAAATGATCTATTGCATGATCTATTGCACTTGCATGATCTATTGCATGATCTATCTTTTCCATGATCTATTGCACTTGACATTGTTATATACAACACATTTTTCGTCCCAGTAACGATGCGCTTCAAAAATGGATCATTTTCGTGACGTTTGAGAAGTGAAGCACAGACGTCTACACGACGACACAAATTTCTCCGTGAGGACATGGGGAAACCATATATCGAACTTCGAGGTTAAACCCAGGTTATTCAGGTGGTCATAAACTGTTGAATTTGATTAATTTAACCTCTTACCGATTTCACGTGTTGTTATTCGCCGATTTGCATCAACTAATGCCTTTATCCAGCTTTTATCAGCTTCGACCGGCTTTCCAGAACGTGGTGCATCTTTGACATCAAAATTGCCAGATCGAAATTTTGCAAACCAGTTCTGACGCATCTCCTCCATACACATCGGTTAATTTCTTTCTGGCTTGCATTTTTACCTTTTCTAAAACATGGCAAAAATGCTGCTCATTGCTCTTAATATTTCAAAGAGCACTGACCAAAAACTACTGCGTAAAATCAATTGAACTTAATCACACACAAGCTTTGCTATATCAGCTGTCAAAACATATTGTTATAAATTCGCTGGGGTTGTTAACAACCGACAATCGTAGAGTTCGCATATCCGATAAGAATTAACTCAAACGATAAATTGTCCCATACGAATTTATTAGAGAAGCCGAACTATCAACAAATAATTACAGAATGAATTATTTTATAATCGCACACTTGTAAACGAACGAACTCAATTTGTAAAACACACGCACTTCAACTTGTACTTGCCACACTTGGTAACTTTCTGTAAACACACATCTCTTCAATTCGTATGTCGTCCCCTTTATACAGCTTTCTTTTGCAATGCATAGACATTTTACAATACGGCGTACCATAGATAATTATTGTCATAATTATGGTGCGCTGTATTTGGTATGGTATGGTATTGTTATGGTATTTATAACAATATAATGGCAATGCGACTTATGTTTGAAGTTAGCTGTGAAAAAATACAATTATATCTTCTGTTGGGAATAAACGAAATTACTTTCCAAACAATATAATATAATATTGTATGAGATCGACAAAAAATAAAAATTAATCGTTACTAGAAAAGAAAAATGTTAAACTCATAGGTATGTTAGAAAAGATGTGAAAGATCGTGCACGGTGTTATGTACAAAAATGCCATGTTTATAAATTTTGGAACCCCAAGATTTTGATTTGTTTATAAATAAATGTTATTGAATATTGTTATTCATATGTTGATCAATTATGAAAGTTAATAATAGATAATTAAAATAATAAACAAATTAAAAACCAATATTTCTATTGGAATAACTTTGAAAATGTGAAAATTCGTATGTAAAGTGTTTGTGTACAATATTTATAACATTATTTACGTATTTAACGTGTTCATGTGTTTATATAACTAATCTGTGGACTTTTAATAATTGGAGCTTTGAGTTTATCTTATTCTGCCACAGACATCTATATTGATACCTAAGAACAGAAAATTAAATTATCACCATGTCAAACACATTTACACTGAAAATTATGCTGCTTTAAATGATTAGTGGTATTATCCCCTTAATACAGTACGGTTGCAGTGTACGAATGCCTAATTTTGTGTTTTTTATTTTCTACATCAGGTTTATTTTTTTACCATAATGCTTCCAAATATGTTTGTAGCAATGAAGACAATTCAAGTTTTATATCGGCCTCATCTGCTTAGCTTGGCTTGGTTCAGCTCGGCTTAGCTACACTAATCTGAACATAAATTAGCTATACAAATTTTTATTATAAATAGAAACAAGTAAATAATATTTATCACAAAATTGTTTATAAATTAAATATTTAATTGCAAGGTTTAAATTGGATGAAAAGACAGATGTTTGGAATAAGAAGTTCAAAGTTTCGTCATTTGTATGGCTGTGTGAGTAGAAAAGAAGATTGTTATGAAGGAGTGAAAGTAACTTCTAATGCACATGATAGCAATTTTTGTGAAGTTAACCCAAAATTTGTAGCCATTGTCATAGAATCTATAGGAGGTGGAGTGTTCATTGTGATACCTATCAATCAAGTAATTGAATCATTATTATCAATGGCATAGCCAAAAATTTGCAACGGGTAGGGTCTTGGAGGTTTTCCATATTTTTATGGAACATTTTTTGACTAACAAACCATGCATATTTATTATGAAAATGGAGCCTTAGTATTTTGACTGGAATGTTGATCAAGAAGCGTTTTCATAATTAGATTTTACTTTTAGCTTTTGCAGGTCGTAATCGGCCAGTTGTCATATTTTATTTGCTAAATTTTATTTTATCTTTAGCTTTTGCAGCTGTTCTCAGTCAGTGCTCATATGCTTCTTAAAATGTTTCCTGCTCTTGCTTCCAGCAGTTTATAATACAATAAGAATAACGATAGAGAACGAGAAAATGTAATAGAGCTATTCTAATATTAAAATTTATTATATATGTTTAAAAACTGTGTTGTATTTTAGATTTATTATAGAAATATTACTTGAATTCATGAATACAGCTACTAATAAAAATGTCATTTATCCAGCGACTTATATATAGTGTCTGAAGGAACAAATAACTTTTCAGATGATTTTTGAAAAGGTGAAGTATTGGTTGTTACCGAATGAACAATGTTTCATAATGATGATGCATGAATGGAAAAACCATGATTAACAAAAGCGAATTTGTTAATGGGTTGATGTGGATTGGTTATTGAATCTGATCGAATATGATGATTAGTATGATGTCTTAAGCGCTGGAGATTTATGAAGTTGAGTTAGTTAGTTTGTTTTGAACATGCTTGAGGGAAAAAATGAGTTTGAAAGATGTGCAATTAAAAGAGTTAAAGTAGTCAAAACGATAGAGAACGAGACCGCGAGCTAGGGTAGAAGCCAAACCAGAGAGATAGCGACAAATATGACGAATTGAACACACGTTATAGTTACAAGATTTTTTAGTGGACAAAATTTGAGAGTGAGAGGATCAAGTATTACCTAGGAGTTTGACACTACTTGAGATTGGCAGAGAGAAGCCAACAATATTGTGTTGACAAATATGGAGGAGAGCCTTTTGAAAGCTGTTGATGGCTGTCCAGGAACACGACAACGGATTAAGTTTCAGGATTAAATTGAAAAAAGTTAGGTGTCAATCTTTGATGGCAGCTGTGCAAACGTTTAGGTTATCAAGTTGTGTTGTGATTGTAGATTGAAAAATACTTGTGATAAAGCAAGTGTCATCAGCATAGTGAGGAAAGGAAATGCCAAACTTAGAAAAACTTGATAGTGGCAAATGTGGCAGATATGTCCGTTCTAAGCCACCACCGCTCAGTTTTGACTCCTGCATATGCTGGCAAGTCTGTTTCAGTTGAAAAATACGTGGCCTAAAGGCAGACAAAAAAGAAGGATGTTAGGAGAAGAAGTGATGTGAAGAGTTTAGTTTAGTGTCAAACGTTCTGAAAGTAAAACAAGAAATAAAAAGGATGAATCTCAACATTCTAGGATTGAGCGAAACTCGGTGGAAGAAATCAAGTATCATAACCTTTGAAGAAGGCAGATTTATTTACTCTGGAGGTGATTCACACGAACGATGAGTAGGTTTACTTTTGAACAAAGAAATGTCCAATGATTTAGAAGGCTTTTCGGCGTTGTTAGATAGAGTTTTGGTTTTTTTGGTCAAAATACACGAAAAACCATTCAACCTAGCTGTTATTCAAGTTTATGCGCCAACTTCTGAAAGCGGTGAAGAAGACCTTGATGCTTTCTACAGTAATCTTGATGGTGCTTTAAAAACATTTAAATCTCAAAAAGTTATTTTTATGATGGGTGACCTGAATGCAAAGATTAGCACAGAAAAAAAACATGACGGGATTGGTTCTCATGGGATAGGTGAAAGAAAAGAAAGAGGAGAAAAGTTGATTGAATGGTGTGTCACAAATGATCAAGTTATTACCAACACCTGGTTCGACAATCACCCAAGGAGAAAATATACTTTGAAGAGTCTCGGAGACAAGGCACGAAATATGATTGATTACATTACAATAAATAGACAATTTCAAAATGTTGTTTTACAATACAAAATTTATCCTGGAGCTGATTGTGGCAGTGATCATAACCAAGTTGTTTGTAAAATCAGGATAAAGTTGAAGAAAATCCAGAGTGAATGGCCCAAAAACGTTTGAATTTTGTCAGTCTGTCACAAAATGATGAGATAAAGGTCAAGTATTACGTCGAAGTAGGGAATGGTTTTCAGTTATTAACGGAAGAGGTAAATAAATCTAAAAATACATAAATGATTAGAGAAATACATAAATATTTAGAGATGCCTTCACAGAATCAGCAGAGGAAGTTTTACCTGTGAGAGAGCAAAAAAGAGGTCATGAATGGATAACAGATGACATCGTATCTGATGGATGAACGAAAGAAAGTGAATGGTTGTGGCACAAGAAACGAATGCTACGAATGATCAGTGAACGAGCGATTGATATGAAGAAAGTTGTTTATATTGTTTAAAAATATTGTTTTTAATTAAAAAATTAGACCAATTACAAAATCAAAAAACCGTTGCAATTACAAGCAGAAAAATGGAAAACCGCAATAAAAAATTTTAAACACTGCATATATAAACATGCACCAATGTATTCTGCATGCCCCCATCCTATTGGCTATGCCTCTATTTAATTTTTTTAATTATTTTTTAGTTTCCATGTGGTATTAAAAATATTTACTGATATTTATTGAATTCATTATTTTAATTTAGATTTTTTTTTAATGTTAAATTATAAAATTTTTTAATGTAACACCTGAATTCATATTTAAAATTCAAGGTCATGGTTTCTTACATCGCTTACATTCACTCTATACTCTTCAAACCTATTCAATTTTGTTTCTGTTATATGGATAGTTTTGGGCCTAAATGAAAATTTAATTGACATTAAGCTTTTATTTATTATTATTATTGCGTTGGTTACCGAACAAGAATTTTGTATTCTCGCAGCTTGCTCTTTTGATAGCAATAATCCTGTTTTATCGTAGTTATAATGTTGTTACAGACGTGAGATCGAGATAAAAACTAATAGTTAGAAATTGTTAGGCATGCACTGAGAAATTAACCGCTTGTAAATTAATTAGGTGTGAAGTAATTAAAATGGTTGTAAATTCATTTGTGGATGTGACACTGCGATATGACACATTTACAAGCAGATCGGTAGCTATATAAACAACGCAGAAGCGAAATGGGACACACAGAGAAAAGAGAACAACGAGGAAGAAGACGGAACATAGGGAACTAGAAGTGAGATTCGATGCGAAGTCGTAAATATAGCTATTCGGATTAATTTATTGTTTCTATTACTGCTGGTATTAAATAAACGTTCAATTAGTTTGCGTTTAAAGTAGTTGTGTTCATCTATCGGAAATTTTTAACCTACCGATAAACGAACTCTTGACTATCGTTGGAAGCTACAACACGGTGCTGGAGATATAGCGAGTATTGAAGCTATAACATCGGTGTTGATAGTTACGAGGTCGAGGAGATTACAACACTGGTGTTAGAAGTGGGATCTTCAGGAGATTACACACTGGTGACAGAAGTAAGATTTTGATAGCTGGAAACTCACTGCAGTAAGAACGCCAGGGGCTAAAAGAACTCAATATAATTAGTCTGATTAGAGAAGCTTAATTATTGACGATTGGTTGTATTCCGTGATTTATCTGTCGATTAATTATTGTACTGTATTCTACCGATTATAACGATTGAATAAATGGTTGATCACAGCAATACACACAAGTTATTGCCAACATTGTTTTCTTTCTGATAAAGTTCATTTAAAATGAGTCGGTTCAGGAGTCAAGAATCCACGTAGAGAGAAATAACTGTACCCTACAAGTTCAAAGGGCCGGTTATAACAATATTTAAATTTGGTTTTATCAGTTTCGCAAATTTGTAGTGGATATGGTTGTCGTTTTAATTCCAAATTTTAACAAAAACTGGATTTTATATAATTTAATTTGTTTTTTTAATTAATTTTAAATCAAACAATTTAATAAACGCGACTATATATCCGATAAAATATCCGCTCTTATAGTAGATTCAATGGAAAAACTGCAAACAATTGTTTCCAAACTGGTTTTTGGAAGTGAAAGGAAAGGCTTTCAAATTAACATCAACAAAACATGATTATCAATAAAAGCAAAATCACCTCGGTACTCTCCATAATCATTAATGGTAAACAGATGAAACAAATCAACAGCTTCAATTATCTCGGAAGTCTGATTACCTCAGATTGTAAATGTGATATGGATATCAAAAGAAAGATAGCTATGGCGAAAGATGTATATTCTAAAATGAAAAACATCCTCACCAACAGTAAAATCAGAATATCAACAAAATTAAAACTGTTAAGGTGTTACATTTTTCCTGAACAATTTCTAAAAAAAAAATAGAAAAAAAGATTATCGCTGCTTAGATGTGGTTTTAGAGAAAAATTATGAAAATTTGTTGGACCTCTCATACTTCGAACGAGGATGTTTTAAACAGTCCGGTTATAAAAAGAGGAAATTACTACAAATAATCAATCGCGGGCAGTTAAAGTTTTATGGTTACATCATGCAACTACTGGAAAGATTGCAGCGAATAGAGAACGCCGTCAACAACGAATAAGATTCGTGAAGTCCTTGTGTCACTTGTTGAATATCACCACATTTCAATTACAACAAAGCGTTAAAGATCGGGTTTTATGGAGGTCGATGGTCGCCAATGTCCTGAATGGATAAGGCACGAGAAAGAAGAAGATATCCGCATTCTCCAAACATTAATATTTCGTCAAGTTTGTTAAAAATAAATGAAACAAATATTAACAAAACCTCCTGAAAAATAAAGATCAATCCTCGTTTATAGTCTCCATCCGTTATGGGTCGGACTTTTTTTATTCCATTCATCAGGATCTGCGACCAAGTGCCTTCAAGTCCTCCTGTATGGTCTGCCTCAAGGACTTCATTGGTTGACCTCTTGGGCGGGTGCCAGGCACCTGGTGCTCAGTAACGGAAATTATTGTATCGTTTTCGCTTCGCTTCACATGGCCAAACTATAGTAGGCGATGACGACGACATGCTTCTTCCAACGTGCACAGTCCCGATCAGTTCAGGATCTCGGTTGTATAGATATGGTCTCTTAGGTCAACATGCTGCATCCAACAAATCAACTTCATGTCAGTTCGGTTAAGCTGCTGTTCGAGTTTTGTTGTCATCGGCCAAGTCTCTGCACCATACATCAGAACAAAACGTATAGCTGTGTTGTATCCCTCTGAGCGCAGCGGTAGAAAAATGCTACGCCAAATCAATACCGAGGCAAGGAGGTGCCACCTGCCCCATGCCGCACGTATGCGTCCGCGAACAGCGGCATCAGCTGTTCCTGTACAATCCAGTACATCTCCCAAATACTGAAATGAAGTAACAGTTTCGATCCCGGTAATCGTATCATCATCTGGGCCCCGTTGTTGCGGGTTGTTGCTGGCAGGGCATACGAAATCAATTACTTTCCTCATTGAGCCGGTAGTTCTCGTTTGTGACACCACTGGTGACATCGTAGGTATTTGATCAAGTTGCTTCCAACTCCAGCCCCACATACCAAACATGGCCAATGACCAGAGACCACAGGCCCTGCGGTACCACCGGTGATCATAGTTTTTGTTTTGTCAAGGTTTACCCTTAGCTTGTGTTCGGCTAGCTGGGTATTCCAGACCTTAAACATTCTGGCTGCGTCTTGTTCCAAGGCCGCCGTCAGGACAATATCATCCGCACATATCACATTCTACATGTTATCTGAGCGTATCGATTTAGTTATTGTTTCAATCCCCGTGATGAAGAGCAGGGAGCCGAGTATTGATCCCTGATGGACGTCGACGTTAATGTCAAATTCATTCGTGTTTCCGGCTGTTGTGCTGACCAGAGGTCTTGTGTTAGAGTACGTTGCCATAACCAGCCGAACCAGATATTCGGGAACAAACTTTTATATCTGATAAAATGTTCTGCCTTCTTCTTGAAGTAGGTGTTCAACAGGGAAAATTCATGGCTTTCAGCAAATTCCAGAATCCGTACACGTCGTCGTCCACGATGTCTATGGAGACCAAAGCCTCCATAACCCATTTGCTTCATCTCTAACATTGCCGTTAAGGTTGCCACATATCAATGGTATCTCTGATGATGGTGTTTTCTTGACGGCATCTGAGAGTGTGTTCCAGAAGTCATTTTGGCGTCTTCAGATTCACTGGTCTGTGGTTTATATGCAGAGAAATCAGTCAGAACTTGTTTTCCCATTCTGAGTTTAATCAGCAATAGGTGTGAGCTGATTCGAGTCACCTCCAGTACATTTCTTGCCAGTGATTCGTATGAAGATTTTTACTCCATTTTGGACTGTCTTTTGGCCATTCCAGTACAACTTGTAACTCCCAATGAGAAAGACACCCTTTGATTTTCATCTTGTTTCCTACAGAAAACAGATGTCAAACCTTCGCCTTTCCAGCATGTCGACGATCTCCATGAAGTGTCCAGTAAGCGATTCAATATTCAAGTGCCAAGCGATTCAAGTGCCAAGTCTGATATTCCAGGAAGGGTCGCCCAATTTTCTACAACATCCCTCTACTGTTGCATACTTCCTTGATATTGTCACCTTTTGACCATTTAAGATCTTCCAGGGAATATTGGATCTTTTCTTTTTTTGTAAAGACATGGAAGATTTTTGGGTAAAAAAAAATTTATATCTGGAATTACCCAATTTCTAACGATAACCACCAGTTATAAGCAGTGGGCCTAATCTTTTTGCTAGAAGCACACAAGGCAGCGCTGTTGCAGTTTATCTCGTATCCAAGAGAGCACTGTTGTAAGCAGTGCACCTAGCCTTTGGGTCAAAAGTCCCCGTTCCACAAGGCAGTGTATTTAGAAAAGAAGATCCTCCACTGTTGGAGCCGTTGTCCTAGGATTCTCCGCCTCTTTCACTGTTGTCTTTTTTTTGGTACAGTTGGTTCGCGGCATCTTATACCATATTATTCGATGCAATCCTAGGTCTCCCTACTCAGGACTTCCCCTATCCACTACCTGGGGACGCTCCTCATAGACAGTGCACCCCAGCATGAGAGCACCCAAGCTTGAGATTACATTAGATATTCAATCAATCAATCAATCTTCGTTTAGCGTCCAGAGACCCAGTTCCCCGAGGTAGGACGTTGTTTTCTTTGCCATCAATTTTTTGCGCCAAATTGGACGATCAGTTGTATCCATTTCATTTAAATTTAGAGCTTTCATGTCTTGCTCGATTGTTTGCACTGTTTCCACTTCGTTTGACATTACCAAACCACCGCAGATGGTGTTGCCGGCATTCGTCCTTTATATCATCTAAACCAGCACGACGCAGTTTTTGGTAGATTTGATGTGGTCCTTCAGACAAATTCGTTGCATCCATCGGAGCATTTTCATATCGGTTCGTTGAAGTTGTAGTTCCAGTTTGGTTGTCATTGCCCATGTTTCTGCACCATATAACAACACCGGACGTATTACAGATTTATAAAGTCTTGATCGTAGTGGTAGTGGGATGTCACGCCGCATCAATATAGAAGCAAGAAGATGCCATTTATTCCAGGCTGCACGTATGCGTTGCTCGAACGACAGCTTCAGCTGTTCCAGTACAATCCAGAACATCCCCTAGATATTGAAACGATGTGACTTTCTCTACCTTAATGGCTTCAAAAACAATGGTATCTCGTATTTGTTGTTGTGGATTGATGCAAGCAGGACAAACAAAATTGGACACTTTAGATAAAGTACCAATTATTTTTGAACAACGTTTGTGACACCACTGGTTACACTGTTAACACTTGATTGAATTGTTATCCACACCAGTTGTACAAATTGAACAGGGCCATTGTCCAGTAGCTGTGGATTGGATGGGTTCACCAGTGTTCATTGCTTTGGTTTTGCTGATGTTGACTTTGAATCCATGATCGGCGAGTCTGGTGTTCCAATCTTTAAACATCTATGCTGCATTATGCTCAGACGTGGCTGTTAAAACGATATCATCAGCATATATTAGATTCCAAATGTCACCACTGCGTATCGGTTTTGTGATTTCTTCTATCACAGTTATAAATAACAGTGGACTGAGAATCGAGCCTTGGTGAACTCCAACGCCGATGTCAAATGCATTTGTGTTTCCAACCGTTATGCTGACGAAAGTCTTAGTATTCGTATACATTTCCATCACAAGTCGAACAAGATATTCTGAAATGAGTTGTCGACGTAGACTCCATTAGATATTACATATAAATTTATCTTTCGACTATTAACTAGTTTATTTAAATAGATGCAGATACAACACAGTTAATAGAATTTGGAATTTAAACAAAAAACACAACTATAATTAAGTTAAAATTATAAAACTAGATATAAACTTAAACAAATTTAACAGCAAAAGTTCATCAAAATAAAATTAAATCAGAAATGTCTGAGTAATCCAATATTAAAATTGATATTTCAATTACAACCTCTTGCACTAATGCTGAAACCTATAAGCCTATATAAAATTATTAAGTTGAAAAAAAGTTAAAAATATACCCAATTCGTGAAAATAACAACAAAGAAACAAGCTGAATAAATTTAATACCACAAGAAAATTAAGTTACACAAGCCAAAAGCAGATCACAAAATAAAAAGTTATTTATTTTATATCTAACTAACATTCCACAAGCAAAAGCAGTTTAATAGCCAAAACCAGTCCCAAAATGTTATTAATTCTTTATATTGCTATAACCGCCGGAAGGATCGAATTGCGCTATTTTATTTGGTATCTTAATTTATAAAGGATCGTAAAAAGAAGCCTATATAAGATCCTGCAGAGACCCAGATTTCCAGCGAGGTTTGATGCGAAGTCGTAAATGTGATTTATGTAGTTAATTGGATTGGTTTAGTATTTTTATTGCTGTTGGCATTCAAATAAACGCTCAAAAAAGTTTGCGCTTGAAGCCGTTTTGTTCATCTATCGGAAATCTTTAACCTACGGAATAATGAACACATGATGATCGTTGGAAGCTACAACACTGGTGTTTGAAATATAGAGATCATAGAAGTGATAACAATGGTGTTTGAAATATAGAGATTATTGAAGTTATAACATAGGTAGCATTAATATGTTCGGCAGAAACACTTTCCAAAAATAATAAATTCTTTATATGCACAGAAGCAGTCCTCAAAATTGTATAACCACCAACCAATTAGTTAACAATTATAATTATAAAATTATATCTGTCTTCTGTTTCATTTTATGTGAAGAGAAAATGTAGACAAACAAAATGGCAGTCGAATGTTTAAAAAAAGATCGGATAACATTTAACAGCAGATCAAATAAATTAATTTGCATTTAATTTATATTTTACTTAATAAACTAAGTATAATTTAGTAGTTAATAACAATCACTTTAACTGACTTTCACTAAAACTACGTGAAACAGTTTAATTCCATACGACGAGCGTGAAATCTGCAACCAAAAAAAAAAACTAAGTCTTTGTCAGAAATTTTAGTTAACTATAATGTTAATGAGTTTAATAATAAATTATTTATTGTATGATAATATTAACGATGCTATTGTGTGTACATAGACTGGTCGAGTAGGAGAGACTTGTTGTCGCGTAGAAGGTCATCGTGGATGTATAACAGACATCAAATGGCATCCTTTTGATGACAAAGTCATTGCTTCTTGTTCTGATGATGCTTCTGTAAGTAAAAATGTGTTATTTGTTATCTAAACTTCAATTTCATTTAATGTTTTGTAAAATTTTTTTAATAATCAAAATCAACGCCAACAAATAATTTGTTAAAGGTAAATGAGACAATTTGACACTGGTTACAGTTTTCATCATCTTTATTTTGTTTTAAAATGCTGAAAAATTAGTTTTTAAATAAATAAATAAATGTTTTTAAATAAATAAATAAATGTTTTTAAATAAAATATATTATTTCACTGTATGTAAAAGAATCAATCAATCTTCGTTTTGCGTCCAGAAACCCAGTTCTCCCGAGGGGAACGTTGTTTTCTTTGCCATCAATTTGAGGGGAACGCGGTTTTCTTTGCCATCATTTTTTTGCTCCAAATTAGGCGATCAGTTGTATCCATTTCATTTAAATTTAGATCTTTCATGTCTTGCTCGATTGTTTGCGACCAGGACTTCTTTGGACTGCCTTTGGGACTTGTGCCAGGTACTTCAACATCTGCAAGAGAAGTTATGGCACTGTTTCCACTTCGTTTGACATGACCAAACCACTGCAGACGGTGTTGCCGGCATTCGTCCTTTATATCATCTAAACAAGCACGACGCAGGATTTCGTTAGATTTGATATGGTCTTTCAGACTAATTCGTTGCATCCATCGGAGCATTTTCATATCGGTTCGTTGAAGTTGTTGTTCCAGTTTGGTTGTCATTGGCCATGTTTCTTTATGTAACAGAGCGTTAAATAAAGAAGGCAGTACATGTCTAATAGAAAATTATTTCTTATAACAAAATTCTCTTTTCGAACCCAGATGAACTAAGATTGATAAACTGTTTTATTATAAAAATAAAAACTTCAATTATTTTTATCATTTACCAGGGTTATTCTGTATTGAAGGGCCATGTAATAGGCGATCTTATCTACTACTTTACCTTTGTCAACTAGTAATGTTTAAAGTTTGTGTAAAAATATAAGAATCACCATAGTCTATCTCTATTCTTGAAGTTTCTGTCGATTCCTGAAATAAAATCCTTTTTGGTAGAATTTTTTTTGTTGAAACACTCATTTTTTTCAAATGCTTCTCTTTATAATAATAGCATTTATCAGAGTACCGTAAACTAGTAGTCGTGAACCCATTACTTACCCAATTTCATATAGTTTTTTAAAATGTGTCAGTGCCCACTAATAAATGCTGGTATATATATAAAACCAATTTAAGAAAAAATTTCTCACTATAATGAAAACGTTTTTCATTTTAAAACTGTCGTAAAAACCTTGAAAATTGTTAAGCGAAAACATTCTTTTTTTGTCACTTCTTTCAAATCATTTATTATTTCTATATTGAATATTAATATTTTTTAGTTTTTTTAAATTTGTTATTAAAATGATTCCTTAATTTCAAATTCGATATTAATGCTAACATTGTTAAATACAGTAAAAAATTTTAATTTCATGGTTTTTGATAATGGTAAAATGACAGGTATTGATTAAGTTATAGTCTGCCGAAGGCCTCTATTGTCTACATCCAGATTATTTCTTATTCATACAACTGGTTACATCAAATAAATTTAATGGTTGGGCATGTTCTCTGCATGTATAACATGATGTGTTGCGAACAAAATCATGTTTTTTACCGCATGGATCTTCTGATTGATGCAACTGTCTTAATTATGAACGCTAGATCGAGAGATTGGTAGGGTGCACGCATGTATATATCATGTGTTGAATCTCTAATTCAAACACATGGAATCCAAACTGAACTCGAACCTTTCATACGACAGAACTGAACCTGAACCTTGAAACATCCAAACCAGACGAGCTTTTTTTACCTTAACCAATCTATTGTCTACATCCAGATTATTTCTTATTCATACAACTGGTTACATCAAATAAATTTAATGATTGGGCATGTTCTCTGCATGTATAACATGATGTGTTGCGAACAAAATCATGTTTTTTACCGCATGGATCTTCTGATTGATGCAACTGTCTTAATTATGAACGCTAGATCGAGAGATTGGTAGGGTGCACGCATGTATATATCATGTGTTGAATCTCTAATTCAAACACATGGAATCCAAACTGAACTCGAACCTTTCATACGACAGAACTGAACCTGAACCTTGAAACATCCAAACCAGACGAGCTTTTTATACCTTAACCAAACTTTAGTCAAATTTTACAATTTTCTTATCTTCGCAAAGAACTCCGTATCACTAATCGTACCAACCGAAAAATGCTGTTGTTAACATTGCCGATAAAGCAAATGCTGTAATATGTTTTGTAAACTCTGCTGATACAAGCGTCGTAAAACACGTGTTGTGAAATTTTTAGCTTTTATTTTTGGCTATGGCCGAACTTCAGCTATTTTTCCAATTAGTATTGTATGTATATTTGTATCTACATGTACACATTTAAACATAACATTCATTTATTTATGTAATCACGTAATTTATGCATATCAATGCACATACTGTAAATAGGCAAAATGATTCGAAGCGAGAAAAATCATGTTAGTGTCACTCTGATTGACGATGAGGCTATCATATTATTATTATTATTATTATTCGAAAATTTATAAAGCGCTAATTACAAACAACAAAGTTTTTTATAATTTTATCTTAATTAGAGAGGGTACAAGGTTTGTGGGGGCTAAAGGTGGAAGATATAAGTTGTGGTAGAAGGGGGATGATGGTACGGGGGGAGTTGGTGTGATGGTAAGAGAAGAGTTGGTGGAGGTGTTGGAAGTGAGGCGGAAAAGCAATGGGGTAATTGTGGTGGTGATGGTGTTTGGAAAGGTAATAGTGAGGGTAATATCAGGATATGCTCCGCAACAAAGTAGGAAGGAAGAGGAGAAGGATAGGTTTCAGGATGATGTTTCTGACGAGATTGGGCAAGCGGGGTTGGATGAGTTTGTGGTGTTGTTGGGTGATTTGAATGTCATCTGGGGGCGGATGCAGATGGATATGAAGGTGTACATGGGGGATGGGGATATGGTATACGGAATGGTGGAGGGCGTAGAGTGTTGGAGTTGGCGGATGCACATAGCATGGTGGTGGGGAATACCTGGTTTACAAGGGAGCCTGCTCGATTAATTACATATAGGTCAGGGGAGCATAGGTCAATGATAGATTATATATTGATAAGGGCGAAGCATAGAAAGTATGTAATGAATGTGAAGGCGATACCTGGTATGTTGCAGCATAGTATGGTTGTGATGGATGTGGCATCAAAAGAAATGGGGAGAAGGAAGAAGGATAAGTTTGTGGCAAAGAGAAAGACATGGAAGTAACAGGGTGCAGAGGTGAGGAAGGCATTTGAAGTGAAGGTGGCTGAAAGTTGGGAGAGTGGTAAGGATGGAGATGTTTGGGAGAGATATAGGGACTGTGTGTTGAATACGGCAGATAAAGTATGTAGATGGACGAAAGGAAAGTGTAGACATGGTGAGACGTGGTGGTGGGATGAAGATATAAGAAAGGTTTTTGAGGTTGAGAAAAAGAGGTTTAGGGTGTGGAGAAGGGACAGGACGGGGGAAGCGAAGTTTGAGTACAGGAAGGCTAAGAAGGTTGCAAAACGGGCAGTGGCAACTGCAATGACAAAAACATCAGATAGGTTAATGAGTGAAATGGAATTTGATGTGATTCGAGGAAAATGTTCAAAGTAGCAAAGCAGTCAATGAGGGATAGGAAAGATGTTAAAGGGAATGGATATGTTTGGGATGGATCTGGCAAGTTGTGCATAGATGAGAAGGAAAAAGCTCAGGTGTGGAAAGCCCGTATGGAAAGGTTGATGAATGAAGAAAATGAGTGGAATGGAGATGTGGAATCCACGGTCACACACGGACCGATAGAGAAGGTGACGATGGAGGAAGTAGAGAAAGCAGTTAGAGAAATGAAACTAGGTAAGGTGACAGGGGTTTCGAAAGTGGCGGCGGAACATTTAAAGGCGAGTGGGGTGATAGGAATTGAAGTTATGATGAGAATTGCTAACAGTATGTTTGATGATGAAGGTATACCTGAGGATTGGCGACACAGTATGTTAGTGCCGTTGTATAAGGACAAAGGAGATGTGAGAGATTGTGGGCCATATAGGGGTGTGAAATTGCTAGAGCATGGAATGAAGGTAGTGGAGAGGGTGCTTGAGAGAAGGTTGAGAAATATAGTGATGTTCTTGGTCAGTTCACCCATCGCTTGAGTGAAAGTGATGCTTGTTGACTTAAATCCAAACAATATGTGCTTGAATTCATACAATCCATCATCGTATACAAATGCTTTCAAATATCTTGACCGTTTCTCCATTGAAATTTGTCAGTATCCACTTCGAGCGTCAAAGCCACGAATTTATCGAGTCTTACTGATCTTTTGTAGTACTTCACGCACGTCAGGGGTGGGATATCCATCACCCGCCGAATATTTATTGACGTATCTGTAGTCGATCGCCAGCCTTACAGCTCCATTCTTCTTCAGGATACCTACAACTGGACTGGCCGTTTCACTAGTGGAAGGCACAATGATCTCTTGTTCTAACATCATCTTGATCTTGGACTTCACCTCCTTTTTGAGCAGTTCTGGTATTTTGTATGATCGCATTCGTTTGGGTCTAAATTCCGAACTTACCCTGATTTCATGCTAAACCGCTGTATAAAGTCCCACCTTGGGCGCAAATATCTTTTTGAAATTTAATTACCACCTTCTTCACCTGGATTTTTTGTTTCGTAGACAAACGTGATACATTTCCAATAAACTCATCTGTCGCGTTTGCCTTCTGATCACCCTTGGGTTCGTATAGCCGTAATTTACCAAATTCTAACCCTAACCGTTTCGAAGTATGGCGCAACTGCTAACAACGGCTTCCTCAATTTGGCTGTTGAATTTCCGCATGCGATGGTGCCTTTGTCCGTTGATTTTGACGACATAGAAATGAGGAGAGTTAACCTTCACCACATACCCTGGTCCTAGCCTTCGGTTATACCACTTATTTCGTAGCATGGCAAGGATCAGTATGATGAACGAATCTCCCAACCGGAACTGACGGTCCATACTCCGCAAATTGTACTGATGAGTACATCGCTGTTGCTCCCGTCCGCATGTCTCTCAGCAAAGATTTTTGCATCTTCAAGATTACTCCGTAGAGTCTTAAATAGTCGTCTACCAATTTTCAAGGGAAGACAACGATCTCCTATCCATGATTTTTTTTAAATTGTTAAGGGACCTCGGGCTAAGCACCAAATAACATTGTGAATGGAATTACATGCGTAGTCGACGAGGGTTTCTCACGCAGACTCTATGGGACAAAAGGTAACATCCGGTGCCAACTTCGTGGTCGATCCTTTGCTAACTTGAATATCATCACTCCTGATGCCTCCGGATGACCTGGGGAATAGATCCTTAAACTGCATCCCAAACTCTTTAACATCTCTTGAGTAAGTTGGCCGGTAAAGTTGGTACCTCGGTCTGAACTGATAATCCTCGGCACCGGAAAGGTCATAAAAATCTGCAGGAGAATATCACACGTGACCCCGGCGCTGATAGACTTCATGGGATATGCTATTGGTCATCTTGTGAACAAACCACGACCACCAGTGCATAGTTTTATTGTGGACGGGTTCCCGCCTCTGGTGATATCATCGGTTCGATACATTCCATGACTAAATGGGAAAACGGCATCTCATCGTTGCTCGGAATAAAAGTGATGGTGATCCTCTCCGATGTTTGAGTTGAAGCTCTCAATTGGCAGGTTTGACATGATTTACAATCCGTTTCCTGGTCGATTTGGCTACCATGTGCCCAGCCGTTGGCGTATCATGTCCCAGCTCCAACACTGTTTTGATCCTACTAGTGGGCAAACACAGCTGTCTCACCTTGTGACCCACAACTTTATCCTTGTGATATTATACATCATCTTCAATGCAGGAGTTCTTGTTGATCTTAACATACTGCCAATATTTTTAAAGTGAGGGACAGTTTCTTTCCGTTCCATTGTGCACTCTCTCTGTTCTTCCCCTCCTACTCCCCTGCAACCATTCGTACCAGTTGTGTGTATGTCATCCTCATCTTCATTTTCCTCACCTTTGCCACCGTCATCATCACTGACTTCCTCCGGCTCTATTACAACACCAACGTTACGTCTTCTTCCACTGTTTGTCCACCAACAGCTCTCACCATCCTAACATTTCGTCTTCATCCAGTCTACCCACATCATCTTTCATTGCACCAACCCTATCATTATCAATTTTTTTCATCACATCTTCATCAACATTGCCACCGACATTATTATTATTATTAAATTTGTTCTCTTCATCGTCTGCTCCGCCATTATCCCCACCATCATTACCATTAATCTTCTCCCCCTCATCATCTACTCTACCAACATTACTATTGTTAGTGACTTTTTCTTCATCATCTGCACCACCAGCTGTACCAATTTCATTGACATTAACTTTACATTTTTTACTTTCTTCCTCCTCATGACCATCATCAAATTTGCCTGTACCACTGACATCAAAATTACATTAATTACTTTTACCAATTTCTTCCTCTTCATGACCATCATCAAATTGGACTGTACCACTGACATCAAATTTGTATTTATTATTATTGCTCCTGCCATAAGTATTGTGGACATAATTTTCATCTAAACGGCTGACAACAAGTGGATTAATGTTATTATTACTGCTATAATTATTGCGGACATCATTTCCACCTAAACTGTTGACATCAAACTTACTATGGTTATTATTATTATCATTACTACTGCCAACCTTATTGCGGACATCAATTTCATCTGAACTGTTGACAAAACATTGATTAATGATATTATTATTATTATTATTATTACTGCTGTCATTGTTGTAGACATCATTTTTATTTGAATTGTTGACATCAAATTTACTAATGTTATTATTAATTTCTTGATTTCTTAGTTCACATTGGGTAAACCCAAACTCAGGATCATAAAACATCTGTCCTTTGCTTTCCTGCCCTAGGCCATCAATTGTTTTCATTCTCTTCTTGAGAACTTCACCCGGGGCGCTTTCCGTCTCTCCTTGCAACATCACAACCGTGCGCACCCGGTATTAGGGCACACCAAGTCTCCATGACTGGTGCAATGACTTTCCAATGTTTCTGCTTGGGAGTCAATGTTATCCAGGCGGCGTCTAATTTCTTGCTCTGTCCATCCAGTCCTATGATTTGTAGCTGACCCATTTTATCTAGATTTGAAGCATCAAAAAAAATTTCGCTCGCTGATGCAACATACCTCTGCTCCACTATCCACCAGAGCATCACAGAATTGTTTACCTTGTACCTGGACCTTCACGAAGGGCCTTTGAAAAATTTTTCGGCTTGTGTCTTTTTACCCCTTCTATCTTGGGTCTGTTCGTTTAATGGACCGTTTGACATCTGCTTCACTTAGCATCTCATGACCCATTTTGTTGGTTTGTCATTTATTTTTTTCGGACAATGTTTGGCAAGATGTCAGGTGTTACCACAGGTATAACACCGCTGAAACTGGCCCCCCCTTTTTATCTCCATCTTCGGCCACTTTATGTTCATACTACCTTGATCCATTATCAGTCGGGTTTTATACCCTGCCGTGAAATAGGTAGAACATGTCATATTCATGTTGGCTTCTGCAATCCTTAGAATATGTGGATTGTTGTTGTAGTGAATTATTTCCACATTATTGTCAAAAATCTTTCTGGTAGTTTTTGTGTTGGGTTTTTCTTTCAGGTGATTCTTCATTGTTCCTGACTGAACATGCATGGTGGGCCTTCTAGATAATTTGGTTTTTGTTATCCCGATGTATTCAGAGTTTTGGTGTCCACGCTCACCCATTTCGCATTTATTTGAATACACTTGTTTTTGTGTTATATATATATATATATATAATGTGTGTGTGTGTGTGTGAGGTTTTTTTAGTGCGCATGTGGAATGAATGGCGTATTTTTTTTAGCGCGCATGTGGAATGAATGGCGCGCATGTGGAATGAATGGCGCGCATGTGGAATGAATGGCCCGTATTTTCCGACCCGGAAATAAAAAGTTGTGAAGAGGCGAGTCCCGGCCAGAAGCAAGACTGCCTAGGCTGGCGGTGGCGGCTGTTGATATTCGAGCAAAGGAAAAATTTCGCCGCGCGGCAAAAGTTCACAATTGGCGCCCAACGTGGGGCCTCTTCTTCAAAAGTTTTAGGTGACAGGTATAGCAGGAGTCAAGGTGATTACCCTCGTCAATTTTTAGGTGACAAGTATATCACAGATAAAATTAAAATTGTTTCTCCCAAACTTTTAGGTGACAGGTATGGCAGTGACCGCAGTGAAATTCCTAATTCCAAATTTTTAGGTGACAGGCACGACAGGAGCCGTAACGAAACCTTCCCAACTTTTTTAGGTGACAGGGCTGGTTCTACCGAAAATATTTTAGATTTTAAGTATCAGGTAGGTCAACATTCAGTACCGGAGGCAGATGTTTGTAAAACTTCTCCAGGATTTTCAGGTAATGGGTTTGACGACGCACAGAAAATTTTCAGTTTTAAGTCTGCGGAATTCGCGCCAGAACAAGTTTTACCAGTTTATAAGCCTACGCCAGCACAAAGGCTCTCTGTTATTCGTAAACGTAATAATGTTTCAAATTCTAGGAATAGGTGCAGAATGGTTCAAGAGGATGAAGAAGTCGAACACAGTCCTTCGTTTGACAACCACAGGGAATCACTGCATTGTCAGCCGAGTGTAAATACCAAACATCACAGGTTGGTCCGACATCAAGAGCTCTTCAAACCAGACAAGTTTGATGGCACTGGGTGTCTCAAAATTTTTCTTAAGAAGTTCGAGATATGTGCTATGTATAACCAATGGAGTATGGACGACATGGAAGCGTATCTGTCATGTTCGTTGACAGGTGAAGCTGCTGAAGTTCTTTGGGACTTAGCGGGACTAGGTTATCAAGAATTAGTAACAAAGTTAGAAAACCGTTATGGAACGAGTGGTCACGAAGAGTCGTATAAATATGAGTCGCTTCGTGAATTATCACAAACGGTGTTGTTGCCCTGCGTCAGACATCATTGGAGGGATCCAGACGAAGCCGTAGCCAGTTAGCCACGGCCATCGGGTTACGCCAGAGATCTATTATCGTGAAATGAGTTGGGTTTTTTGGGCAGTTTAACAGATGGGGAACATCATCAGGAAGTAATTGGCATATTGGACAGATGTTGCTGACCCTACTGTCTATTTTCGATCTGTAGCTGTTGAGGGAGATGCAGTGACCAGAGCGGAGCTGGGCCAGTTTTCTTCTCAACGCTGTGGGCAAACTCTCCTCTGCCTTGTCTATTTTGGGTGTTGGAGGTAGCCATCTGTTGAGCAGCACAGCGGCATGATATGTCTCCGAGGCGAGTTTTGCAGCACTGCAATGCAAGGCCGATGAAGCTGCCTTTAACGCTCTGCTGCCTTTAACGCTCTGCTGTCGGTATCTGTGGGCAGAACGGTTTGCACTGTCTGTACATATTTGCTGAATAATGTGTGTTTTATATTTCTGTCGGGTCGTGGTTCTCTTGTGATGTGGTGGCAAGGGTGACTGGTATTATGGCATTGTAAAAGGAATTGAGATGATAGTAGGTCAGTATGCTGATTTACTGATAGCATCAGGCATTCAGAGTGGAGATGTTGTTCCGATGCTATTCCGTGGCATCCGGTGATTACCCGTAAAGCAGCGTTTTGTGAGCGTTGTAGTCTGTGGTAGCTTGTGTCGGAAGTCAGTGGAGACCAGGCATACTCAATAACTGATCGGCCAATCGCCTTGAATGTCTGCATTAGTGTTTCCTTGTCTTGGCCTTAGGTTGTTCTACTGAGAGCTTTTAAAATTGAGTTTCGCTTAGAGGCCTTAGAAGCTGACATCTTGTGATGCTGCGAGGAGAGCATCATGTCAAAGGTAAGGCCTAGAATTTTTGGGTTATGCTCTAGAGGAAGAGTTTGGTTATTGACTTTGACTTGCGGGTGATAATGGTATTGCGATGTGTAAGTGGTAAAGAGTGTTATTGTGGATTTGGATGTTGAGATCT
>NW_008705460.1:397909-425115 GCF_000326865.2 Helobdella robusta | reverse complement strand
TGCGATATCGTTTGTTATCGTGGTGAGAGCAGAGGTTGTTGAGTAGTTTGGACGGAAACCGTGTTGATGATCCGCCAAAGTTAGATGCTTTGATAGGAATGGGAGAAGGCATTTTTCAAGGATCTTGACGGCTGGGCAGAGTAACGATATTGGCCTGTATGATTTTGAGTCGCTATCTGGTTTTCCAGGTTTTAACAGAGGGATGATTTTCGCTTTTTTATAGATGTCGGGAATTTTACATGTAATCAGGGAACTATTGAAGATGTTGGTGAGGAAGGAGATACCTAGAGGACCTAAATATTTGAGATTTATGATGGTGAGGTTGTCGGGGCCGGAGGCTTTCGAGGGCTTGGATTGTTTGATGGCCGTTGATACTTGATCTGGAGTAAAGATTTGATGGTCATCAAGAGGGAGGTTCTTTATGGTCCTGGTTGTGAATCTATTTAATTTGTCGGAGATGTGTGTTTTGAATGAGGTAAAGGTTTTATTGAATAGGTTGGCCATCTGTTTATTATGTTATTGGTTTGTTATTGAAAGTGATGGCATTATTTGGGTATTGTTTAGGCTTACCGTTGAGAGCCTTGATGGTGGACCATAAGCGGTTTGTGTTGGTGGATTTATTGAATGTGCTCAGGTATTCTTTCCAGCGGGTGAGCTTTAGATTATTGATTTTTTGTTGAATGACAGTTGAGAGAGAGTTGATGTTGTCTGAAGTAGGGTTCAAGGATCTGAGACTGTCTCGCTGATCCATGAGGTCCGTGATTTCTCTGGACAGCCCTGGTCATGAGAGAATTCTCCTTCCTGAAGGAATGTTGCGAGCGCTGGCGGCCGAGACAAGATGTGACGAAACAATTTCTCAGCTGCCGAAGGGTCATTGGGAGTAACAGATTTTGCGAAGGCAGTTTCGGTTTCTTCAGTGTATCTGGCCCAATTGGCCTTATTGAAATTCACGATTGTTGATTTTGGAGTTTTCGTGGGTTCCAGATAAGCGTGCAGAGTAATGTGAATAGGGAGATGGTCAGAAGACAAGGTGGTAAGTACGGTCCAGTCTATAGAAGACATCAGGGAATCTGATGCTATCGAGACATCAGGAGAAGTTGGTTGGCTGTTGTTGGGGAGACGGGTCGGAGAATCAAGATTTAACGAACCGCAATCAGAGTCATCGATCTCGACTGCCAGTACTTCACCTCGCGCGTCCTGAATGTTGGAGTGCCACAGCGAGTCGTGAGCATTCAGGTCACCCATTAAAATAGTATTCGGATTGAATAGAAGGTCGGAGATAGAGACTGTGAAGTGTGACGGGCGGACCGATTGAGGAGGTATGTAAGTATTAATGATGGTGAGATCTTTGTTATTGATGATTATGGCTTGGGATTCTATTGGATTTGAGTCAGGTAGTTGTTTGATTGAGTAAGGGATGTTATTGTGTATTAACATGACCAGACCACCGCCCTGTCCAAGACCACGGTCTTTGCGGTATAGAGAGTAGCCATCGAATTCTGGCTCTTTGGAACGGGAGGTGAGTTTGGTTTCTTGGAGTGCTGCAATGTGTATTTTGTGTGTTTCAAGGTGCTGTTGGAGTTTGTCCTTCTTGTTTTTGGTACCATTGCAGTTCCATTGGAGGAATGTCAGTTGACCGGGGGAATGAGCCACGAACCCAGTGGTGTTTTGATAGGCGGGATGAGATATTATCCTCTCAGTTTTAGAGGTTGAACTGGTTTGAGAGTGTCTCATAGACATAGCAGAGGCCGCCGAGCTGCTCGAACGGGGGTTGGGGGAAGGGCAGTTTTTACAGATGAAAAAACCGCCAAAGTCGGAGGAACAATCATGAAGATAGCACCAGTTGCAGCAGGATCTGCAACGGGCAGAGTATTGTGTTTTGTTGATCTTCATGTTGCAAATCGGGCAGATCCAGATCTTTGGTGGCCCAGGATTCGATTCAATGCCGGCTCTTAATAGCAGACAGCGGAGCAGGCTGGCCGGTATAGTCTGCTCCGAAGGCGAAAAAACCCGTGATATTGATGTCTTGTAGGGAGGGTATGTTGCAACGGTTTGTTGAACATTTGGAGAGTACCAGAATATCCAATCGGCTCCACCACGAGAAGGCCGTTGCTCCAGAGCCAGTTAATGTCGTTAGCCTACCCGGGCGAACAGTCAAAGTTGGCGGTACATTTAACAAGAGATTTTTTTTATTTACTTTTAATGACGCTGATTTAGAACTGAAAGTTAGAGAAAGGGAACCAAGAAATATTGATGAGTCGTTACGAATTGCACAGCGCCTTGAAGTCAAGATAGAGAAATGTAGATTCCTCAAGGAAGCCGTTACATTCTTGGGGCATATTATCTCTTCGAAAGGAATAGCAACAGATCCGTCGAAAACGGAAGCTGTTCGGGACTGGCCCATACCGACTTCTTTGACGGATGTTAGAGGATTTTTAGGTTTAGCTGGATATTATCGACGTTTTGTTCGTGGATTTTCACAATTGGCTAAACCGTCGAACTTTCTCCTAAGAAACAAACAAAATGATGCTGGGGATTGGAGCAGCAAAAATCTTTCGAAAATTTGAAGTCTGCGTTGACAACCACACCGGTTTTAGCTATGCCACAAGACGATGAACCTTTTGTTCTGGACACTGATGCTTCTCAGCAAACTATTGGAGCAGTTTTGTCGCAGTTGCAGGATGGCGAAGAAAAGGTAACTGCGTATGCTAGTCGAAACCTGAGTCGAGCTGAAGAAAATTATTGTACTACGCGAAAAGAGTTGCTAGCAGTCGTTTATTTTTTGAAATACTTCAAGCAATGTTTGTTGGGTAGGCATTTTACCATCAGAACAGATCATGCACCGCTGACATGGTTGAGAAACACACCCGACCCTATTGGTCAACAGGCAAGATGGTTAGAACAAATGGAGGAGTTTGATTTTAATATTATCCACAGGGCAGGTACGAAACATGGTAATGCAGATGCCATGTCTCGGAAACCGTGTAAAAAAGAGTGCTGCAAGCCGGAAACACCAGAAACACGAGCGGTGAAATAGGTTAAAGAAGTAGACGAATTTATTGACCTGAGAGAGGGTCAATATGCGGATAAGACAATCCAGGTTTTTGTTAAGTGGCTGCAGGAAAATGCTGCCAAACTGCCCTGGGACGACATATCAAGTGAGGATAGGACGTTCAAAACGCTTTGGAACCTATGGGACCGCCTAGGGATCAAAGACGGAGTCTTATGTAGACGGTTCGAAATAACAGAGACTGGAGATGTGGTTTGGCAGGCCTGGGTGCCTGCAAATATGATTAACTCTGTATTATTAACTGCCCATACAGGAATGACAGGTGGACATTTAGGAGTGAGTAAACTGAGAGAATTCATTCAACAAAGGTTTTACTGGCCAACATGGAAAACTGACGTTGAGGTGTTTGTCAAGACGTGCGAGAAATGCTGTCGATATTACCGGGGTAAGCCATCAACAACATTCGGAAAATCAGCCACCACGGAAAGCAAAAATGAAAATAATGTTGTCGGGCATGCCATGGGAAAGGGTAGCTCTGGACATCACCGGGCCACATCCAAAATCGAAGAAGGGGCATATCTTTATACTAACGATTTTGGACCATTTTTCGAAGTGGGCAGAAGCATTTCCGATACGAAAGCACACAGCAGCTACAGTGTCTAAGGTCTTAACCACAGAAATTTTTCCGAGGTTTGGAATGCCGATGCAAATACTCACAGATCAGGGTAGGGAGTTTGAAAGCGAACTATTTACTACGCTTTTACATACTTTGGGAATCGAAAAGTTGAGGACATCCCCGTACAATCTAATGGGGCGATAGAGCGATTCCATAAAACGCTTAATTCAATGCTGGCCTAAGTTGTAGACGAATCCCAGAGTGATTGGGATGAACATTTACCACACGTTATGGCAGCGTACCGGGCAAGCGTACATTCGGCGACAGGGTTTACCCCAAATAGGTTATTTTTAGGGAGAGAAAACATGATGCCAGTGGATCTGGTGTATCGATTACCTAAAGAATCCAACCTAGGTGAGACTTACCATGAATTTGTGAAACAAGTGCTCAACCGGTCATTAGTAGCTCATCAATTGGCGCGGGAAAGGCTAAAGACTTTATAGGAAGTCATTGTATGATGCTAAGGTCAAAGTCCTGACTCTACGACCGGGAGACAAGGTATGGTACCTGTACCCAAGATCATGGTAAGGCAAATCTCCAAAATGGGTCAGCCCATACGTGGGTCCATATATAGTGGATCATTTAATTCCTCCAGTCAATGCGGCGATAAAAAAAAACGACAGAGCTAAACCGTTTGTCGTCCACATAAATAAATTAAAATTGATTTGTTGATTAATTTTCGTTAATTTATTTTCATTTTTTTTAAGGTAGGATGAAACAGTGCAGCGAATGTGGGAAAAGGATGTTGACACGCAACCACAAGAGACATTTTGACAGGTGCTCTGGAGCTGGAAACAGCGCATCAGATGGCCAGCTAGTGTCACTGGGACGGGCAATCCCGTATTTAGAAAACAATACACCGGAGAAAGCGGTCAACGCTTTGAAATTATCTTTCCCGTGTATTCCGTCAAGTGAATTATGGAAAAGTTACGTAGTTGCAAGGGCATCAATGAGTGAACTGGTCGGAGCATTGACCCCGAGCTTCTCACTTGAAAATTGTACCGAGGAGCCGACACAACAAAAAAGACGGACAAGCGAAGCTAGGCGGTGGGCGAACCAGTTTATAGCTATAGTTTGCCCGTAAAAGTAGCGGGCAAACGCTTGGTCGACACACCATGCTCAACTGCCAGACCGTCGCTGGTGGACTGGATACTGAAAGGCCAGGTTTACGAGGGCGAGACTCCCTTCTCTGTAGACCAGGCTTCGACGATAGGCACTCCAGCGTGGGCAAAGGAAGACAGCGACATACTCCCAGCAACAAGCCCAGCTGTACCGAGTAAGAAGGGAAGAAAGAGGCCGTCTAGATGGGGCCCGGAATTGATGGCGATCAACGTCCCCAGTTTCGACGAGGAGCTTTGAAAGCAAACGTCGGGGCGACGTTCGATGGGGTGGGGGATGTTGTGAGGTTTTTTTTAGCGCGCATGTGGAATGAATGGCGCAAGTGTGTATGTTGGCGCGCATGTTGTGGTCAGATGGGCAGTCTGGTCGAATGTCGTATGAATTGGTTTTGTATGCAGGTTGGTTGAATGTTGGTATGGCGCATATATGGTGAGTATGGTTGGGAATGAATGTTTCTCAGTTTGTTTAGAATTTGTTTGGTATATAAACCTTTTGGACAATTGTAGAAAAAAAGGAAAGTTAGTGTTATAATTTGGTGTTTTGGAATAGAGTTGTGAATTAGTCTTTGGTTTTATCGTGGTTGTATTGGTCGGACGGTTGTTTCTTGTTTTGGGATTTCATTTGTTACGGCTGGTAAAAAATATTTTTTTTGTTTATTTAGAACATTTAATTTAGTTGACTTTAGAAACATTTGCTTTAAAGAGTATTACTTTGTTTGCTTTAAAGAATATTATTTTGTTTGCTTTAAGGAATATTATTTTGCTTCTTTTATTTTTGGTTCATTAATAGAATTATTTCAGTTAGGCTTGGTTTGTCACTTTTAAAAACTAAAACATGTTTGAAGAAAACTTGCTAGCTGTTAGTAGGGCCGGATTAACCGACCAGCAAGCAGGGCGCGATAATACTTCCGCCCGGCCGTATTTTCCGACCCGGAAATAAAAATTTGTGAAGAGGCGAGTCCCGGCCAGAAGCAAGACTGCCTAGGCTGGCGGCGGCGGCTGTTGATATTCGAGCAAAGGAAAAATTTCGCCGCACGGCAAAAGTTCACATATATATATATATTTTCACATTTTACATTAGACATTTATTTTAATTAAATTATATGTTTAAACAATATTTAGGCTCTGAAGATGGCATTACGCCGAAACAGCGCTGTTAGCTTTATTCCAGTTTTAGATAAATATGAACTCAAACAATACCGCCTCGTTGAATGTCTTATAAAGAAGTTAATTAATGCAAAATGGGCAAACAATTTCAATGAAATTTGCATTTCTGAAAACCTCGTTCCTAAATATATATATATATATATATATATATATTTGAAAAATGCATCGTCTAAATTTTAACAAATGTATATGCTAATAAATTAATTGATTCTATTACATATAAATATGAAAAAAGTATACAAAAATTTATTGTTTAAATAGCTTTTTATGCCTTACAATTTTAAGCAATAGGTGACAGTGTCGAAGTTGGATGAAAAATCTCCCACTAGGATCAAAAAATTCCCAGTCGGCCCCTTAATAAAATCCGACTCCGGGTAACAATTTTTGACTCCCGACTACGGGCTCCAAATCCAAGAAAATTTTTTTAATTTTTGCATCATACTTCCACGTTATTATCACTACTAAATAAAAATTACTTAAGAATACACATAAAATTATTCATTGTACATGTTTTTTAGTAAAATTACTTTATTTTACGTTGTAAAGCATACTGAAATAAATTATGTGATTTTATTCGCATTATTAGCCTATATTTTCAGCATTTATGATGATTGCTTAACGCTACAAATATTTTTCCTTTAAAAAACATAATTTTAAAAAAATTTCAGGAACAAAAATTTTTTTTCAAATAAATAACATTTTCTAGAGTCGGAGTCGGATGAAAAAATTTGATTCCGAATCCAGCCCCTCAAAAATATTCGACTTTGGTCCCTTAAAAACTTCTGACTCCGGCTGAAACCTTTCTACTCTCTGTTGACAAATGAATAAGAAAAATTTTAATCCGTGAACTACTATTGATGAAAATTAATAAAAACTCTTAGATCAAGCTATGGACCATTCCAGATAATTGTACCACTATAACGACATGCACTTTAGAAATGAGAGGCCATGTTAAAAAGATCGGTAGAATAGAATGGCATCCTATTGCTCGAGGAGTTCTTTTATCTGCTGGTCACGATGGAAAGGTAAAAGTTAACAAAATGCTCAATAACCTCAATCATATTTTGTTTGATTGTGTATAGTGTATTCTTTGGAACACCGAACTTGGCGAAAAAGTCATAACGTTATCACTTCATAGAGATGTAATTTTTTCTATATCATGGTGTCCAGACGGTCGATACTTTGCATCTACTTGCAAGGATAAAACAATTAGAGTTATTGATCCCAGAAGTGGCGTTGTTGTTTCAGTTAGATTTCTTACATTTTTTAATATTTTGATCTTAATATTTTTTTAGTAACATAATACTAATATTTAAAATAGTTCCATAATTGTTTGTTTTTACAATTATTTGATTAAATTTATATTATTTAAATTCTCATTACAATTTTTGATAAAAAAAAAATCTTCGGGACATTAATTTCAAAATTTAAGTAATAGTCTTTTTTTCCTTTAGCAAGGAGAAGGACACTTGGGTACAAAAAGTTCAAAGGTAATATTTGTGGATGATAAAAGGTTATTTACTACCGGATTTTCTAGAATGAGTGAAAGACAGTTTGCACTTTGGGATATCGTTAGTATTAATTCTAGCGTTGTTTCATTTATAACCATCTGGAATATCACCATTTCAACTGTTTGCGACGTCAGAAAAATTTATCGAAACCATTGAAATCAGAGAATGTAGACAGTTCTAGTGGCATTTTGTTGCCTTATTACGATAAGGACACTAAAGTCATGTTTTTAGCCGGAAAGGTTTGTGGATTATGAATAGTGCATAATTTAAAGAAATTTCAACAAAAACTTTCATGTTTTAGGGAGATGGAAACATTAGATTTTATGAAATTACTGATTTACCGCCGTACGTTTTCTATCTCCAACAATTTCAATCCGGATTTCCACAAAGAGGATTAGGTAACATTAGTTTACAATCTTTATATTTTATAACTTGCTTGACGGGCTTTTATCTCGTCCTAGAATTACACTATAATATAACTACATATAAATTTACTCATAATACCAATATTATACAAATAGATTGTGGAACAATCATGAAAAATCATATAATGTTACAAATAATTACATAATTACTGCCTTACCTATAAACTAAATTATTTTGACGCCTTTTGTTTTTCTTGGATAATAAGAGCACAGATCAAACGACAAAAAAATTCTAGTCAGAAATAAAAATAAACGATTATAAAAAATTGTCCGAGACATCAGTAACCTGAGAAATTTTATATTCTGTTAAAAGTTAACGGTATTCTCCAAGCCTTTTTGGCAGTTTTTCATACTAAATGTTACATCAGTTCCCCTTTTCACAAAGAAACATTGAGGTTCTAATTTTGGAATACTTTCCTAAAATTAAAGTAGAATCTTGAACTTTGAGTTATATTCGTCAATCTTCTAAGTTTTGATAACAAAAATAAACTAAAGCTAATTCATAATAATTGAAATTTATTATACTCTCAATGAAAAAAGTAGATTATATCAAATATTTTATAAAATGTAATTAAAATGCTAGATCGTTATGGCGAGCGACGCATGAGGCATGAAGGGGTACTTTACGCTCTTCTCACGCGTCAGTGCCGAATGAGCATGATATTGTGGTTGTTTTATTATTTCATATTTGGTTTTCATTGGCTGCCGTTTTGGATGTTAAAATAATTTTTCAATATTTTTCATTTGTCCTATTGTTCAATTTGTTTTAATTTTTAATAATTCTAACTCTAGCATTATAAACCTGTTAAGAAGTATAAACAATTCAAAATTTCATTCTATTTTAAAAGTACAAGATGAAGGACTCAAAAAAGTTATGCTGAAAATTACCTAGCTTATGTAAAAGTTTGCCCATATATAATAAATATATATATATATATATGGGCAACAACGAGATGTTGTTCTTACCTATTGGTCTCCTTGCCTCTATATTGATGTGGAGTGACATCCCACTACCACTATGATCAAGACTTTATAAATCTGTGATACGTCCAGTGTTGTTATATGGTGCAGAAACATGGCCAATGACAACCAAACTGGAACAACAACTTCAACGAACCGACATGAAAACGCTCTGATGGATGCAACGAATTAGTCTGAAGGACCACATCAAATCTACCGAAATCCTGCGTCGTGCTGGTTTAGATGATAATAAGGACGAATGCCGGCAACACCGTCTGCGGTGGTTTTGTCATGTCAAACGAAGTGGAAACAGTGCCATAACTTCTCTTGCAGATGTTGAAGTACCTGGCATACGTCCCAAAGGCCGTCCAAAAAAGTCCTGGTCGCAAACAATCGAGCAAGACATGAAAGCTCTAAATTTAAATGAAATGGATACAACTGATCGTCTAATTTGGCGCAAAAAGTTGATGGCAAAGAAAACAACGTCCTACCTCGGGAAACCGGGTCTCTGGACGCAAAACGAAGATTGATTGATTCTTCATCGATAGCATCATATTCTTCTTTGTCACTATTTACAATGCTAGTTTTTATTACTTTTTTGTTTTCGTTGTTGGTTAAGCGCCGGGTTGGAAGTGAGGTTGTCATTTTTTGTTGTATGTTTATTTTTGGTTTATTGATGTCAATTATGACTGCTTCTGCAATTTTAAGATGCGTGTAGTTGCTGTTCTGGTATATTACCGTGGTGTTACTGTCGAGGATTTCACGGCTAATAGTGATTGAGTGTGTTGTGTCCAAATGAGATTTGATAGCCCCAAAACATTATCATCTTGTTTTTGTATGAATTTTAATTATTAGTCGAAACCGTGAGTATTTAACGTTCGTGAGTCGACCGTTTAAATTTGAATTAAATTTAATACATTGATTATTATAAAAACAGAAATTTAATCATTTTTAAACATTTTTTTATTTAATGTTCACTATTTTCAACTATTTGACAAGTAATGATCTAAAAAACTTATCTAAGAATTAACTTGTATTAAATTATTTTCAATTTGATATAAATAAATAATCAAGCGCTAGAGAATTCAAAATGGGCGGAGTCAATTTATTAAAAGTACATTAGGTTTGTTTGTAAGCATGGACAATACCATAGGAACATCCATCTCCGGTTTTACTTAATATATATATATATATATATATATATATATATATATTGTTAATAATATATATTATATAGTGTTATTCACTTTATTGACATTCCTCAGAGGATAGTACTGTGATTAAATGCTTTGTTGAACAAATAACTTTTTAACTCTCTTCTGAAATCTTTTTCTGGAAAATTTGCTTCAATCTTGTTGGAAGATCATTCCATACCTTGTTCAGAGCAACATCTTCGAATTTGTTGTTGTGGATTGATGCAAGCAAGACAAACAAAATTGGACATTTTAGATAAAGTACCAAATAATTTTGAACAACGTTTGTGACACCCCTGGTTACACTGCTGACACTTGATTGAATTGTTACCTACACCAGCTTTACAAACTGAACAGGGCCATCGTCCAGTAGCTGTAGATTGGATGGGTTCACCAGTGTTCATTGCTTTGGTTTTGCTGATGTTGACTTTGAATCCATGATCGGCGAGTCTGGTGTTCCAATTTTCAAACATCTGTGCTGCATTCTGCTTAGACGTGGTTATTGAAACGATATCATCAGCTTATACTAGATTCCAAATGTCACCAGTCCGTATCGGTTTTGTGATTTCTTCCATCACGGTTATAAATAACAGTAGACTGAGAATCGAGTCTTAGTGAACTCCAACGCCGATGTCAAATGCATCTATGTTTCCTACCGTTGTGCTGACGAGAGTCTTAGTATTCGTATACATTTCCATCACAAATGCTTTTTCAAGGTCTACAAAAATGTGTGATAGTTGTTGATGCTCTACGAGGTACTTCTCTTGCAGTTGCCGAAAGATGTGAATTGCGTCAATTGTTAATTTTCCCGCTAGGAAACCAAATTGAGAATTTCCGATTGTGATGCACGACGTTAGTCTTCTCTCAATGATTTTCTCGACAATTTTCAGGGAGTGTTCTAACAGACGTATATCCCGATATGATGAACAGTTCAATGGATCACCTTTGCCTTTGTATAAGCGGGACTGTCATGCTATAGTTCCATTCAGTCGGCATTGAGTCATTTGTGAGTCCAGAGGGCCCGGCTGCCTTTCCATCTTTCATAGCTTTCAGAGCTTCTATAAACTCCTCTACAGAGATTTTATTTGTTCATTTCTGATTTTTTTTAGTGAGCCACTCTCTGCACTGATCTGTCCGAGCCAGTACGACTTGACGTCTTGCATAGTTCTTCTTTCGGAAAATTTTGTGGTCATCAACTGACTTTGATTTTTGTCTATGCTTGTATGCAGCTTTCTTCACAGCTATTGCATTTTGAACACTTTTCGATGAATATTGCTTTTCAGTTTCCACGTTTTGATTTTCTGAGGCATTTGTTTAGACTTATGTTTTGACAGTTTGACAACCAGGTCTGCCACAAGGAGTCTATGTTGGGCGACACATGAATCGCCAGGTATAACTTTGACATTTTTGAATAGCCTTCTGTGCTGTTGCTTGACAGCGAAGAAATCAATTTGCCTGGCTAGTGGTCCACTTTTGTATGTTATGAGATGTTCCAACCTCTTTTTTTAAATATGTGTTCAGTAAACAAAACCCATGACAAAAATTCCAACACCATTTATGGCGGTTTTTTGACCAGCATATATTAGATTCCAAATGTCATCAGTACGTATCGGTTTTATGATTTCTTCCATCACAGTTATAAATAACAGTGGACTGAGAATCGAGCCTTGGTGAACTCCAACGCCGATGTCAAATGCATCTGTGTTTCCAGCCGTTGTGCTAACGAAAGTCTTAGTATTCGTATACATTTCCATCACAAGTCGAACAAGATATTCTGGAATGAGTTGTCGACGTAGACTCCACCTGATTGCTTCACGGAAAACTCGATCAAATGCTTTTTCAAGGTCTACAAAAATGTGATAGTTGTTGATGCTTTGCGAGGTACTTCTCTTGCAGTTGCCGAAAGATGTGAATTGCATCAATTGTTGATTTCCCTGCTAGAAAACCAAATTGAGAATTTCCGATTGTGATGCACGACGTTAATCTTCTTTCAATGATTTTCTCGACTATTTTCAGGGAGTGTTCTAACAGACGTATACCCCGATATGATGAACAGTTCAATGGATTACCTTTGCCTTTGCATAGTGGTACTGTCATGCTATAGTTTCATTCAGTCGGCATTGAGCAATTTTTCCAGATTTCACGGCAAAGTTGTAGTAACGTTTGGATACCTGCAGTACCAGATGCTTTGATAATGTCATTTGTGAGTCCAGAGGGCCCTGCTGCCTTTCCATCCTTCATTGCTTTCAGAGCCCCTGTAAGCTCATCTACAGTAATGTCTGGAATCGGACCTTCGATGGGTGGAGCATCAAAGTTGACATTGATGGGATTTGTTTCATTTAACAGACTGTTGAAGTATTCTCTCCACTGTAGCTTGATCTCATCTTGTTCAAGAACCATCTCATTTTTGTCGTTTTTGATACACAAGGCACCAACTATGTCTTTTTTCGTACGCTTTGCTTGTTTTGCTATACGATACAGAGGTTTCATTTGTTCACCTTTGCTTTTAGTGAGCCACTCTCTGCACTGATCTGCCCGAGCCAGTGCGACTTGACGTCTTGCATAGTTGTTCTTCTCACGAAAAATTTTATGGTCATCAACAGACTTTGATTTTTTCCATTGCTTGTATGCAGCTTTCTTTTCAGCTTTTGACCATTCCAAAATAGTTTATATTTTTTTTTGTCTAAATTGATATGACAGACACCATTCGATTTCCACCGGGTCTCCTGAAGGCAGCAGATGTCAATCCTTCTCCACTCGAGCAATTCTGCGTTTTCCATGCTGCAGCCAGTCATTGATCCAACATTGAGCGTTCCAAGTCTAAGTACCATAGATAGGCCATTCTAAATTTTTCTGCAACATCCCTCCGCTATTGCATACTTTCCTGGAATTCTTAGCACCCTTTGACCTGCTGGGGAATAGGGGCCGTTGTTTTTGTTTGTGATGGCATGGAATAAATTGGGGGGGAATTTTTTACATCCGGACACCCATACAGACGACAACCACCAGTTATAAGCGGTGGGCCTAGCCTTTTGCTCAAAAGCACGCAAGGCAGCGTGGATGCAGTTTTATGTGATGCCCAGGACGTAGACAGTAGATGATGATGTTATACGCGTTTTGTGTGTTGTTGATTAATCTGAAAATTTTTGAAGTGTTTATTGATATCTTCACAATACACTCATTTGGTTTAACCTTTTATTAAACAAACAAACAATTTTACGAAAATTGGTCATATTATCAAAACATTTCTCTGGAAAAAACCCTATGTTTCAAAATGAATTGGCTCCAATTTCATGGAATGGTTATGTTATGATTCCATTTTTCAAAATTGCAACAACGTTTTGTACCATTAATTCTTTTGATGATCTGTTGCTATGGTGCTTTTAAGATCTAAAATTTTAAGACTAAAATTCTTATTCATCAAGTTTCAAATTTTTTTTATTCCATTGAAGTATTTAATGTTTCATTACTTGTTTCTCAATTATTGTAATCATATCACAATATAGCCTGGATTAAAATAAAATTAGGAAGATATTATATTTATTTCAATCAACTTTTTTAATGCGGAAGATATAAAAATGTTTTTTCTTTTTATTGCTTTTACGATATTTGCCAACTATTTTAAATATTTTTTGAAGTATCTTCAATTTGGTGGCTTTAAAATAAAACCGTAAAGTAAATGTTAAATTTTTTATGGGAATGGAAGACGGTAGTTGTGGTCGAAAATTTTTACTCAGAGTCAGAACATAACATTTTTTATCCGAAACCCTATTTAAAATTAGGCAGAATTTTTTTGGTTATTCTGGAAATTATTTAATAATTTTTGCGAAAGAAGAAAACCGAAAAGCTCGGAACGAGTGAGCTCTAGAAACAGGATCGATGTTGAACGAAATAATTATTTGAACAACAAAAAAACTTTGAAAATTAGTAAAAAAAATAAGAAATGTAAAATTATTACAACTACAGGCCGAAAAGCGTGAAACGGTTTTAAAAACTTTGGCCGCCTCGAAAAAAATTTGAACATTAACCGATTTCAATTTGATGAATTAAAAAAGATCAAACTTTTTTCACTTATTTTATCTAGGTAAGACTTGGTAAAATTGAGATTTTTCATTGTTGTAAGTGGCATACCTTCTAATTTAAAATTAAATCTATGTACGCGATGATCAATTTTTTAATTTAAATGGTAATTCATATTTATTGATACTTGTTTTTGACGTTGAACGTATTCGTTTTTCGATATAGTATTTTAGCGATGTTCATAGCAAATATATTTGTAACTTTTTCGATAGATTGTTTTGGTGTAAAACATCCAATTAAAATTTTTAAATGTTTTTTCTACTGAATTATGAAAAAAATTTTATCATAACTCAATGATACGACTGGGTTGATGTAAAAGTTTTAAGAATAATTGTTTCGTTGTAGCATTAATGTTTTCCAGTAACTTTAATGGTTTCAGTATGATTTTACGTATACCTAACGTAGGACAAATGCCAAAAAGAGGGGTTGATGTAAAAAGGTGTGAAATCGTACGGTTCTTTAAGCTGCATACTAACAAAGACATTTGTGAGCCCATATCTATGATTGTACCAAGGAAGGTAATTAACGTGTGATAATGATAATGATTTAGTGATAATGAAAAAGTCTATTTTATTTATTATGAATTTTGCAATTTATTATTGGCTGGTATAACTAATAATAATCAGATTTTTTTTTCTATTTTTTAAATTTTATCCTTCATTTAATTGGTTAAGTTTATTTCTTTAAAGTCAAGTATTTAATTTTTGGTTTCCTTATCAATGCTTGAAAATGTCAATAGTGGAAGCTTTTAAAAGACTTTCCTTGAGTGGTATTTATTACCATGAAAATAGTTTTTTTTAGTTACAATACAGATAAAAATAAATCATAATTAAAGTATTAAATATATGATGATTTATTCTTGCCGAAATAAAAAAATACTATATTTTTATCACCTATAGTCGGAAGTTTTCCATGAAGACATTTATCCTCCTACTTGTTCATCACTATCTTCTTGTTTATCTGCCAGTGAATGGTTCGGCGGAGTTAACAAGCTGCCTCTATTGATTTCTTTGAAAGTGTTTAATTAATTTATTATTTTAATCATTAGATAAATTTTTTAATAATTTTCAGTTAAAAAGCTTGAACATAACACTTATATTAAATTCTACAAATTTTACAGTTTGAAACTCCGTCTTTAGACAGTAACCCAACAACGGGGTTTAATGACACAAAAAAAGAACTTCAGCAGTGTGAAACAGAGATAAAAAATGTTTTATTGAGGAAAGGTAGCGGCACAGCAACCGGACCTGCTACTGGATCGAAACAAGTAACAAAAATACCTGATTCTCTCAGAAACATTCATAGACTGTCAACTTGTGAAGATTTTGTTGGGAATTTGGGGTAAATATATGATTTGTATTTACGATGCACTTCACGCGTTTCTAAAGATTGAATTCATTTTTTGAAATTTTTTTTTATCTAATTTTTGACTAATTAAATTGGCTAATCTAGATGTGCCGCGTCGTTGAATTCCAGTATGATTTCTACTGATTCTTTCAAAAGCGGCTTTTACAATGTTCCGCATGTGAAATTTATTGCTCCGAATGATAGCGATGGGGATCACGACAAAAACTTAAAGGTTGGGTTATCATCGCAGGTATTATACATGGGCGTTACCCACCACTTTGCTAAAAACTACCGAAGTATCAAAAAACATTACTCTGTGTACCAGTAAGTAATAGCACTAAATATTTACCGATGACATAAGTACTAACAATTACCGGAGCATCGAATATATTATAAATTTTTGTGCTGAAAATTTACAGATTACTGAAAACATACAAAATACCATTAACAAACTAATGTAGTGAAAAAATTTATTACTACCATAGGTTTAAAAACAGAGTTTTGTCTTTATTTTCCTGTTCATCAATTTTTTTATTCCAGCTGATAAATTTTTTTTTCCAATGCCAAATTTTCGCATGTTAAAAACAATGATTTGGAATCCAAATCGTCAGTTTTCAATTCTAATTGAACATTTCTCTTTTTTATATTTGAATTTTCGTTTCCCAAGTTTTCAACTCTTTTCACCAGTGTTTCCAAAAACTTGAAATAAACTGAAAATTTTAATTAATTTGAAATACTATTAAGGCCACGAAAAAGTTTTTTAGAATGATTTGTCCTAAAATTATTGCGTAACTTATTCAATGATTTCATTATATTAATTAAAGGACTACAGCAATAATACCGAGTACGTGGGTTTGGAATATAAAAGTATGAAGCATATCGCAGGTTCCTTGCTGAAGTAGACAAAAAGCTATCATCTCGTAAAGAAAGAAGACGTTTTTAGAACCATGAGGGAAAAAGAGAAAAAATTTTTTAGTATATTTAACTGAGAAATGTCAAGCATGTTAGCATTTTTGAAGTAGTGACTAACGCTTTTAATTTTTTATATTAAATATAACTTTTGAAAAAAAAATTTTAAACTTTTGTAGTCATAAGCAAATGATAAATAATAAATTAAGTAAGGAGGGGTTAACAGTGAACAGTATAAATTTTAAAATCTTGAAAGAATTTATAAAATTACTTATAAAAATATTGAACGGGTGAGGGCCAAGGATTGAGTCTTGGAGGACGCCCTTGCATAGGGGTAATGAATCAGAAGAGACTATCAAGTTGTACATTTTGACGACGATTTGTGACGAAACTTTTGAATCAATTTACAGCTGGATCGCAAATACCATAATGTTATGTTCAAGTTTATTGAAAAAAATAGAGTGATTGAGTGTGTCAAAGGCTTTCAGATATATGATAAACTAATTTAAAAGCAGCAAGGTATTTTTATGATACTAAGTTCATTTAAAAATTAGTTAAGTTTGACATTTTTAATAACATCGATAAAATAATTCGAAAAATTGAAAAACTTAGTTACAAACTCAACAATGCGGAAAATGCGATGATATTTCTTAACAATTATATATATATATATATATATATATATATATATATATATATATATATATATATATATATATATATATATATTAGATTAAGATTGTCAAAAATGCAATTATTGATAAAAATCACAACATGTATCGCTTTAGTTAATTTCCTGTTTAATTTTTCGATTTTACCCACGGTAGATCGTAAATCATTGTCCAGTTTTTTGAGTTCAAAACTAAATTTTTGTTTATTTTAAGCATGATAGAACATTTATGCATGATAGAACAAAAAGGCTTTTTTCGGTATTCCTATACCATCTTCGGTGTTCGAATTGATACGTTTTGCATGTGGCCGAATGCTCAAGTTTTTATATCCTGTACCTCTACAACCTTAATTTTTTGTTTAATGTAAATGTTTAACGGTCATTCGATTCCACTTTGAAAAAACGCTTCCTCGCTGGGAAACAGCACATTGATTCCGTTTAACGACGAGCAATAATTCGTAGACAAGAGAATTAATAATGTACAGTGATGTAATTCAGTTTACGCGCGTTTGGCTGATATGCTGCCTCATAAACCTTTGCTGATGAATTACATACTTTACATACTTCGTTGCTGTAATTTATTTGTAAAGCATAAAAATGATGGGATTATATTAGCGAATGTTTGTTTGTACCCCAAAAATGTTTTTTTCGAAAATTTTTGTTTTACACTGCAAGTAGCCAAAAAAAGCCAGTTGTACGGGGACTAGTTGTCCGGGAGCGAGTTGTGGAGGGCGAGTTGTGGAGGGCGAGTTGTCCGCAAACCGTTTCTTTGTTGGTAGTAAAGTTATTGCATTCTATTGTATATTTATTACAAGGTTCTTTCTGTTTACATAACGTGCATCTGCAGTTTTAATTTAAAAAGTATTCCTATTGCGATACAGCGCAATTTTGTCATTGGTCAAACGGGTCTTTACACATTTAACAGATTTAGACGATAGAACAAAAGAATTGAAAAGAGTGACCGAGCTGTTAATTAAAAATTGTTATAAAAAATCATTCATTGATTTGATAATCTCAAAACTAAGGCAACAAGATGATAGAAACCAAAATTTTAAGGACATTATATTATAAAAACTTTATGTCTACGTCATATAAAACGGATGAAAGGATATTAAGAAATATGATCATGAAGAACGTCAAAATAATCAAATGTAATGACAAATTACAACTCAGAATTAATTATGCCTTGTTCTTAAAAATAACTGTGATAAGAAACAAGTCAATAATGAAGAGTAGTCACCAGATATTTTTTTTTAAATGTTCTATCGGTGAGTGTGAGCACCAAATTTCAGAATATATCGGATACACCACCACTACATTGACACGATGATTAAATATGCATACACAAAGATTATCACGGAACAGCAATTACTAGAGAGATACCCCACAATAACACAAAAATACTGTATCGCAAATATACAACATAATGCAGTAACTTCACTACCGACAAAGAAACTACTAATAAAGGGAATTAATGGATCAACGCAAAGTGAATTTTTGGAGCCAATAAAGTAGGAACGCAAAGTCAATTTTTGGAGCAAATAGAGTAGGAACGCACAGATATATAAGATAGAACCAATATTTGATAGCATACTACATTAAAAGTGGTAAAGGATTACCGAAAAAAAGCTTTTTCTGTTTAAGATAAAAATGAATTAAAAAAAATTTAAAAAACTTTGTTTTCTATATAAATAAGTTAAAAAAATGAAGTTAAAAATACGATATTGAAAAATTGAACCAAAAACTGATCAAAGTTGAAAATGCAGTGACGACATTTCTAAACAATTGTATCTGCGACAGTCTTAACCCTAATTTTATATATATATATATATATATATATAATGAATATTTATATAGCGCAAACAAATTAAAAAATAAACAAATTTTATCAAAAATACTCATTAAATCAAATAATACAAAATTCATCACAATGTAAATAAATGAGTTGTAAGCATTTTTCTAAATATTAACAAATTCTTATCACGTAATGGCTTGGGAGAATTGAGAAATTCTAGTACGATAAATAGAAAAATTTCTGGATACTATTTTCAACTGACTCGTTTGTACGGTTGGATAATTTAATTCATTGAAACGCAGATATATTGAATTTGGTACTCTAGGTGTTATCAACTTTGTCAAATATTTTGGTGCTTTTGAATATCAATAATACACATATGTTGAAAATAACACGCTTTTTGACATTCTGCCAAGTGAAGCTGTTCTAAAATCGGATATATGCTGTCGTATCTTTTTAGCCTCAGATAAAATTCTAGACAGCTAGTTCCCGAATATTGATTGTGAATTGATTATAACTTTTTCATTGATTTTTCAGGTAAACCATTGAGCATTTACAGTAGTTCAAGGGCGAGTATGGGAACGCATGGATTATCATTTGAAGAGTCTAAAAATTTTTATTTAATTTTAATTTTTGCAATTGCAAAATAAACAAAATGTAACTTAAATCAACATTGACACCTAAACTGGAGGCATTTAAAAAGAATCTGACTGCAACATCATCAATCTTCGTTTATAGTCTTCATCGGTTATGAGTCGGACTTTTTTATTCCATTTATCAGTTTCTGTCTCCAAGCCGATCTATCCATTGCGTCTGTCTCCTTGAGACCAAGTACCATCAAATCCTCCTGTATGGTCTGCGTCTAGGACTTTTTTGGGCGACCTCTTGGGCGGTGCCAGGCACTTGGTGCTCAGTAACGGAAATGATTGTATCGTTTTTGCTTCGCTTCACATGGCCAAACCACCGTAGACGATGACGACGACATGGATTCTTCAACTTGCACAGTCCCGGTCAGTTCAGGATCTCGGTTGTATAGATATGGTCCCTTAGGTCAACATGTTGCATCCAACGAATCATCTTCATGTCAGTTCGGTGAAACTGCTCTTTGAGTTTTGTTGTCATCAGCCACATCTCTGCACCATACATCAGAACAGAACGTATAACTGTGTTGTATAGCTCTGAGCGCAGCAGTAAAGGAATGTTACACCGAATCAATACCGAGGCAAGGAGGTGCCATCTGCTCCACGCCGCACGTATGCGTCCACGAACGGCGGCTTTAGCTGTTCCTGTACAATCCAGTACATCTCCCAGGCATCTGATCCAGTTGCTTCCAACTCCAGCCTCACAAACCAAACATGACCAATGACCAGAGACCACAGGCTCAGCGGTGCCCCCGGTGATCATAGTTTTTGTTTTGTCAAGGTATACCTTTAGCCCATGTTCGGCGAGCTGGATATTCCAGACCTCAAACTTTCTGGCTGCGTCTTGTTCCGAGGCCGCCGTCAGGACGATATCATCTGCATATATCACATTCCATATGTTATCTGAGCATATCGGTTTGGTTCTTTCTTCCATCACCGTGATGAAGACGAGGGGGCTGAGTGTTGATCCCTGATGGAAGCCGACTTTAATTTCAAATTCATTCGTGTTACCGGATGTTGTGCTGGCCAGAGTTTTTGTGTTAAAGTACGTTGCCATGACCAGCCGAACCAGATATTCTGGAACAAGCTGTCTACGTAGACTTCACCTGATTACCTCACGAGGCACTCCGTCAAAAGACTTTTCCAAGTCCACAAAGACATGAAACAGTCGCTTTTGCTTTGCCATGTATTTTTCCTGTAGTTGACGAATGATATAGATAGCATCAATGGTGGATCTCTCTGCCATGAAGCCGTTCTGGTAACCACATACTGAAAAGCACGACAAATCTTCTCTCAATGACTTTTCAATAATTTTGAGGGGTGTTCCAGAAGACGTATACCTCGAAATGAGGCGCATTTTAGTGGGTCTCCTTTTTCTTTATATATCAGCACAGTTGTGCTACTTTTCCACTCCACTGGTGGTATCGATTTACTCCACATCTTCTGACAGATGTGTAAGAGGACTCTGAAGCCTGTCCTACCAGATGCCTTGATGATATCATTTGTAAGTCCAGACAGACCAGCTGCTTTACCCACTTTTATTGCCATCAACGCATCAGTAAGCTCCTGAGCTGTGATGCCCTGAATCGGTTTTTCCACCGGAAGTGCATCAAAGTCCACTCCAATTGGGTTTGTTTCATTCAATAACTGATTGAAGTAATCCTTTCAGTGATCCTTTACTTCGTTTTACAAGGTTATTATGGTGCCTTATTATTCTTTGTGCATGTGGCACCAACTTTATTCTTTTTCAGTCTTTTGGCCTGATTTGCTATTTGGTAGAGTGACAGAATTTTTTCGTTTTTACTTCCAGTCAGCCATACGTTGCATTGGTTTGCATGAGGTATCGCAACCTGACATTTCGCTTCTGTGTTCTTTGATCGGAATGTCTTTTGATCTTCATCAGTCTTCGTCTTTTGCCATTGTTTGATAGCTGCTTTTTTACTGGCAATAGCATTTTGCACCGTCTCGTTCCACCACCAAGTTTCGCGGTTGTGCTGGCGTTTTGGTTCAGATTTTCTACATACAGCTGTTGCAGCGTTCACTAGGGTGTCTTGAAAAGATTTCTAGGTTATGTCTACCTTCTCCAGACGATCAAGCTGTGCCGATACCAACTTATCGAATTTCTCCCTAAACATGCGGTTCTTCAGTTTCCATGCGCTTATTCTAGTAGGCATTCGGTTAGTCACAGGGCGTGATCGTTCCATGATCATATCAGCCACCAGCAATCAATGTTGAGAAATGCATTCTGCGCCTGGAATGACTTTTGTATTCCTGAATAGTCGTCTGTGTTGTTGTCTAACGACATTAAAGTCAATTTGTGTGCATGACATTCCGCTTTTATATGTGATCAAATGTTCTGCCTTTTTTTTGAAATAAGTGTTCAACATCGTGAGTTTATGGTTTTCAGCAAATTCCAGAGTCCTTACACCGTCTTCGTTTTGAGACCCGTAGCCAAAGCCTCCATGGACACCGTGGAACCCTTTTTTTTATCTCCAACATGGCCGTTGAGGTCGCCACATATCAATGGTATCTCTTATGATGGTGTTTTCCTGACGGCATCTGAGAGTGTGTTCCAGAAGTCATTTTTGGTATTTTCAGATTCACTGTTTTGTGGTACATATGCAGAGAAAACAGTTAGAACCTGTTTTCCCATTCTGAGTTTAATCAGCATTAGGCGTGAGCTGATTCGAACCACCTCCGGTACATTTTGTGCCAGTGATTCCCGTATGAAGATTCTCACTCTATTTTGTCTTTTGGCCATTCCAAAACAACTTGTAACTCCCAGTGAGAGAGAGAGACACCATTTAATTTTCATCTTGTTTTCTGTAGAAAACAGATGTCAGCCCTTCGCCTTTTCAGCATGTCGACGATCTCCATGGAATTCCCAGTAAGCGTTCCAGTATTTAAAGTGCCAAGTCATATTTCAGGAGGGGATGCCAGATTTTCCGCAACATTCTTCTACTGTTGCGTACTTCCTGGATATTGTCATTCCTTGCCCAAATAAGGTCTCCAGGGAATAGGGAATCTTTTGATTTTTGTGATAACATGGAAGATGTTTGGGTCAAAAAATGTTTATATCAGGAATTACCTAATTTCTATCGAAAACCACCAGTTATAAGCAGTGGGCCTAGCCTTTTTGCTAGAAGCCCACAAAGCAGCGCTGTTGCAGTTTATCTCGTGCCCAAGAGAGCACTGTTGTAAGCAGTGCACCTAGTCTTTGGGTCAAAGATTCCTGTTCCACAAGGCAGTGGATTTAGAATAGAAGATCATCCGCTGTTGGGGCCGTTGTCCTAGGATCCTCCGCCTCTTTCACTGTTGTCTTTTTTCATTTGGTACAGTTGGTACGCCTCATAGCCAATGCACCCCAGCATGATGGATCAATGTACAAAAAGGACACACATGAATTCTAAAGAGTGGTTTCTAGGTATTCGCTGCAACCAATTTAGTTATACTCTGGTTGAATTTCAATTTATTGTTTTCCATCCACATATTGACTTCCGATTGAATGACTCTGGTTTCAATCTTATCAAACTCATTAGGTGGGCCACTGACAATCATCTGTAAAAACATGACATGCAAAATTTAATGATCTAATTATATCAAGAACTTCGTGTATTTATAACAGGAATAATATTGGACCCAGAACGGACCCCTGTGGACACCTTATTTTATATCATATATTTCAGAGAATGTGTTTCTATTAGTGGACGCGACATCCCACTACCACTGCTATCAAGACTTTATAAATCTGTGATACTTCCGGTGATGTTATATGGTGCAGAAACATGGCCAATGACAACCAAACTTGAACAACAACTTCACCCAACAGATATGGAAATGCTCCGACGGATGCAACGTATTAGTCTGAAAGACCACATCAAATCAGCCGAAATCCTGCGTCGTGCTGGTTTAGATGATCTAAAGGACGAATGCCGGCAACAATCGAGCAAGACATGAAGGCCCTAAATTTAAATCAAATGGATACAACTGATCGCTTAATTTGGCGCAAAAAATTGATGGCAAAGAAAACAATGTCCTACCTCGTGGGAACTGGGTCTCTGGACGCTAAACGAAGATTGATTGATTGATTGATTGTGTTTCTATTTAAAAAAACGTGATGTTTTCGATTCAGCAAATATGATCTGAACCACATAAGCGCCGAGCCTTTAACACCAAAATCCTGATACAATTGTTTGAGCAATATATATATATATATATATATATATATATATATATATATATATATATATATATATATATATATATATATATATATATATGTAGATTTTCGCCGGGTGACATCCGAATTCCGCACCACGCGGTCTCGAACCGCGTCCGCATACGAATATCCACCCGAGCCTTCGCTTCGGCGGAGTCTTTCCTGGCCGGGATCCGCCACTCTACAATAGACCCTTTCAGGGTCTGAAAACACGGGCTGGGCGAAAGTTTGTTCGCGCCCTGCTTGTTGACTAGAGACGCCGACCTCGTCAACTATCAGCAAGTCTTTTTCAACATCCATTATTTTAGGTAGAATAATTAAGCCGAGCCAAATTTCAAGTGTACACTTTTTTTATTCAATAAAAGAAACAAAATAACAAACAAAATAATACAAATCAAACCTCTGTCTTTATTAAAAAAAACGATAAATCCAAAATTAATCTATTAATAATATAACTACCAAGCTAGAAACAAAACCTAAAATAAAAATAACAAACGACCAGCCTCCTATATCTCAACTTGCGGCCTTGTATATGTTTTCACCGCCCTATCTACATAACGCTTTCTATATCATAGAAAATTCTATACTCACATCTATACTCTTCCTATACTCACAACAGCGCGTAGCACGCGTCCCATATATTGCTATACTCCCTATATACAAAACAGCACAGCAGCGTCGCATATATAGCATATCAAATAACAAAATATACATGCATAGAATGTCTATTAAAATATATAGATATATACAGGCGGCACGCCTCAAAGACGCAATCATTATCATCACAATCGTCACAATTTCACAAAATATACAGGCGGCATATTTTAATCGCGCAATCATTATCATCACAATCGTCACAATTTCACAAAATATACAGGCGGCATATTTCAATCGCGCAATCATTATCATCACAATCGTCACAACTTCACAAAGCTCCCCACCCTCCAAAACGTCCCGACGTTTGCTCTTATAAATCTTCACCAGACTCAGGAACTTCCACCATCCATCTTTTTAGCTCCGGTCCCCACCTCGTCGGTTATCTTCTTTTTTTTTTGTTGTGGTCGTCGTGCTCAATTGATTTTCCGTCGGTTGCTGATTTTTTTTCTGTCGGTTGTTCGTCCAGACCAGCGAACAGGTCCATCGATGGCTGATTACCTACGGCAAACAAATCTGGTCGCTGATCAAAGAGTTCGTCAACAAGCCTCACAAGTTCTGGAACGATGTCCGGCTGCCCTGGTAAAAATTCTGGCGTATCTTCGCCTGTCCAGGTTTGGACAAGCGACTCGGTCGACTCGTCGTTACTTCGTGATGGTACTTCTGTTGGCTTCTCTATGGAATTGTCTTCTGTGATGTCTTCAGGCTTAACCTCCGGCATTTGGAATGTCATCAGTTGATCGGCGAGTTTCCTTGCCTGGTCCGCTTTTTCTCTGCGCCTTTTGGGTTCATCTATACATCCATGGAGGGAAAATGCTGGCGCCAGTTCTGTCAGCATTTCGCTAATGGCCGCCCTCGCCACCAAATATCTTCTTCTAATCTCTTCTGACGATATCGTAGGAAACAATCTCTGCAAAAACAACAAAATTTTATTATATTATATGACGATTTGAGATCCAGAGTAGAAAACCATTGCGCTCCTGACATTGCATCCAAACACGTCAATTCTCGGCAAGGGGTACGCATCTTTAACCGTTAGCGAATATTCAGTTTCCTATAATCTATACAGCATCGGTACGATCCGTCTTTTTTCTTTACTAACACGACGTTGGATGACCAGGGACCATGGGCTGGTTCTATTACGTCCTGTTCAAGCATCTCGTCAACCTGTTCCGCGATCACCTTTTGATGCGCCGGAGGATGTCGTCTCGGCTGTTTTACCGGTCGTGCATCCTGAGTATCAATCTTATGGAAGACTCCTTTTGCAGCACCTATTTCTCCACTTGCACAGCTGAATCTGTCTGAAAAACTTATAAGTATTCGAGTCAACTCTTCTCTTGCTTCTTTAGGAATATCTTTTACTAATCCATCAACTATACCTGTTACTTCTGTTAGATTTTCATATGCTAGACGATCAACTGATTCCTTTGCTTCCACAGCCGATGATAAATCTGACAATCGCGTTCCCCGGTTTATCACCCTCGGTTGATCGTTGACATTCAAGTTTGAGATTTGCAGGTCTCATTCTTCTGAGAACATTTGACCGCAAGATGACCTGGCTTCTTACAATTAAAACAAATTTTTTCTCGCTCAACTCGGGATACCGTTGGCTGCACTCTTTTATTTCTGAGTTCTTCGAATGACTTTTGAAGGAACGCAATCTGTCGTACCATCGACTCCATGTTTTCTGCTCCTGCTTGAAAATCTTTAACCTGCGGGTCAAACCTATGAGATGAATCTACCACCATCTTTGAAACTTCAAGACGCTGTGCAAATCTAAGAGCATCGTCAATGTTTTTTGGTTCTTTTTCCCTAACCTTTAACTCTAATTCAGCATTATCGAGGGCTGACAAGAAAAAGGCCCGAGCTAGATGTGTAGCTAATCTTGACTGCTCTCCTGGATAGGCTAATGACATGAGTCTTTTAGTAACCATCGACAACTCTCGTAACGACTCACCAGGTTTTCGACGAAGAATCTGTAATTCGTACCTGTATGACTCTTCATGACCTCTTGTTCCAAAACGATCTTCTAGCTTAGATACCAGCTCTTGGTAACCTAAACCTGTTAAATCCCAGAGAACCTGTGAAGCTTCACCTGTTAACGAACATGACAAATACGCTTCCATGTCTACGAGATTCCAATTATTGTACCTGGCACATATCTCAAACTTTTTTAAGAAAGTTTTGAGACAACCGGTGCCATCAAATCTGTCAGGTCGAAGCAATTCGCGACGACAAAAGTTGTTGTCACGCTCGGCACCTATACGCGATTGATGAACCTGAGACTTCACACCAGTTGAATGAAGCGGTTCCCGACTGTCACACGTCGACTCGTGTTTAGCTGTGTCTCTCTCTCTCGCTCGGTCGCTCTGCACCTGTTGCTATTACCTAAAATTTTATTTCGCTGTCGATCGTGTTCGGTTTTTCTAATGATTGACGCTGACCTACTGGACGCTAATCGCAGCTCATTCAATCCGAAATTCTGCAACTTTGGATCACCCTGGCACCTAAAACCTGCAATGTTGAAAAAGAAGCCCCACGTTTGGCGCCAATTGTAGATTTTCGCCGGGAGACATCCGAATTCCGCAGGCGGCACACCCCAAAGACGCAATCATTATCATCACAATCGTCACAATTTCACAAAATATACAGGCGGCATATTTCAATCGCGCAATCATTATCATCACAATCGTCACAATTTCACAAAATATACAGGCGGCATATTTCAATCGCGCAATCATTATCATCACAATCGTCACAACTTCACATATATATATATATATATATATATATATATTGGTAATAGACCATAATTTTTACAATATTCTATA
>NW_008705460.1:394627-397569 GCF_000326865.2 Helobdella robusta | reverse complement strand
CAAACATTCGGTAGAATTTATAGAATATTGTAAATATATATATATATATATATATATATATATATATATATATATATTATTTAATGCATTTGTATAGCGCCTATTAAATGAAATCTCACAGGCACTCGGCACTCTCAAAATCCAGTAACAAAAAATTAAAGAAATGATTGTCAAAAGTCAACAGTTTATCCACAATGTACATTAAACGAATATACAATGTATACTTGCATAATATAAAAAAAGCGGGTAAATGAAAAAATAAATTAAGTCAAATTAACAAATCATAAATTTAAAGATTGCAAATAAATCATGACACTAGTTCCATATCATCGTTTCACATTGACATCGTTTCACATTGACATTGACATCGGCATTTCTGGTGCTGCCATTTTTGCTGTTGTTATTGAAAACCCAATTCCTAATCTGAACATAATCAGGCCAAGAACTTGATCTTTCAACTATTTCCGCATACTTCTCATCTACACACAACCGGAATGACGTAGAAGGGTGGGTTTCATCAAGTTTTATTTTGTCATCTCTGCTCTTGATTACAGGGTAACAAGACAAAACTTTAACATCAACTGACTCAAGGTGGTCAACAACATTGGATGCACAAGTCTTTGAAACATTACCAATGTGATAAAATTTTTCCGATATACAACTTTACTAGCTGATATTTTATATTGCGTAGGCCTATGAGGTTCAACAGTGGTCTTTGATATTGCATGACAACATGGACTTGCATTAGTTGATGGTAAAATGTTTCTTCTTTTCTTGCGTCTGACTGTTATAAAATTTCCATCATCATTGTTACCTTCTTCAGCAATGTCAGACAAATTTTTAGCGACTGATGTCTCAGCATCTGAATTTCCATCAGCGCATACATCACTGCACACGATACTGTTCACATTTTTTTGGACATCACTCAGTATATTGCCATGCTCTTCAAGAAATTCCAGGACGGCCGGACTATTTTGAATAACACTTTTTTGCAACCTCACCTGTTCAACTGACAATTTCTCGAATCTATTGTCACAATTAGTAACTTTCCACAAGTCATCAGCGAGAAAACAGGGAAATTTGTCTTCGACTTTAGTTTCAAAAATTAACTGACATATACTAAGAAATTCGTCCCACATTTTATTCTTGTCAACGTGTTCGAAAAACTCCGGCAGGCTGAGTGATAATGTTTTGGCTTCATGATGCAAAAACTTTGCACTTTTTTTTACGTCGTCACTTCAAAAAATTCGCAAAGAGAAGTTTTCATTTCCTTTTCATTTATCTAGTTTCGAACGTACCAAATATAACACAATAACGTATCAATTACGTATTTTTTATCGCTTTTAAACTCGACAATTATTTCTTCCGCCATTTTCCAAAGATCATATAATAAAATCATATAATATATATATATATATATAAGGTTAAGACTGTCAAAAATGCAATTATTGATGAAAATCACAACATGTTCGGCTATATAATATACTCCTATATATTTTTGGCAAAAACGCAGTAATCTTTATATATATATATATATATATATATATATATATCTGTTTTGGCAAATATATATATATATCTGTATACAGCTGTTTTGGCAAAGATGCCATCGTCGGAGCCTTGGGTAATTAAACAAAGTATATTAAATTGTAATTGTATAAAATCAATGCGTTAAATGTAATGTCAAATTGAAACGAAATGGAATAAAAGATAAACCTTAAAATTGAGAATTCAACGGTAATAAAATATATAGTATTTATATATAAATATATTTGTAACATTCAAAAATTCAACACTACTTTCAACATTGTTCAACTTTTTTATATTTCTTTTTAGTTTATAATGTCAGAAAAATTAGACATTTTATTGTTTTAAAAATTTTATTAAATAAATTTTCAGATAGCTATTTCGAGTTATAGATAACTCATCTTCGGTGCGTTATATATAATGTATGTAAGATATTTGATAAGATGAGAAAAAAACAAATAATTATTAATTTATATAAATTATTTAAAACAGAAAACGAACAAAATAAATTTAATAAAATGTTGTTTGACTGTACTTGAATGTTCATGGAGGGATTTTTGTTTTGTATGAAAATTGATTCAGCTATTTTCGGGTTTGTGATGTTGTTATTGCAATAAACTATTAGCATGTTATTTAACATTTGTCGTGTTAAAGTGATGTTATGCTGTTGTTTATAATGTTGTTTAATTGCTCCATCTTGTAGATGCATGGTCAAACGTCTTGACAATGTGGTAGTTGTCATTCCAATATATGAAGCATTGTTGCGATGCGAACATTCACCGACGGAGCATTTATGAAGCGCAGTCAAACAACATTCTACCTTCAAATAGACTACTGAATAAAAACAACAATCAATCATTATTATTACAACAACAATTACGACAACAGCAATAAAGATAACAATGATATAAACAATCTTGCCGTTAAAATTTAGAAAATCGCGTTTTATATTGTTTAATGTTATTAAATTTATTTTATTCGTTTTCTGTTTTAAATAATTTATATAAATTAATAATTATTTGTTCTTTCTTATCTTATCAAATATCTTACATACATTATATATAATGCGCTGAAGATGAGTTATCTATAACTCGAAATAGCCATCTGCAAATTTATTTAATAAAATTTTTAAAACAATAAAATGTCTAATTTTTCTGACATTAATAAACTAAAAAGAAATATAAAAATGTTGAACAATGTTGAAAGTAGTGTTGAATTTTAGAAATATATATATAATATATATATATATATTATATATTTATATATATGTTGGTAATAGACCATAATTTTTACAATATTCTATAAATTCTACCGAATGTTTGGCGTTAATATGTTTGTAGTTCGTTTTTTAAATTTTTCTCACTAAAGTTTTTTGGTGAACGTTTAGTTTATTAAAATTCAAAATAAACTTATTT
>NW_008705460.1:384585-387683 GCF_000326865.2 Helobdella robusta | reverse complement strand
TTTATAGTTATTATTGGATTAAGACTATTAGAAATGCAGTTATTGATGAAAATCACAGCATGTTCGGCATTAATTAACTTCCTGTTTATCTTTACGATTTTTCTAATGATTGATCGTGAATCATTCTCAAGTTTCTTTTTGTTTTTTGTTTATTTTGTGCATGATAAAACAAAAAAGCTTTTTTCGGTATTTCAATACCATCTTCGGTGTTCGAATTGATACGTTGTGTATGTAGCCAGATCCTCAAAACTTGAGAATGATTTACGATCAACCGTTAGAAAAATCGAAAAATTAAACGGGAAGTTAATTAAAGCCGAACATGCTGTGATTTTTATCAATAATTGTATATGTATATATACTGCAAACCCCAATTAAAACCCATATATACATTTTTTAAAAAGTGGTTCACGTTTTATTATTCGCAGCGTAATGTTCCTTCAACTAGTAGCCGATGAAAAATTTGATTTACACATAAAATTTTTCGTTACGTTAAAAATTAGGCAAATTTTATTCGATTCCGACACCCTGTTATTTACACTTAATCTATAGCGAACATTGTAAAAATAGTTTTAAAATCTGGACTTCGTTGAAATTCAGGTGCTGACAATGGTTATTTAATAAGCTATTGATTTATATAATGAATACCATGTGTTACAGTAAATGTCTTTAATATCGAATTCATTCATGAATTTTTATTTGTCTATAAGCTGATACAGAAAGATTCATCAGTTAAAGTTTATCGTTGATTTATCGATGCATTGTTAATCAGTTTTATTTAGTATTACCAAGACTAAAACAAACGGTATCGGTTTTTACAAATACTAATAACACTTCCCATCAGCATCGGTAACGCCTTTGACTTTATGATATTTATTGTAAGCTCTATCTTTTATAAATTTTACAATTAATTTAGTGGAAACATTCACAAACATTTAATTCGTACAATTGTGTGACAAAAACTCTTAAAAACACAGCTAAAGAAAAGAATTCAAGAGCAAGAAGATGATATCAAACGTTTACGAAATTTGTTATCGCAAAAGGATTCGTTCATTTATCAATTGGAATATGAACTGAAAAAATTCAAAACTATGTTCAAGATGGTACAAGACGGTGAACTGGTTATCGATAAAAATACTGCTTTGTCATAAGAAGATTAACGTTTGAAAATAACAGTGGTTGTAAGCGTATCAAAAAAATAAATATTTCTATGCTTAAAATTTAAACAATTTTTCTAAATGTAGGCTATTCTTCAAACGATTTTTTATTATTTTTTAATCTCGTTTCTGTGACTGTATGGATATGTTTGGCTGATAATGGTTAAACAGTTTTCAGCAAAATTTAAGAACGAATTTACATTCAAAAAATCACCCAATCGTAATATGCAAAAACATCAGTGTGTGTATGTGTGAACTGCAGAAGATCAAAGCTGTTATGGTGGTACGAACCGGTTATCAATAAGAATACTGTTTTGTTTTTATATAGATCGACATTTGAAAATAAAAGTAGCAAAATGCATACACATGAACGTTTACAGAAGGGAGGGAGGAGACAATTGCCCTCACTTTAAGTTTGGGGGAATTTTTATAAAAAAGCTGGTTGAAACTGATCATATAAATTTTTGTGCCTATAAATAAAAGAAAGACCATTTTGACTAAAGATGTATTCAATTGCGTCAAAGTCAGGAACTCATTACCGGCTGATTTGAGAAATGTTACTGATATCCGCCTTGATATTTTCAAGAGTATCATTTTTTTAAACAAAATGCAGTATAGCATTTTTGTAAATAACTCTATAGTGACGCTTAAAAATCTCCAATACAATTCAGAAAGTTACCAATAACATTAATAGGTTCACCCTGTTTGTTTGTTTGTATATATATGTACGCGTGTGTGTATTTCCATTTTTTAGTTTTTTTTTTGTTTTTTACACTACCTACATTTTATGTACAAATTGTAAAATTATCTATTGCATTTAATGAAATAGAAGAATAAGAGATAATTTTTTAGCTAATTTATAATATAATATATGTGAGTGTGAGTGTGTGTGTGTGTGTGTATATATATAACGAGTACAGCAGAAAATTTCTACATTGGTTGCCGAAACTCATTTTCTACTCATTTAATGAAAAGAAACGTGGAATGGCAACGATTGTAATTTAGTGCGTCACGCTTAATTTTATCCTTGGCAATGTAATAATTTCAACGTAAATTTGCATTTTTTTTGCCATTTTGTAAAGGGCTTTTAAAATTTAAGAAATTTTTGCTTTTTACCTTGTAGCTAGTTCTCGAGTTACATACTTCATTTTCTATATTGTCCTTACGTAATGCATATGTTAACGTTAAACTACTTTTCCTTCCAACCATTCCGATTAAAATTGTTACAAAATCTACTTCTGATTTTCATGTGTATTTTCAATTATTTTCTTCAAATTTTTATTTATACGTATTTATGATTATTTTTTATTCTTTTTCATTATCATTTTACTCATTTTGCTATAATCGATAGAATTATTTTCCTAGAAATGATGTCAATGTACTTGCTTACAGCAGTTTTTTTATAGAATAAAAATTATCTTTTTAATAGTTGAATTTGGAGTTGGCAATAGTGTCTCTATAAATATGTCTCAGTTTTATGTTAGAGTTAGAGCCTCTACTTCGATCTCATACAACAGAGTTAAAATTTGCGAATATGATCAGGATCGAACTGGCTTAAAAAACCAGCCCGGGAAATTTGGTCATGGCGGCCCACATCATCACGTTTTCAATTTAATAATTTTCTATAAATTTTTTTTGTTTCTGTGATTATTTTATGCATGATAATGAAATTTTAAACTTTAAGAACACTACTTGAAGTTGCATATGTAACGATTATGTAATCATTACACGTTAAAATGTGTAATTATGAAAAACTACTTTAAATGGTTGAATATTCCCTAGTTCTGTTCTAACTTAAATATGGAAAACACTTAAGTAAAATTTCAATTTTTTATAAACTAGTGTAACAGCTTTCTCATCGTTTCACTAGTCGATGGTAAAACATCGATGTTCATTGTTTACGATTCTTGGAAGACATGATTCTCGCANAATATCTGCATAAAT
>NW_008705460.1:375221-384462 GCF_000326865.2 Helobdella robusta | reverse complement strand
TGATTCACGTTATAAGCGTTTGCAACATTAGCAGTTTACAATAATATGTTTGAAAACAATCTGTCATTCGTTTCGTTAGCCACCGTGATATTTCTTCGGACATCCCTACTTTTCTGTCTTTAATATCGTATCGTTGTTTTGTTGTTGAAAGCGCGTTTTTATTTTTTTAAAAAGTATTGTGGTCAAATAATTAAAACGTTATTTAGTTGTCTGTTTTTTTTCTTTTATTTCAAGTACCTAAGTGGTAAACATTTTTATTTACTTTTGATATAAATTCATTAAATGAATTTTATTTTAATTAATTACAAATGGCTTTTATAATTAATTGAATTGTTTCAATACTAAAATTCAAACTTGGCAGATAGATGCTATTAAAACGTAATTATATTTTAATAATTAATTAATTAATATAATAAAAACGACTTCTTTCATAGTACAAACATGAAAAGACATCAAAGTGGAGCGGAAAAAAGGAAAAAAATCCAGGAATTTGTTGAAAGTCAGAAAAATGCATTTCATAAATATTTGTTAGTAAATAGCGATATCGAGTTACCTGTGCCATCAACATCTTCTTTTGAACCTTGTCACAGACCAATACGTGTTGAAAAAAGGGAAGAAGAAGGAGGAAGTGAACATCAGGTTGATGAAAAAAATAGTGAGATAACAGAAGACAGAGAAAATCCAGATAAATTGTATAATAAGAAAAATGAAGAAATTAATGATATAGCCTTATGGCCAGCCAGTTTGTCTGATTCATTTATTGACTATATTTTAAAAAATAAACCAGAAAATATATGAAATATAGAAAACTTAAAATCGGTGTTTAAAGAAAAAGATGATGTTTACTACAGCAGAGGGCTCTCTAATGATCATTTTTATAGAAAAAAACAAACGGAGATTTGGAAAAAAGAACATGGCTGGTATTTTCCGAAACTAGCAAGTGCGTTTATTGTTACCCTTGCAAACTTTTTTCCAAGAAAAAAGTCCAAATTAATAACTGGCTTTGAAAATTGGAGATCAATAACATTTGTTTTATCAGACCATGAAATTTTAAAAGAACACGCGTCATCTATGTGCACTTTGTACAAGAGATCAACTGCTTTGAGCAGAATTGATGCTCAGCTTTTGCAGGAAAGAGAAAAAGAAGAGTATTATTGGAGAGAAGTTTTAAAAAGTATTGTTTCAACAATACAGTTATTAAGCCGCTTAGGATTAGGATTTCGCGGTCATGATGAAAATAAAAATTCCAATAGAAAAGGAAATTATTTGACCTGTTTGGAATATTTAAATGAATATGATGAATTTTTAAAATTACATTTCCAAAATATGCAAACCAAGGACGGGGTCATGCAAGTTATTTATCTTATCATATTTGTGACGAATTTGTAGGCCTCGTTGGCAATCAAGTAAGGGCTGAAATAATTGAAGAAATTAAATCGGCAACTTATTACAGTATAATTATTGACTCCACTCTTGATATTGCTCATGTTGACCAACTTACTTTTGTGATAAGATATGTTTCATTTTCTGGTAAGATAAAGGAACGATTTTTAGGGTTCGTTCCTAAAGATAAGCACAACTCTTTATACTTGGAAAAAGAAGTTTTAGAAACTTTTATGAAATTTGGCCTAGATATTAAAAACTGTCGAGGTCAATCTTTTGACAACGCTTCGAACATGTCAGGAAAGTACTCAGGTTTACAAGCACGTATTAAAGAACATAGTCAGAGTGCGGTTTTTATTCCTTGTGCTAACCATTCATTGAATTTAGTTGGAAATTTTGCTGCTGATAGCTGTAAAACCGCTGTTCAATATTTCATGTTTGTGCAAAAGCTATTTACATTTTTTTCATCATCAACTCATCGCTGGAAAATGCTGAACAGCAAAATAGATGTTGATCAGTCTCTCTCGTTAAAAAGGGTATCAGATACAAGATGGTCAGCAAGAGCTGATGCTGTTTTAGCTTTAAAATGATTTCTTTTAATCTTCTTTTCGAATTACCTTATTGTCAAACATATTTTTTTGACTATTTGGAAATTTTGTATTTTTTTTTATATTTGTATTTGACCAAATTTTAATCTATGAAGCACATCACAAATAGCATGAAGTCTGAAATGGCGCTCGACAAAAATATTTGCAATGATTGTATCCCAGGAAGGGTGTTCACCATAGGAAAAAGACAAACCCGAAGCGCTAAGCACTGGAAGAGCCTTAAATGAACGCGGACACGTTCCATAATATATATATATATACATATATATGTGTGTGTGTGTGTGTATGTGTTGTGTTTGTAAATAAAAGGAATTTGAACATTTAATTTGAATAATTCAGTGTTTAATATTTTAAAAATTTCGCACTTAATATATTAATGTTTGTAACAAATCTGTCGACAAAATATATTCAAATTCGTTAAAAGTTTTTAGTACAAAAATGTATATCACCTACATAGTTATAAGTTGGAAATAGTTGAAAGTTAAAAAGCCTTTCCACGACACTCTAAGTTTGGGGGCCCCAAATTTTTTTTTTCTTAGGGCCCCCGCTTGACTTAATCCGCCACTGCAAATAAGACGTTTGAAAAACAAAATATCGACAATCAATACATTTTCTAAAAGACTTGAATTTATATCTATGATTGCTACTTTGTGAACAATGGGACGAAATTAACCTTTCACATTTTCAAGCGGTTGGTTGGCAATAATTCTCTTTTCCTCCAAAACAGTTTGCACTTCAATGTCAGATTTTTTTTTATCTAGTTCACTGCTTGCAAATTTTAAGAAATTTATGGCTGCTTGAAAAATTTAATCAAAATTTTGCATTAAAATTAACATTACCGCTGATCTCGGATGCTTATTGTTTAAATATATTTAAACTTCTTATAATGATTTTGTAGTTTCAGTTTGGCTATATTCAATAAAAATTTACCTAAAGCTGTCATATAATTAAATGTAATTTCTACTAAAACTAAAGTATAAAACTTTTTTGGCAGCCACCGGCCCACCGACAGTTTCCCGGTGTCCCGTTGACCCAGTCGAAGCCTCACTAGGGTACCGAGAGGGCTGGAGGGCGGACCGCCCATGGGTCTCTGATTAAAAAGGGGTTTCCGAAAAGCCGATATACACAAATTTTGAAATGAATTATTTCATTAATAAGCGTATAGATAGGATTTTGTGCTCTTATTTTTTTGTTTTTATATTTATTCATACCTAATATGTTTTAATATTATATGCTTAGTTACAAAAAATGTTGTTTTTAAATCCCGACCGAATGAATTTATTTCTATATTAGAAAATACCTTGAAGCAGAAATTTATGAAAGTTGTAAAAAAAGCAAAGTGTTATGGTATAATGTTTGACTCAATACTCGATTCCTCTCACCAAGATCAATTAAGCCTGACTATCAGATATGTTCATATCAAAAACAAAAAAGGTAGAGGTCAGGGAATTGATTTTAGAAATTTTTCCCTCTTGCCGGAAAGAAGACTAATGATATCACACACAAAATGTAGACATTGATGAAGAGGGTTTAGATATTAATCTGTCCAAGCCAGACAATGCTTCAATAATAGTGTTCATTTTGGAGTACAAGCCAGCATCCATCAAATTAATCAGAAGATTTTAATTTGTACTCAAGTCAATTATACTCAAAAATACCTGTATATAGAAAGAATTTGTTTAGATAAAACCATTGAAACATTAGATACTTTGATACTTTTTTGCAGTAGAGTCGCAAAATTATGTTTTATGGTTGAAAATTATTTGAAATTTTCGACATACATTTGTGAATAAATGGAAATACCTACAGAAAAATTGTGCTAAAAAGTCGAAGAAAACTTGTGTCTGGGAAAAAGGCTAAAGGTTCACCTTTAATATTGAAGCTAGAATTGAGAAATTATCCTTCACTTGGTAACTTTTATCAAGATCTTAATAAAAATAGAATCTATGCAAAATGTTTATGTAAAATTTGAAGTCATTCAATCATCACATCTTATTGTATTAGAGATAGAAGAACTTTCAGAGCTTATACCAAATGCCAAAAACACGCTTTATGAAATAGAAGAAAATGAGATTGGGCCAGAAATAAAACGTTTAAGACGCCATCTTCAAGCAGGAAGTTGAAAAAAAGAATTTTAAAGAATAGCCTGTTCAGAAAATGTTAGCTTAAATGATAAAAATATGCTAGTTCCTCTTGCGAAATAAACTTTTCGAAATTGAAGCAGATTAAAAGTTACCTTCGTTCGAAAACGAGTCAAGCAAGACTTTATGGCTTAGCAATCTTCAATTGAAAAGTGGCAAAAAATATCAACTTTGATTAAACAATGCAAATATTTTCTGAAGGAAAATCTCGTGAAAAACAGTTTTTATTTGTTATTCGTTGATAAGTTGAATGAATTCGTTGATTTGATGTCTATATTGATTTTTTTAAATGAAAAATTCTCTTTTTTGTGTCGGGTGATAAACCTATTTTTTTAAAATGAAATATGTATATTTGCGGAATATATATAAATATATATATACATTGCCGGATTAACGCAAGGGCAATCAGGGCCTCCTTTCAAAAGAGGGGCTTTCTCTAACAAACTTTAAACTTTTTACATAATTTTGACCACATCTTTAAATGTGATGATATTTGAACGAGTCAATTGCGAGATATATAAATATGCGACGACGAGCTGCGCTGATCAAACTCATAATTAGAATATATCGATTTTAAATGTTTTTAACTTTCCCTTCTCATTAACAATCAGACTGTTATAAAATTAGTTAAATAGTTTTCAACTTTTAATATCAATTTTTTTCAATAATTTATTCTAAATTGTTTGATTAATTTTATAAAACAAAATTTTATTTTATCACGTCTTAAAGTGTTTCAGACATTAAAAATAAAAGAATAATAAAAATGCAACGAAGAAGGTGATATTTTTGATGTATTAAAATAGTAATTGAACTCGGAAGTGGTTTGTGACGATCCCCAAACTTATGCGCTCAGCGCTTAATAGTTTAGAGCCACTGAGGCGATTAGAAAAACCAGTTTAGTTTAGTGGTAGTTAGAAGGTGACATTGAAAAGCGTGATGACAGTTTTGATATTTAATTTTGCCGTACTGTTTTAGTTAATATTCATTCGTTAATCAACTATTTAGTTAATATTCTGTTTGTTAAAATAAAACTTAATGAAAATACTGTTTGGCGTAATTTTAATTAATTAGAGCCTGAAAATAAGAAAGAATTCGTGACATTTTTTTTGGCGACCCTGACGAGACTATGAGACCTACGTGAGTTAGGAAAAACTGCGTAGAGTTTTAAAATAAAAATTAAAAATAATTAACAAAAACTGCGTATAGTTTTAAAATAAAAATTAAAAATAATTAACGAAAACTGCGTAGAGTTTTAATATAAAAATTAAAAATAATTAACGAAAATTGCGGCTGTTAAAGTAAAATTATCAAACTGTCATAAATTAAAATTAAATTAAAATTAAAAAAATAAAATAAATAAATTAAATTGTGGTGAATTAAAATAAAATTAAATAAAATAAAAAATAAAATTAATTAATTGTTGTGGAAACTGTCTGTCTGTGACCTTGTGTTCTCAACAGTAACAGTTTCGTGTCATCACTTCTTCATCGTCTTTGACAGCAACAGTGGCAGTTTCGTTCAGTATATAAACTCGCTCAGTATATAAACGCTGCTAAAGAGCTGGGACTAACTGGTGAAGAGGCCTCTAAATTCATCGATAAACATAAACATGAGGAAAGGGAGAGACAGCTAGAGGAAATGGAGCATGAAAGCCAGGAAAGAGAACGTGAAAGCCAGGAAAGGGAACGTGAAAGCCAGGAAAGGGAACGTGAAAGCCAGGAAAGGGAGAAACAATGAATGCACGACATTGAAATGGGCAGAATACAGCAACAAAAGAATGATAACGGTAATTGTTTTGATAAATTCTATCAATTGAGAAGGATGTTACCTTTTAATGAGGACACTGAGAGCATCGATTCATATCTTGCGAGATTTGAGGATTTGGCTCGTGCTTGTGAATTACCAGAACGTGAGTGGGCTAGAAGTCTGTCGGGTCATTTGAAGGATAGAGCCATCAACATATGTATCCAACTGAATGAACAAGAGAGAAACCAGTATTCAGCTGTGAAAGATGCTTTTCTGAGACAGTTTGGAGCAACCGAGGATGAATATAGAAAAAAATTCCTGCATAGTGTTCCTGACCACAAGGATGATCCATGTCTGTTTATAACAAATATGACAATGTACTTTGATAGATGGTTAGCTAAGGCTAACGTAAATAAAACGTATGAAGCAATAAGAAACCACATCATACTTGACACTGTGATCAGTGCATACAATGAACAAGTCCAGGTATTTGTGAAGGAACGCTGCCCGCGAACCGTAGAAGCGTTGACAACACTGATTCGTCAGTATAAAACAGCTCATCCAGATCAGATGTTATCCAAGCCAACTTCAGTGCAAACCGCATTCTTCGCAACAACAAAAACTACCAGTCAGAGAATGAAAACCAGTGTAGAACATAGAAGAGCAGATGGGAAATACAGTACGCAACAAAATTCCAATAAAAGTTCATACTGTAAGATTTGCAAGAAAAATAATCATCGCACTGACAATTGTTACTTCAGAGATTCCAAGAAAGCATCAACGCAGTATAAACCAACAAAGTTTTTTTGCAGAAATTCAACAAGGCGATGGTAAATTAACACTGATTTCAGCATTTGTTGATTAATAGAAATGTATTGCGCTGAGAGATACCGGTACAATCACTTTATTGATACATCAAGATTGTGTGAGGCCACAGTCATATACTGGAGAATACGGAAAAGTTAAAGACTTCAAAGGTGAGATTAGTACACATCCTATAGCAATAATCTATGTTGATAGTCCGTATTTGACAGGATGGCACAAAGCGTTAGTACTAGATCAACCCCTAGATGGCATCGATTTAATAATTGGGAATGTTGCAGATGTAAAAGAGTGTACAGAAGCGGATATTACACATTGGCAAAATCACCATGACATCAATAAATCCATGGCGATTACCAGATCACAGAGTAGGAAGGAAAAAGCTCTTGAAAAACTAGATCAGAACTATACGCAGCCACAACCCATCGCAGAACAAACTATGTTGGGTGTACATGATGAAGTTAAAATGAATAATAATAATGAAACAGAGAACAGTTGAGAGAAAAATGTTGACCATGTACATCATGAAGTAAAGATGAATGATAGTAACGACAATGAAACAGAGAACAATGTTGAGGGAAATTATAATGTTCCTGATGATGATGTCCTGGGTGATAGGAAGTCTCCAATAACCATTGAAGATATAAAACAAAATAAATCAAGTCCAGTGATGAATAATAGAAAAGAGGAGGAAGATGAGGAAAACCAAGAAGTCAAAATCATTAAAAATAATAATCACAACAACACAAATAATGGAAGCAAGGATGAAATCGAGATGAATAAAAATAACAACAACAATGATGAGATAAATAAAGATGGTAATGAAAATGGTAAAATTATGAATTATCAACCAGACGATATGGCAAATGAACAGTGGAAAGATTCTTCTTTGAGTAAATTGATTCAGAATCCAAGAAAGGATCCCAATGCTTCAATCATGAAACAAGAAAACGGGATTTATGTGAGAGAAGTTAATCTTAAGACCGGGCTAACAAAGCAGTTGATTGTGCCACAAAGATACAGAAACAAAATTTTGCAATTAGCCCATGACACGCCTTTTTCAGGACATATGGGTGTCAAAAGAACATTAAATAGGATTCTAAATGAATTCTGCTGGCCAAGCATCACCAAAGATGTTAAACAATATGTTAGAACATGCCATAATTGTCAAATTCATGGTCCAAAAGGTCCGTATATTCAGGCACCGATTCAAACAACATCGATTGCGGAATTACCGTTTCAGAGGATTGCAGTAGACATCATCGGACCTATGCCTGTATTGTCTAAAAGAGGACATAGATATATCCTTACAATGGTAGATTTATGTACTCGTCTCCCTGAAGCCATACTGTTGAAGCATATAACAACCAAAGATGTTGCCGATGCCTTGATAGTAGTATTTTCTAGAACGGGATACCCCGATACAATTTTGTCTGACCAAGGAACACAGTTCACTTCAAATGAGTTTCTACAGTTCTGCCAAACGTTGAATATTAAACAACACTTTACAACACCATACCACCCCCAAACGAATGGGATGTGTGAAAGGTTCCAAGGCACATTGAAGAGAATGTTGAATAAAATAGCGCAAGAGGATCCAGGTGACTGGGATAAAATGTTACCACCATTGCTATTTGCATATAGGAAGATACCGAATGAAACAACAGGGTTCTCGCCGTTTGAGATGGTTTATGGCGCGAATTGCCGAGGCCCATTGTCGTTATACAGAGATTTGTTGTCAAAACAAGACATCAAACCAGATGTTCAGACATCCTACGAATTGGTTGTCAAAACGCGTGAACGAGTTGTAAAAGTTTGTCAATTTGTCGTGAATGATTCAACAATAAATACACCAATAAAATTGAATCGAATAAATCAAAGAAGAAAGTCAACAAGATTGAAGGTGGGAGATGGTGCTACTACCCAAGGGCGGATCCAGGAAGTTTGACTGGGGGGGGGCGAAAATTTTTAAATAAATATTTTGTAATGTTGAATATATCCATTTTTGATTATAAATTTTAGAATGTAAATTAATTGAATAATATAATGTTTTATGTTTACTTTGATTTATTTATAATTTTTATTACAAATGATCAAAGGAAAATTATGAACGCACCCACGCGGCAAAATACACTTGAAAATTTTTTGAACGCTTCTTCCGTCTGATTTTCATTTTAAAAATTCAAATTTGAGTTGCGCTAGTAATAGTACTGTATAAGTATCATAATTCATAATCATATTTTCAGTTTTTTTTAGAAGATTAATTTAAATATATATGGATCGTTTTGTGAAGCGAACTAAAAGGGCACATCCACCAGGTTAGATCACCATACGATATGAATTTGTTCACTAGTAGCATAGAAATTGTTAAATAAGTGTTCAGAGTTAAGTTAAATTTAGTTTATTTTTTTAGAACTACATGAAGGCGATAGTTCCGATAATCATAATGAAAAAGTGATTGCTAAAAATGATGAATCATTTGAGCAAGTAGCTTTGCACGATAATGACGAAGATAACAAGATAAAGAATAATGAAAAAGTC
>NW_008705460.1:333460-374959 GCF_000326865.2 Helobdella robusta | reverse complement strand
CAGATTGGAGTACCTTCAAAAACCATTTTGATAAACGCTGCAACTACAGTTTGTGGGAAAACCGGTACAAAACGCCAGCGTAAATGGGACACTTGGTGGTGGAATGACAGTGTAAACAATTTAATAGCTGAAAATAAAGCTGCATACAAGCAATGGCAAAAATCAAAGTCTCTTGATGACCATAAAATTTTCCGTGAGAAGAACAACTATGCAAGACGTCAAGTTGCACTGGCTCAGACAGATCAGTGCAGAAAGTGGCTCACTAAAAGCAAAGGTGAACAAATGAAATCTCTGTATCGTATAGCAAAACAAGCAAAGCGTACGAAACAAAACATAGTTGGTGCCTCATGTATCAAAAACGACAAAAATGAGATGGTTCTTGAACAAGATGAGAGAATACTTGATTGATTGATTGACTGACTGACCTGACTGACTGGCTGATTGATTGATTGAAGAAGAATCGCTATCTCAATCAGACCCACTAGTCTTCCGAAGATATCTAAGTTCCCTTATAATTTCAGTGGTCCTGGTTCATGGCCACAAATTTTTCTGATTCAGAAAGGTGTTTCATAACAAAATAAAGATTTGAAAATTTGGCTGAGCCAAATTTAATTAACAGTAGCAGAGAAGGACGCAATTTAACCAAAGATTGATTCTATAAAGTTCTCAAAAATGGACAAAAAAAAAATGGTTAGCCTATAATGAAAATAATATAGCTCTCTATTGTATTCCCTGCAAGCTGTTTCCACACTTAGCTTCAAATCTAATATCTTCTTTAGCTAAAGAAAAAGGACTTACCAATTGGAAAAAACTCAGTGAAAAGTTGTTTGAACATGAAAATTCATCTAACCACAAACTTTGCTTTTGCTCTTTGAAAACTTTAGAATCTTGTTTAGTAAATGGAAGTATTGATGCAGAACTCCAAAATCAGATCCATCAAGAACAGTTGCACTGGAAAGCGGTATTTTCTCTGTATTATTATTGTTGTTCTATTCTTGGCAAAACAAGGGAGTCCATTTTGAGGAACTAAAGAAAACTGTGATTTCAGTGATCCACCCATCTGGTGGAAAGTCCTGAACACAGTTGAACTTATTTCTTGTTATAATGCCCCTTTTCAACAACACATTGAGTGGCATAGGAAAGGACAAATATCAAGATGAGTTTCTAGAAATTATTGCTAATAACATAAAGCAAAGAATAATACAAGACATTTTGGATGCAAAATATTTTTCCTTAACATTTGTCTGCACTCCAGGTATCAGTCACAGTGAACAAATGACTCAGACGTCAAAAAAGATACAACGGAAATAGAAGAAAGTTTTATTGATTTTTTCCCAGTTAGTGACAAAACAGGTGAAAGTCTCAGTCAAGAAATTAAAAAATAATTTTTCCCGCCATATTTGCCCCATGACAATGGGGCAAATATGGCGGGAAAATAGTCCAGTCCAGATTATTGCAGAAAAAAAACTGGCATATTCTGTTTCGTGTGCTGCACACTCTCTCAATTTGGTTGGTGCTAATGCAGCCGGTGCTATTATCAAGGCTGAGAACTTTTTCGGAACAGTGTGTATTCTTTTTTGCAGCTTCAACTTCACGCTGGGAAGTTCTTAAAAAAATGTGCTGATAACATAGATGCCAAAAAGCAAAACAAGATGGTCTGCAAGATTAGATGCGGTCGAAGTGGTATATAAACATTATAGTAAAGTGATGCAGGCTCTAGAAAATCATAGAAGTCATGATCTTTCAACTCCTCAAACTGTGAGTGAAACTTTTAAAAAATGTTGAAAAACTTGAATTGAAAACAAACCCTAACCCTTACCATCAGGTCAGCTTTTGGTATGCATTGTTAAAAAAGATTAACCACGCAAACAAATTTTTACAAAAAAGAGATTTAACGGTAGATTTGGCTGCCCGAAACCTCAAAGGTCTTTAACATTCATGAAGTCTTGCGTGAGTTTGCCCCATCTGAGGCCATTGCAGATGGTAAATTGTTAGCAAAAATGAATAATGTAACATTCGAATTTTCAAAAAAGGGACCAAGAAAGAAAAAAAATGCCTGATGAGTTGTGTAACAGTGAAGCTCTTGCAAGTGTTGAAAATGTGTACCAAGTGGCTATGTTAGAAATCATTGACCGGATGATTACAGAACTTAGTGACAGATTTAAAGCTTTGAATAATGTAAACAGCATGTTTGGATTTTTGAGTGGTGTTAAAATTGAAAAAATGCAGATAGCAGATTTAAGAAGAATTGGCAAATATATACTCAGCTGATCTCAATAATTCAACTTTGAAATAGAAAGTTTTAAGCATCACGCTTTGACAGTTGACAAGTTTGAAAAAAGCCACATCAAAAGAAATGTTAACTCTCATTTATAAAAATAAATTAGAAGAAGGCTACCCTAAAATCACTACTGCATTGAGAATGTTTCTCACATTGCCTGTCACAGTGTCATCTGGAGAACAAAGTTTCAGCAAACTCAAAATCATAAAAAAACTACATGAGAAGTACAATGGGGCAGGAAAGACTTTCCAATCTAAGCATAATTTCAATCAAACACAAACGAGCATCCCTTGTCAATTTTGATGATATCATCAATACATTCGCAGCTAAAAAAAACTAGAATTTGTTTTTAATGTAATGTACAAAACAACTACTTGATACGTGGACGCTGCAATATAAACAAAGTTTTTCACTTTTTAATGTTTTATAACTACAGTTGTTTTTTTTTATGTGTTAACATGTATATTGATATTAAAATAAAACATTTTAATAAGAAACATGTTGTATCTAATTAAAAAAACTGCATTTAAACAACAGCTTACGGTAATAGCTTAACAATAACGTGGTAGGGGGCGGCACACTGAGTTTTGCCCCACCCTCAGGCAAATACGCTAGTTCCGGCCCTGGTGCAGTGGTAAACATTGGGCGATAAAGGAGGTTTTTGGAAATTGCTTACGGAAAAAAGAAATGAAAAATCTGTTGATGACAAAGTGTGTGTGGTGCGGCGTCCATAGATCAAAATTAGGATGGATGTCTACAAGTAGCTGCGTTAGTGAAGTTGAACAAACATTTCAGAAACTAGCACTTTCTTTACTTTTCTGCACTTCGCACTAGAAAGTTTAAAGATATTGCGGAAAACAATAATTGTTGCCTAACGTCACTGCCAAAACTCTTTAAGGTTAAATTCCAACATGTTGAATGCAGTTTTGACATCATGGCATTGCCTGGTTATCTTTTTCAAAATTTGCAAAAACAAAGAAGCCAGCGGTTACATCGCATTCCTGCTAGATATCAACAATCTTAAATTTATTGTTTTTCTGGCGAACACACTTGCCGTTTTCAGCAGGCATCAAAACGGCTTCAATCGTTTTGCCTTATATTTGTTTTTTATTTCACTTTTCGCCTTTTATTTCATACAAGTTAATTTTTAATTTTTCAAGTTGAAGATTGGTTTCAAAATACATCCTGATTCAGTTACAAACAATAACTTAAAAATAAATAAGTATATATATTATCGGATTATTTAGATACCATTCTTTAATTACACACACACACATGTGTTAAGTGTCTATCTTTAGTGTTTATATTTCTAGTCAATTTGTATTTATAAGAAAAAATTGATTGATATGATATGAATGCAAACACTATATATACTCTACTATAAGAATTCCCAAAAATGTCAATGTACTTTATTCATGTCATCGAAGATTCTGGTACTGGACTTTAAACAATTTGTTAATGTACAAAAAACTCAATGTCGAGCGATCACTTTCAAACAGATAAAGATTATAGATTTAAGAAAGTTAGTTATAAAAATCAGAAAAATAAAATCCGACCCGAGTAGAAACCAAATTAACAATCACCCAATGTACGAGCAGTAAAAACAGTCAATATTCAATAAAAACAAAGATACTTTGGCTCACACAAACAGTGGCGGATCTAGAAAACTTTTACAGGAGATGGTCAAAATTTTAAAAGATTTAAACCTTGAAATTTGATAGGGGGCCCAAAAACTAACCAAATTTGCACTAGCTTGCGACCTATTTTTACTCATCGTGCCGATTTTCGACTTGAAACGGTTTTCCTGGGGTAAAAACTGAGTTTTAATGACTTATTAAAAATACTGCTAACAACGGTGGTTGAACCCTCTGGATTCACCATTCCACATAGGAGTAAGAGAAACTTTTAGAAAGACACGACGTTAGGCTAGTGGGATAGCAGGTCAAATGCTTGAAGTTTGCATTTCTTCGGTGACTTTTAAAAAAATGGTAAACGATGCATAATTTTTGAAAACCTCATTTATATTGGTAACTCTTTTTTCTGAAATTTAAAAAAGAAAAGAATAATTTTTAAGTTGGGCCAAAAAATTGATGAAACAAAGTATTTTTTTTGTATTGTTACTATTATTAGTATTTTTCTCAAATTTTCTAGAACTAGAAAAATATTAATAAAAACATTCACTTGAGTTAGATTAGATTTAAAAAAAAGGTTTATTTAATTCTTCATTTTAGACAAATAAAGAATAAAGATGTCTTAGGTTCTTTATCTCTTATACAGAACGTTACATCCAGAAAAATTCTTAGTTTCCACGTCCCTCTTACTCACCTAACCTGTTGGAAAATTAAAAATCTGATGAACTCATATTGTTTGTGAGCCAAGCATTCGTTCTAAATCAAAGTTAGGGAGTCAATGAATCCTTTCCACCAAACTTTCCTTTTTTCATTCTGATCTTCTACTTTCGCTTAGTTCGTTAGTTTTTAGCCATCATTTTTCTTTACATCAATCAATCTTCGTTTAGCGTCCAGGGACCTAGTTTCCCGAGATAAGACGTTGTTTTCTTTGCCATCAATTTTTTGCGCCAAACTAGGCGATCAGTTGTATCCATTTCATTCAAATTTAGAGCTTTTATGTCTTGCTCGATTGTTTGCGACCAGAACTTCTTTGGACGGTCTTTGGGACGTGTGCCAGGTACTTCAACATCTGCAAGAGAAGTTATGACACTGTTTCCACTTCGTTTGAGATGACCAAATCACCGCAGACGGTGTTGCCGGCATTCGTCCTTTATATCATCTAAACCAGCATCACGCAGGATTTCGGTTGATTTGATGTGGTCCTTCAGACTAATTCGTTGCATCTATCGGAGCATTTTCATGTCGGTTCGTTGAAGTTGTTGTTCCAGTTTGGCTGTCATTGGCCATGTTTCTGTACCATATAACAAGACCGGACGTATCACAGATTTATAAAATCTTGATCTTAGTGGTAGTGGAATGTTACGCCGCATCAATATATAGGCAAGGAGATATCATTTATTCCAGGCTGCACGTATATGTGCTCGAACGGCAGCTTCAGCTGTTCCAGTACAATCCAGAACATCCCCTAGATATTGAAACGATGTGACTTTCTATATTTTAATGGCTTCAAAAACAGTGCTATTTTGAATTTGTTGTTGTGGATTGATGCAAGCAGGACAAACTAAATTGGACACCACTGGTTACACTGCCGACACTTGATTGAATTGTTACCTACACCAGCTTTACAAACCATTTATTCCAGGCTGCACGTAAGCGTCTTCAGCTGTTCCAGTACAATCCAGAATATCCCCTAGATATTGAAACGATGTGACTTTCTCTACCTTAATGGCTTCAAAAACAGTGCTATTTCGAATTTGTTGTTGTAGATTGATGCAAGCAGGACAAACAAAATTGGACACTTTAGATAAAGTACCAATTATTTTTGAACAACGTTTGTGACACTACTACTGCTGACACTTGGTTGAAATGTTACTTACACCAGCTTTACAAACTGAACAGGGCCATCGTCCAGTAGCTGTGGATTGGATGGGTTCAAAAGTGTTCATTGCTTTGGTTTTGCTGATGTTGACTTTGAATCCATGATCGGCGAGTCTGGTGTTCCAACCTTCAAACCTCTGTGCTGCATTCTGCTCAGACGTGGCTGTTAAAACGATATCATCAGCATATATTAGATTCCAAGTATCACCAGTGCGTATCGGTTTTGTGATTTCTTTCATCACAGTTATAAATAACAGTGGACTGAGAATCGAGCCTTGGTGAACTCCAACGATGTTATTAAATGCATCTGTGTTTCCAACCGTTGTGCTGACGAGAGTCTTAGTATTCGTATACATTTCCATCACAAGTCGAACAAGATATTCTGGAATGAGTTGTGGACGTAGACTCCACCTGATTGCTTCACGGGGAGCTTGTATAGAGGAACTGTCATGCTATAGTTCCATTCAGTCGGCATTGAGCAATTTCTCCAGACTTCACGGCAAAGTTGTAGTAACGTTTGGATACTTGCAGTACCAGATGCTTTGATAATGTCATTGTGAGTCCAGAGGGCCCTGCTGTCTTTCCATCCTTCATAGCTTTAAGAGCTTCTGTAAGCTCCTCTACAGTGATGTCTGGAATCTGGCCTTCGATGGGTGAAGCGTCAAAGTTGACATTGATGGAATTTGTCTCATTTAACAAACGGTTGAAGTATTCTCTCCACTGTAGCTTTATCTCATCTTGTTCAAGAACCATCTCATTTTTGTCGTTTTTGATACATGAAACACCGTCTTTTTTCGTACGCTTTGCTTGTTTTGCTATACGATACAGAGATTCCATTTGTTCACCTTTGCTTTTAGTGAGCCATTTAGTCATTTTCCTTCACATCGCTATATTTAAAGACACATAAAGTTTAGTTTCCAAAAAAAGTGCTTTTTTCCGAATAAATAAATAAATAAATAAATAACTGCATAACTTATCACATTTTTTTAGTTTGAAATTTTTTTATTTGCTTCACAAAAGTAACATCATTTTTCGTTATCGCTGATGTCAGTCCCTTGGTTTTGCTATTTCCTTAAAGTTTATACTAAAGTTCTATAATTATAGCAATCATACTATTATAATAATAATGATAATAACAACAGCAGTTAAGAGCTTTGTAGCAACAGCAAAAGTACCGTAACAATACATACTAGAAACCACACACACGCACGTACGCATAATGGGACAAAAAAACAAATTCTCCCGCCTAACCTTTATATAACAGGCTACATGAAGAAGCACTTAATTCAAATAACGTGTTGACGACACCAAATATTGTTATTTTTTACGTTGTATACGTAAGTATAATGTAAGAATGGAGTCACAAAATTTTTTATCTATTTATTCAACATATCACTCAAAAAACTTTTAATAACAGATCCATCAGCTTGGTTGTTTAATTGCTTTTGAACTTTTCCCACTAAAAAATTAAGGATTTTTTTTTTTCCCTTTTTATATAATATGACCTGAAAATAATTATTTTTTTTTAAATTTACACAATAAGTTATTAGTTTTTTAATAGTTATGTTTAAGATTATTATAAACACTATTATCAAACATTTAAAATATACAATGAAAAATTAACATGAATCAGACTAAAATCTAATTGTAAACTAAAACCAGATTAAATTAAAACCAACTTTAAATTAAAATCAAACCCTACTAATCAATCAATCTTCGTTTTGCGTCCAGAGACCCGGTTTCCCGAGGTAGAACGTTAAACAAAAATTAAATTAACATCAAGCTTAGCATAGTCGTCATAAAATTCTTAAATCGTAAATAAACTACTATTATTAATCTTAACAACAGCGTATCTATCTAGACAAAGTTGAGGAGGCCAAAACGACGAACTTTGCAAGGTGGGGTGAGAATTTAATCAAATGTTTGCTGGTGTGGCCAGAATTAGCTTGGCAACATTTTTTTGCTTATCATGCCAATTTTGTACTTAAAACGGTGTTTTCCTGTTTAAAAACTTTCTTCTGCTGACATTAATAAAAACACTGAAACGCTGCATACAACGGGTGCTAGATCCACCACCAATCTCATGCTTTGACTTTAAAACATAAAGTTGATTAAACATTAAAGTGATTTGAAATTTGATTTAAAACATTTTCATCGCCAAGCTTTTTTATTTTTCTTTTCTGGATGTACCCCTTGATTTATTATTTGCAAAACTTAATATAGCATTTTTTTACTATTATTATTTAACTTAATAATAAAAATAAATTGTAAATCAAAGCATTTTGTTTCCCTTCTGCTTAAAATGATTATGTCAATAAGGTAAATGTAATTTTCGATTTTCATAATGCCAGGCAAAGGCGTCTAGAGAAGAGGGGAGGAGGCAAATGCCTCCACTTTGACTTATGGAGGAATTTTTTCCGTTAAATCACATTTCAAGAAAACGAACCAAATATTTTAAACGGTTTAAGATCACATTCTTATTCTAAGTTGGCTGAATCATCATCGAATGAAAGTAAAAAGTCCTACTGTTGCATTGTCTTGAACTATGTAAGAAAATAAACAATTCGTATTAAAATTAGCATGAAAATTTTAAAATTGGTTTAAAATATTATTGGTTCCATATCCAATTCAGTGTAGGGTATATCTATTGATATCGCCTCAGCGGCAAGACTGCATTCATCAATTTGACATCGTTAGTAGAAATGCGGATTCGATATGGAAAAAATAAACAATATGTGATGAGTGGTAATCATTCGCTAAAGCACACGGTATCAGCCTTGAACTGAAATTTGAAAGTCGCCGGGTCAAAGAGAAAATGTTTGATGAACGTTTCAGAGACGAATGTTTAGTTGGGCTTAATAAAATGAAAAATGAATGTTTTTTAATTGTTTTGGATGAATTGAATCAAAAAAATGAAAAGTAGATCTGAGCAGCAAAAATTTGTTTTTATTAAAGAATTTTTCGTTATTCACTCCCGAAACACTTTTAAGCAGCCAATGCGTAAATGCTGGCAAAATGGAAACTGTTGCAACTGAACTAAGTGATTCTGGAATAGAAGTCGACAATATGGCATTTAAAGAAGCTCAGATGAATGTTGCTAACAAATGCAACAATAGCAGTTATATAAATCCACTCAATGTTCTTCATCAGTTATCCAGTCATTGCTGATGTTTTATAAAATATTTGTTTTTTTTCTCTATCAAGAACCTCTGCAGGAGGGCTTTGAGTAAGCTCAAAATTATAAAAACCAAAAACCAACGACGGTCTACAACGACATATATTATTTATTTGCGTTGATGACAATCGCAACATAGAAAGAATATTGCTATTTCATTATCATGTCTTTCTTCGTTGATGACAATCGCAACGTACAAAAATGTTGCTACTACATCATCATGTCTTTTTTTGTTTTACAATTATTATTCTTAAATTTTGACAAGTGTTATGTTATGTTTGAATATTTTTATTTTCTATTTTCAATTAAAGTTTAAAAAATACTGTTGTACGTTTTATTTTCCCTGTTTAAAGTTGTTCCTTTTTTTTCACATGTAGTTACCTTTGCCTAATGATAAAAATTTTTGTTGCTATCAAAAAAACATTGTTAATAACGTCATTGGGTTGTGTTCACTTTCCGTGCATATATAAAAAATTCTAATACTAAATTGAACCGCGGGAAATTTTTGCCTCCAACATTTGGAGGGAATAGACGCCCCTGATGCCAAGGATTGACAGGTTTAAATCGAAATTAGCCTTAACTGTATAAAACTGTTCAAAATTATTTTAAAAAATTCATATTTAACTTTTGATGCTTTGCAAAGCAAAGATAATTTTTTAAATTTAAAAAATTTAAAATTTAAATTAAATGAATACAACTGATCATCTATTTGGCGCAAAAAATTTATGGCAAAGAAAACAACGTCCTACCTCGGAAAACTGGGTCTCTGGACGCTAAACGAAGATTGATTACAAAGCAAAGAGAAGCAAATTAAAATAATATCCCGTTACAAATTTTGTATCGTTCAATAATGAAAAGTTATAAAATTAGTGTGAAATAAAAATGTCTAACAGCTTCAGGACATCCAGAAAGGACATCAAAACATGTACTTTTTAAAAGGTTTTCATCTTTATACAAATGCCAACTATTTTCAGCAACCAAACTTTTACAGTCTTCAATATTCCCATTAATAGCACACTCCAAAATCTACAAAATATGCACAAAGTGTAAAGATCAGTTAAGTAATATATCAACATTAAAAACTTGTTTAAATATTGGTTATACCGCACTCTGACCAGAGATTATTTTTAAAAATTCATGTAAATTAGCTTAATTTCTAATTCACATTTATGGTGAAATTAAAACCTAGTCGACTTCTCTACCTTTTTGATTTTTATTTCTTAACCACATTTTCTTAAATATTTAATGTCTAATTTTATCTTTATTTTATTTATTTCATTTAATGTCTATTTTTATATTTTTTAGCCAAAATTGTAATTTGATAACATTGATATTGCGTAAGACTGAAAGATTTCAAAAAATCAGTTTAAAGGAGTTTGAAAAACATAAACTACAAGTCTCGTTCCAAATATTTTGGACCATACTACATCGGTTGACACTTGATGCAACTTTTCATGTCAAAAATTGTTTTTGAAGGAAGAGACTTTATGCAACTAAAAGTTTACTGAGGAAAAAGTTGACTACAATGGCACCTGTTTAATACATCGAACTTGTTATACCCTCGTTAAAGTTTTGTAAATCAGCCCGGAGTATAAGAAAAGTATTGCTAAATGTAGCTGTGTATTAGATCGACAGTGAGTTCAACAAAATAATTTTCCTAAAGTCCCTTTACAATAAAAATCACATCCATGGCGTTGGTGCCATCCAAAAACCAAGAATTTGTTTAGTTACATGCTTGGTCAAACTTTTATTAATAGGGTTATCAACCGTCCTCTTTCTGGAGGACAAGTTTTCTTTTTAACAGGATTGTCCTCTGTCCTCCCCCACCTTATTAAATTTTGCTGAAAGTCCTCCTTCACATAATTTTCATTCAAATGTAAAACATAACCTTTTTTTCAAAATTTGTATAACTCATTATTATAAGTATTGAAGTTTGAAGTTTTGTTTGGCCAAGTAAAACTTTATTGACTAGATTTGAGTCAGCATAAGTCTTTGAATATAATTTATATATATATATATATATATATATATCTATATGAAGTTTTCATATCTTCATTTCGTTTGTTTTTTTTTCTTTTAAAATAAACGTCTTTTCATAGTTGAAGCAAAATTAACTTTTAGTTGAGTTGCCTGTTGCATCACTTCACTCATGTTCTGCCATTTATTTTTAATTTTTTAAATTCGAGGCACTGTCAATACATAAGTTTTTTGGCCGGAATAATAGAAGAAGGGATAAACTGTTTTTATTTAATATCTGTTTATTTTTTTTTTAGAAATTCGAGTCATAATTAAACCTAAAAAAAAGTGCAAATTCAACGAAAATATGCGACTTAATTTAAAAATGTTCAAAGCCATTGAAAATGAGGAGGCAGAATGCACTGTTCGTAATCTGAAAATTAATTTAAGTTACAAGGGAACAACAGCTCTGGAAAATCATATAAATTGCGATGCTCACTAAAAAAGATTGAAGCAGTATATTTGTCATCTAAAATTCAAAATTTTTTCCTAGTTCCTAATTCAAAAACATAAATCCTAGTATCCGCCGATGAGCTCACTTTAGCATACCACACAGTCAACCACCACTTTAGCTTCAAAAGTCGGGATCGCTCAATCAAATTATATTCAAAGACTTATGCTGACTCAAATCTAGTCAATAAAGTTTTACTTGGCCAAACAAAATATGAAGCAATTTGTCAAAGAAATTCTTGGACCTTAGTCAAATACAATTTTAATCTGAGTTGTAATGATTTTTATAACGAAATTGTTAACAACACAAAACTTTTGACACAAGTTTCAAAAACAGAGAAATATAACGCCTAATTTTTTATCAATTATTCTTTTTGTTTTTGTTTAAATAGAAATTTTTTTTCACTCGTTTGTTTTCACTATATCAAAATTCTAAGTATATCGATGTCGATACAAATTTGTCCTTCCCTGAGGTATGACTGAATTGGTAACCCTATTTATTAATTATTTAATCTAATTAATTATTATTGAGCGGCGCGATGGCGTAATGGTTAAGGTGCCTGCATTGTTGATGCAGTGCCCGGGTTCGAATGCAAAGAGATCTTCACCTATCACATTCAAAACCGTGTGATGCGTTGATTCGCGTGTATTTATACACTGTATGTTTGTTGTAATAACCTCCGAGAAATATCTAAGAGAGAACAATAACAACAACAATAACAACAACAATAATAATAATAGATAAAAAACACGGGTAATTTTTGTGATTACTACAGCTGGGGTAGTTATCTTTTTGTTTTAAAATGTAAACGACAACATTTCTAACTCATGATACACAAACTATAAATGCTTTTACAAGCAATTGTCGGTATTTTGCCCAACACGTGCTGTTGAATGTAATCTAGTTTCATAAGTTTCGTAATCTAGGCTTTATCTCTGATTCTAGCCTGTGTTATTCTTTTCAGATTAATTTTTAATTATAAAGATTTATCTAGAATTGATTATTGTAACTCGCTCTATTATGGTCTTCCTGATCTTACACTCTATCGTTTAAGTAAAGCTTTTCATTCGTCCAGTTGCTCGTGCGTCTTTCTTTTCTCATATATCTCCATATCTTGTTCTCTTGCACAGGCTTCCTATAAAATATATAATAATTTTTAAAATTTGCACATTTATGTATAAGTCTCAATTTAAATTATTTCCTAAGTACTTATCAGATATATTAATTGTATCTAAACGCGGCGGTTTACGATCGTCTTCTTGTTCTCACTTCTTATTAACTCGTGTTAAACAATCTTTTGCTAAATCAATCAATCTTCGTTTAGCGTCCAGAGACCCAGTTCCCCCGTGGTAGGACGTTGTTTTCTTGGCCATCAACTTTTTGCGCCAAATTAGACGATCAGTTGTATCCATTTCATTCAAATTTAGAGCTTTCATGTCTAGCTCGATTGTTTGCGACCAGGATTTCTTTGGACGGCTTTTAGGGCGTGTGCCAGGTACTTCAACATCTGCAAGAAAAGTTATGGCACTGTTTCCACTTCGTTTGACATGACCAAACCACCGCAGACTGTGTTGCCGGCATCCGTCCTTTATATCATCTAAACCAGCACGACGCAGAATTTGATGTGGTCCTTCGGACTAATTCGTTGCATCCAACGAAGCATTTTCATGTCGGTTCGTTGAAGTTGTTGTTCCAGTTTGGCTGTCATTGGCCATGTTTCTGCACCATATAACAACACCGGAAGTATCACAGATTCATAAAGTTTTGATCGTAGTGGTAGTGGGATGTTACGCCGCATCAATATAGAAACAAGGAGATGTAATTTATTCCAGGTTGCACGTATGCGTACTCGAACGGCAGCTTCAGCTGTTCCAGTACAATCCAGAACATCCCCTAAATATTGAAACGATGTGACTTTCTCTACTTTAATGGCTTCTTGAACATTGGTATTTCGAATTTGTTGTTGTGGATTGATGCAAACAGGACAAACAAAATTAGACACTTTAGATAAAGTAAAACTCTTTTGCTAAATCTGCATTTTCTTTTTCTGGCCCTTTTCTCTGGAACTCTCTACCCTCCTTCTCCATCACTAACGAAGTTCAGAGCTGATCTCAAGACCCATCTGTTTGCAAAATTCATTGAGGATCGCTGTTGAACATCGCGGAAATAGCGCTTTAGGAACTAATTGATTGATTGATTGACATTCCATTAACTAAAAACTAGAATCAAATTTTGATTTCTAAATAATTTAAAATCTTATCTTTTTTATATAAATTAAACAAATTATTAAACAATAAATAATAAAACAAATTCGCAAGGGTTTTTTAGAGCACACTTTTAACGTAATGCTCATTAACATTAGCTTACTAAAAAATTTACTTTTAGATAATCAATTAATACGTGAAAAAAAATTAAATTTTATAATAGACTGAAATGAAAACATGAAACATTTTCCCTAATTAACAAAAAATTGAAAATTTTGAAATTTTTTTACAAAAAATAAAAATGATAAGTAACAAAAATTGATATTTTCATGTTTTGTAAAAAAAAAACAATAAAAAGAAAAATAAAATTACTTTCTTAGAAATTGTTAAGTTAATGGATTTTTCAACGAAAACCATAACCAGGATATCCATAACAACAGTAGTTTTTAATCTAAAAAAATTTCAAGTTTACAATATTTATCAAAATAATAGCAACTCTGTCCTAACTTGTTCATATTTTTAGAAAGTTTATTGACTGTATATAAAACTTCATTTATGAGAAAATTTGCAATTTCCATTTTATGATGTTTCATTGTCAGATTAGATGAACATTCAGTATAAATATCAAATAGGAATGGGTGGCTCTAAAATTAATATTAAATTTTATAATTTATGTATTGCCGACAAGCTAATAATGGAAAATCTTTTTATTGCGTCCAAAAAAATCAATGATAAAATTAATCATAAAGTAAAATAAAATAAATTAGATAAAGTAAAATAAAATAAATTAGATAAAGCAAATTAAAATAGAATAAAATCTTGCTGTTCATTAGTGCAGAAAGATAAAATATTTAAATGGTTATAAATTGTTTCTATCAGAGTAAATGCCATAATTCGATTTAATCTCGGAGTTAATTAATTTGTCAATAACTAATGATAAACTAAATTTATTAAAGAAACCGATTGGATTTATTTCAAATGTTTTTAGTATTATTGAACAATTTTTATATTCATCGTTTACACATGCATTCAAACTGTCAGTATATTTTGTTTGCTTGAATTTTCTAGATGAAATCAGATTCCTTTCGTGGCACACCGTCAACTCGATGGCTTACATTTCGCGGTTGCTTAGAATGGTGATGTCTAGACGCAGAGCGCCAAAAAATTGCGACATTGACACGACTCCGTTGGATACGATATCTGTAAATATTAGGCGGTCGGCTGGACAACAATTGATCTTGCCAGTGCCACCACATTACAGTTAAATATTACATTCGTTTGTTCTGCGCCGCAGAAAAGACATAGAGGATCTTTTGTCTTTCTCCATCTGAATAAATTGGCGTTGATTGACAATTGTTTATATTACTCGCAGATTTGTACAGATTTTATCTATTTTCTTGGACCAAGGTATTATTTGAGTCGAAGCTATTACTTATGTTACCAGTTTGTTAAGGACACACTGATTTTGGAAAGAAATAACATAATCTTGACAGGCAGCTTTTCCAAGCTTTTTAACGACTGAGTAGTTGAGTTCGAATTTGAGCGCAAATTGTCCACCATCTTATAGTCTATTGATGTTTCGCGTTAAAGACATCAAATTTTTGTACCTTAGTTTGTTTAAAATAATTGCGGAGTTTTGGCCTCATTCTCAACGCTGAATCTTTGAGTGAAACAATATTATGACAACTAAATTTTTAATAGTAGACCGAGAACCTCAGACACGCCGCTTATTGGTATTGTTGTTTCTATTACTAGGTTGTTCAAATTATTAGTGATCCACGACAGAGAAGAGAAAATTTTTAACTTCAAAGCTCAAACTTCAATTGTTCAAATAAGTAGCGTGATCTAAATCTAGCTTTATCTAAATCAGCCGTGATCCTCAACAGCCGTGTTAATTTGGCTTTTGTATTTTTCAATTCTGAATTATATATATTACCTAGATATTTGAATCCAGAGCCCAATTCTACGGCCGGAATAGGTATGTTGTTTATTGACAACCTAGGTAGGAATTGATCATATGAGCTGCCTTTCTTCATCATTCCGAACGCACAATATTTGTCAACTCTCATTTGCATGCCTGACCATTTACAACAGGCTAGATTGAGGTCAACTAATTTTTGAGCACTTTTAGAATTACGTGCTATAATTGCAATGTCATCCGCAAATTGCAGCCATGATCTAGTCTTCACGTCAAACGTTGGCTCCCATAAGTAACCGCAATGTTTAAATTCTTGATTCTCCAAGATCATCAGAGGATTGAAACAAAGATTAAACAATAGCGGAGAACAAGGGTCATCTTGAAGGACCCTTTTCTTACCGAAAATGGTGTGAGTTTGTGAGTTGATCGTTGATTGATACTGATATTGTTTTGTTGGAGTATATTAAAAATATTAACATTGAAACATTTGAGGGACATGACATAATTGATATCCATCTGACATAATTTTATTTGTTTTTTGACTTTTCTGTATTTATTAGCGAGGGGCATAGCCCGTGCCACTAAGAATAATATTAATAATAATAATGATCACAGAGTAAAACTGAATTGCATTCCGTAGATCTAGTAGAGCAATAACTTTTTGCATGTTTTTTTGCATCTTTCATCAAATGGGTTAGCATGTGTGTGTTCAGCCAAACTCTCCAGTGTTGGGTAAAAGCCTTTCTGAGTGTCTTTACTGATGAGTTTATTTTTTAGAAAAACTTTGTACAGCATATTTTTTTATTAGAGTTGAGAATATTTTGTATTGTAAACTTGTTAAAAATTTGGTGCAGTAGACAAGGCATGACGTTGGCTTGGCACTTCCGAATAATAGCAGCGATTTGGATAGTTTGACTGAAACTAATAAGCAGCTCTGACATATCATTTTTATATTTAGACCCTTGTGCCACAAAGCTTGCAATATTCACCCCACAAGACGCACATACCCATTGTGTATGCACGCGCAAGCCTGGCGTATGATAGTCTGAGTTTTGGACAAACGCTATTCGAACAAGGCCACCACGTAACTGCACGAAACATAGTATTTCTACCAACTGAGCTGACCTTTCTATTTGGAAATGTTTCGTAATGCACATTGGGTTAAAAAAATTAATAGGCAAGAAATGTGCAAACAAACTTGAAATGGCTTCTAGATTAAAATTTTTTTTTTGATTTTCTAAAGTGTAAATTTTATTCACGGTTTTCAAAGCAACATTCTAAACAAGAATTCTATAATCGCGCATCTAAACATAAACTATTTGTTCTTTTTAAACTTTTACATGAACATCTGGCAACAGTGTTATGACTTGCCAATAAAATGAACTAAAACTGAAAAGATATTTTAGAAAGAGGTTGGAACATCTCATAACATACAAAAGTGGACCATCAGCCACGCAAATTGATTTCTTCGCTGTCAAGCAACAATACCGAAGGCTATTCAAAAATGTCAAAGTTATACCTGGCGAATCCTGTGTCGCCCAACATAGACTTCTTGTGGCAGACCTGGTTGTCAAACTGTCACAACATAAGACTAAACAAATGCCTCGGAGAATCAAAATGTGGAATCTGAAAAGCAATATTCATCGAGAAAAAATTCAACAGATTGTCGCCACACAGTTAGACCACCAATCGCAAGCCAGTACAGATTAGAGTACCTTCAAAAACCATTTTGATAAACGCTGCAACTACAGTTTGTGGGAAAACTGGTATAAAACGCCAGCATGAATGGGACACTTGGTGGTGGAATGACAGTGTACACAATTTAATAGCTGAAAATAAAGCTGCATACAGCAATGGCAAAAATCAAAGTCTCTTGATGACCATAAAATTTTCCGTGAGAAGAACAACTATGCAAGACGTCAAGTTGCACTGGCTCAGACAGATCAGAGCAGAAAATGGCTCACTAAAAGCAAAGGTGAACAAATGAAATCTCTGTATCGTATAGCAAAACAAGCAAAGCGTACGAAACAAGACATAGTTGGTGCCTCATTATCAAAAATGACAAAAATGAGATGGTTCTTGAACAAGATGAGATCAAGCTACAGTGGAGAGAATACTTCAATCGTCTGTTAAACGAAACAAATCCCATCAATGTTAACTTTGACGCTCCACTCATCGAAGGTCCGATTCCAGACATCACTGTAGAGGAGCTTACAGAAGCTCTGAAAGCTATGAAGGATGGAAAGACAGCAGGGCCCTCTGGACTCACAAATGACATTATCAAAGCATCTGGTACTGCAGGTATCCAAACGTTACTACAACTTTGCCGTAAAATCTGGAGAAATTGCTCAATGCCGACTGAATGGAACTATAGCATGACAGTCCGGCTATACAAAGGCAAAGGTGATCCATTGAACTGCCTGAATAAAACTGGCCTTGTTACCAATAGAATATTAAGAACATCAAGCCAATTGAACACGTCATTTTTCCTTGGCAAAAGAAAAGGAGGCAATCAAAACCAGGCACAATGTATTGTCGTTTAGCGCACAGTGGAAGAAAGGACGGTAGGAAAAAACTCTATTTTTTGAACGCATAGAAGGTAATGTCATAATGTAGACGGCGTAAGAATCTCTGTAGATAAGCGACAAAAAAGTAAAATCGAAATATCTGAATAGCAATACAATAGTCTGCAATTCGCATTACTCAAACTCTACATTCTATACTGTGATTATTTGTCAAGTATTATTAACATGAATTCCAGCAATAAATAAAATTTGTTTATTTGTAAAATGTAGCTTTGTAAGTATTACAAGTAAGATATTACAAATTTAAAATTTTACAATAATTTTTGATGATTATTAACAATCTTGTTGGCGAAGTGTTAATGGTTTTTTAAACGTGCAATCGTACATGAGTCATTAAGTTGTCATTGGGCAAAGATTCAACCTGAGAAACAAAGCGATAATTTTACTGAATTTTACTGAATAAATTTTTGTGAAAGGGTCGTTAGATTTTGCCACAATTAATCCGCTATTTAACCTACACTTCAACACGTTGCAGTTGATCTTAATTATATCATTTGTTATTTTAACTACAAAAAGTTGATGTAATCTGGTAAATTTGTACTTTGTACCTTTGTTATTTTATTAATGAGCACCACGAAGAAATTAAAACATTTGCTGCTATTCAAAAAGTAGTTTCATATGCTAGTAATTCTGGCGATGTTAAATATAATCAAGCAAAAATATTATGGAAAATAATAAAATAAATATCATACCACAAGTACATCACTTTGTGCTAGACTTAGATGATCCAAATCAACCAATTTTTTTCTTTGCTCACTTGGTAAAATTGGAAAATCTTTTAAAACATCTTCAATATTCGTTCCATTTTTTCCTTTGGTGTTTAGTATAAGTGGAGGCAAATTTGGCTCAGGCATGAATCTGTAGTCATGAATACCTTCTTTATCTCTCAAAGGCACTGTAATGCTAAATATTTCACAAATTGATAAATACTGCAACACGGTTTGTATAAATCTCATTTTTAATATTTCACACAAACAAAAACAAACAAATACTTGTCTGCTATAATTAGTCCAAACTCGAAACACTAAAAATTATTGTCAAAAAATTAAGGCAATTCATTAAATAAAAAAAATGTAATCGTGATTAATAAGCTCTTAAATAATATATGATCATTATAAAGACAAGCTTTGTCTGAGACGACAATTTTTTTAGATTCTAAGTTGTCAATGAAAGCTCATCTGAAAATATTGTCTTCATCATTTACATACAATTTGCAAAAATTGTATCGTGTTCGCAAATCATTAGAAAGATCAACCATGCATTGCTTTGATGCATTTATTCACGATAAGATTATTTTAACAGTCAGTTTAATGATCTTTTCGTTAAATCCATTGCAATACTTCATGTCGATTTAAAACAGAGCGGCCAAAATTATTGTGTGGGTAGTCTAAAGGTCAAACCAATTTTAATGAACTCCATTGATAGAACGTAGAAAAAAGAATAAATTTTTAAGATATGTGTTTTAATGTTTAAAGCAGCAAATACTTGAGTGAAAAGTTCAATAAAAAATCAAGAGTGTCAACTGATATTCATTTAAGATGTGATGATTTAAACTTGATAGTTATTAATACTGCACAGTTGAAATCGGGAGAAGAAATATTTCTGTTTAAAGACCGTCTTTTTTGAACTCATTACCGAAGTCATTGAGGACGCCAGAATTAAGCATTGAAATTTTCAGACAATTTCATTTAAATTCATTGGTTACTATAACGTTCAGTCATTTTGCGTTTTTGATTGATTTTTATGAAAGCGCCTTTAAGATACTTTGAATTGGCGCTACATATAAATTTTTTATAATAATGATAATAATAATGTTGTATGGCACGAGAGATATAAAATCACTGCTTTTACATATAACTTTAGTTTTTTTATCGAGTAATTGGTTTTAAAATTAGGTTAGTGTTTCTGTGAAATTGCGGAAAATAGGGCAATGTTTTCTAAATTTGTCTTTAATTAATTTTGGTTGTTCTAATAAATGGTATTTATAGTGTAAATTCTAATAAATGTATTGTTGAAAATCTAAGATGGCTAACTCGGTAGAGCTGTTTTTTCTAAAACCTTATTGATTGCGATTATTAAGATTGTATTTGCCGAAAAATGAACTGTTTTATCAATTATTTTGGAAAACGTTTTAATTATGATAATGGACGATAGTTCGAAAGATTATCACTTTTAGACCCACTTTTAAGTAGAGGAAAAACTTTTATATTTTTATACAATCGGAAAATATTGTCAAAATTATGAAATAATACTGACTAAAAATACTGCAAAATTTTCAACGCGAAATTTATTCACTCGATAGGGGGCATGGTGCAAGTTAATTTACTCGATAGGTGACGACGATTTTTTTTGTTTTGCAATTTAGATGACGTCATAAATTATTACAAATTATTTTAAAATTTAATTAGTAGTTTTTTTTATTAATTGGACATACCTTGGAAATTTTTAAGTTTTTAAAACACCCGAAACAAAATCTAATTTTGCTTTGATAAGGAAGGGTGTGAAAAGACTGAAAACGGGGGTTGACTAGTGAGGCAGCTTCGAATAATCAGTGCCTATTCTGGTCCCTAAGAGACTTAATACGTGATTCTATGCTCATTGGCATAGTTTCAGAAACGTCTTAAGTTCTCAAAAAGAGTCAGCCTTGGGTTCACCAGTTAGGCAGCTTCGAGTAATCAGTGCCTATTCTGGTATCTAAGAGACTTAATGCGTGATTCTATGCTCATTGGCATAGTTTCAGAAACGTCTTAAGTTCTCAAAAGTGGATTTGGTACGAGACTCTATGCTCATTGGCATAGTTTCGCACGCGTACTAAAGTCACACAATTTGTTCCCAGTGTTGTTCTGACTCTTGTTGTTTTGTGTTGGTCGTGCGAAAGCCGATCAGACTTGACGGCCCAGTGAAAACAGGCCCTTGGTCGTGCGAAAGCCGACCGACCGACTGACAGACAGGCCCAGTGAAAACAGGCCCTTGGTCGTGCGAAAGCCGATCAGACTCGACGGCCCAGTGAAAACAGGCCAGGGTTGTGCGAAAGCCGACCGACTGACAGACAGGCCCAGTGAAAACAGGCCTTGGGTTTTGTGAAAACGAATCCGCCTCGTTGTTTTGTTTCTTGTGCTAGGGTTCTTTGCTGGATTCTATACTCATTGGTATAATTTCACACGCAGCTTGGAATTTCCATAGGCTCCGATTTTTGTGATTTTTTTTCGCATTCATTTTTATTTATTTCTTGGAGTTGTATCGACATCACCATCGGTCACACACGTCGAGGTTGTACGATTAAACGGCAAGAAACATATCCCAAGTCGAAGACCCAACAAGAAGAAGTTCTAATTCCTGTATTCCAGTTTGTTCATTGACATTTACATTATTATAGAGTTCATTAGTTCAATTCCTTTTTATTTACTTCCGTCGATCAATAAAATCATATAATTCGAAAAAGCCCAGTGCCACACAGGACTGGTCGAACTCACGTTAAAAATATACATAAAAATTATTGTCGGACCATAAAAAAATTCCATGGGAAAGATAGAGGAGGAGATTATCTCACACCACCAGTTGTTTTAATTGTTTTCATTTAAAAATTTCCGACAATTGGCGCCCAACGTGGGGCTTAGTCATAATTTGAAAAATCTCCTTATCATTTATTTTAAAATTTCCGACAATTGGCGCCAAACGTGGGGCTTAGTCATAATTTGAAAAATCTCCTTATCATTTATTTTAAAATTTCCGACAATATGTTTCTAGCTAATGATAGATTTATACAATCAATCTTCGTTTTGCGTCCAGAGACCCGTTTCCCGAGGTAGGAAGTTGTTTTCTTTGCCATCAACTTTTTGCGCCAAAATAGACGATCGGTTGTATCCATTTTATTTAAATTTAGAGCTTTCATGTCTTGTTCGATTGTTTGCGACCAGGACTTCTTTGGACGGCCTTTGGGACGTGTGCCAGGTACTTCAACATCTGCAAGAGAAGTTATGACACTGTTTCCACTTCGTTTGACATGACCAAACCACCGCAGACGGTGTTGCCGGCATTCGTCCTTTATATCATCTAAACCAGCACGACGCAGGATTTCGGTAGATTTGATGTGGTCCTTCAGACTAATTCGTTGCATCCATCGGAGCATTTTCATGTCGGTTCGTTGAAGTTGTTATTCCAGTTTGGTTGTCATTGGCCATGTTTCTGCACCATATAACAACACCGGACGTATTACAGATTCATAAAGTTTTGATCGTAGTGGTAGAGGGATGTCACGCCGCATCAATATAGAGGCAAGGAAATGCCATTTATTCCAGGCTGCACGTATGCGTGCTCGAACGGCAGCTTCAGCTGTTCCAGTACAATCCAGAACATCCCCTAGATATTGAAACGATGTGACTTTCTCTATTTTAAGGGCTTCAAAAACAGTGCTATTTCGAATTTGTTGTTGTGGATTGATGCAAGAAAAAGACAAACAAAATTGGACACTTTAGATAAAGTACCAATTATTTTTGAACAACGCTTGTGACACCACTGGTTACAATGCTGACACTTGACTGACTTTGAATCCATGATCGGCGAGTCTGGTGTTCCAATCTTCAAACATCTGTGCTGCATTCTGCTCAGACGTGGCTGTTAAAACGATATCATCAGCATATACTAAATTCCAAATGTCATTAGTGGGTATCGGTTTTGTGATTTCTTCCATCACAGTTATAAATAACAGTGGACTGAGAATCGAGCCTTGGTGAACTCCAACGCCGATGTCAAATGCATCTGTGTTTCCAACCGTTGTGCTGACAAGAGTCTTAGTATTCGTATACATTTCTATCACAAGTCGAACAAGATATTCTGGAATGAGTTGTCGACGTAGACTCCACCTGATTGCTTCACGAGGAACTCGATCAAATGCTTTTTCAAGGTCTATAAAAATGTGTGATAGTTGTTGATGCTTTGCGAAGTACTTCTCTTGCAGTTGCCGAAGGATGTGAATTGCATCGATTGTTGATTTCCCCGCTAGGAAACCAAATTGATAATTTCCGATTGTGATGCACGACGTTAATCTTCTCTCAATGATTTTCTCGACAATTTTCAGGAAGTGTTCTAACAGATGTATACCCCGATATGACGAACAGTTCAATGGATCACCTTTGCCTTTGTATAGCGGAACTGTCATGCTATAGTTCCATTCAGTCGGCATTGAGCAATTTCTCCAGACTTCACGGCAAAGTTGTAGTAACGTTTGGATACTTGCAGTACCAGATGCTTTGATAATGTCATTTGTGAGTCTAAAGGGCCCTGCTGCCTTTCCATCCTTCATAGCTTTCAGAGCTTCTGTAAGCTCCTCTACAGTGATGTCTGGAATCTGACCTTCGATGGGTGGAGCATCAAAGTTGACATTGATGGGATTTGTTTTATTCAACAGACGGTTGAAGTATTTTCTCCACTGTGGCTTGATCTCATCTTGTTCGGTGTTGTTGCTTGACAGCGAAAAAATCAATTTGCGTGGCTGATAGTCTACTTTTGTATGTTATGAGATGTTCCAACCTCTTTCTAAAATATAAACAAAACCCGCATCCCCTGTCAAGGGGTGCCAAGAATCCCTGGAAAGTATGCAATAGTGGAGGGATGTTGCAGAAAAATTCAGAATGGCCCCTCTATGGTACTTAGACTTGGAACGCTCAATGTTGGATCACTGACTGGCCGCAGCATGGAAATCGCAAAAATGCTCGAGCGTAGAAGGATTGACATCTGCTGCCTTCAGGAAACCGATGGAAATCGAATGGTGTCTGTCATGTCAACTCAGACAAAGAAAAATGTAAACTATTCTGGAATGGTCAAAAGACGGCCAAAAATGGTGTTGGAATTTTTGTCAGAGAACCGCTAGCCCAAGAAGTACTGGATATTAAAAAGATTAATTCTTGTCTCATGTGAATCAATCTTCGTATTGAAAAGCAAACAATGATTATTTTTTCTGCATACGCACCACAGACACGCGAATCAGAAGAGATAAAAAATGACTTCTGGGCTGCATTCTCTGACACAATCTCAACAATACCAAAATCTGAAATAATCCTGATTGGAGGCGATCTCAATGGCCACGTAGGAAAAAAACAGGTGGTTTTGACAACGTACATGGCGGTTTCGGCTATGGAGAACGGAATGAATGGCAACCGCATTTTTGAGTTTGCTGAAAGTCACGGGTTTCCTTTACTGAACACATATTTTCGAAAGAGGTTGGAACATCTCATAACATACAAAAGTGGACCATCAGCCACGCAAATTGATTTCTTCGCTGTTAAGCAACAACACCGAAGGCTATTCAAAAACGTCAAAGTTATACCTGGCGAATCATGTGTCACCCAACATAGACTCCTTGTGGCAGACCTGGTTGTCGAACTGTCAAAACAAAAGTCTAAACAAATGCCTTGGAGAATCAAAATGTTCGTCATATCGGGGTATACGTCTGTTAGAACATTCCCTGAAAATTGTCGAGAAAATCATTGAGAAAAGATTAACGTCGTGCATCACAATCGGAAATTATCAATTTGGTTTCCTAGCGGGGAAATCACCAATTGATGCAATTCACATCTTTCGGAAACTGCAAGAGAAGTATCTCGCAAAGCATGAACAACTATCACACATTTTTGTAAATCTTTGAAAAGCATTTGATCGAGTTCCCCGTAAAGCAATCAGGTGGAGCCTAGATCTGCAACTCATTCCAGAATATCTTGTTCGACTTGTGATGGAAATGTATACGAATACTAAGACTCTCGTCAGCACAACGGTTGGAAAGGCTCGATTCTCAGTACACTGTTATTTATAACTGTGATGGAAGAAATCACAAAACCGATACGCACTGGTGATACTTGGAATCTAATATATGCTGATGATATCATTTTAACAGCCACGTCTGAGCAGAATGCAGCACAGATGTTTGAAGATTGGAACACCAGCCACGCCGATCATGGATTCAAAGTCAACATCAGCAAAACCAAAGCAATGAACACTGGTGAACTCATCCAATCCACAGCTACTGGACGATGGCCCTCTTCAGTTTGTAAAGCTGGTGTAGGTAACAATTCAATCAAGTGTCAGCAGTGATTGGTGTCACAAACGTTTTCAAAAATAATTGGTACTTTATCTAAAGTGTCCAATTTTGTTTGTCCTGCTTGCATCAATCCACAACATTGTTTTTGAAGCCATTAAGGTAGAGAAAGTCACATCGTTTCAATATCTAGGGGATGTTCTGGATTGTACTGGAACAGCTGAAGCTGCCGTTCGAGCACATATACGTGCAGCCTGGAATAAATGATATCTCCTTGCCTATATATTGATGCGGCGTAACATTCCACTACCACTAAGATCAAGATTTTATAAATCTGTGATACTTTCGGTGTTGTTATATGGTGCAGAAACATGGCCAATGACAGCCAAACTGGAACAACAACCTCAACGAACCGACATGAAAATGCTTCGATGGATGCAACGAATTAGTCCGAAGGACCACATCAAATTCTGCGTCGTGCTGGTTTAGATGATATAAAGGACGGATGCCGGCAACACAGTCTGCGGTGGTTTGGTCATGTCAAACAAAGTGGAAACAGTGTCATAACTTCTCTTGCAGATGTTGAAGTACCTGGCACACGTCCCAAAGACCGTCCAAAGAAGTCCTGGTCGCAAACAATCGAGCAAGACATGAAAGCTCTAAATTTAAATGAAATGGATACAACTGATCGCCTAATTTGGCGCAAAAAATTGATGGCAAAGAAAGCAACGTCCTACCTCGGGAAACTGGGTGACTGGACGCTAAACGAAGATTGATATTTAGGAAATTTTGATTTGAAGTTATTTTTATTGATTAATAATAAACCAAAAAGACCAAATTATTTTATTAATTTCTAATTCGTCCCTAATATATTTCTTTTCAGCAAATTGCTTAATGGTAGTAAAGGAGTTTTTATATTTAGTAAATGTTAATTTATTAAAAGCAGTAGGATTTCATTAGTAAACAGAATGCAATTAATTTTAAATCTTAGCAGATTTCAAAATTCCAACTGTTAACCACAGGTGCTCTCGTTTTCTTTTTAGAATTCGAGACAAAGCCAGATTTTTCACAGATCGCTTAGATTTATACCCTGTTTTTTAACTTGGAGTCAACGTGTTTTTAGTATTTTCATAACAATATTCAGCATCTATAAGCTTTAATAACATACTTTGCTTATTACAAAACTCTCCTTTCCATAAAATCGAGATAAATATAAATGAACTTATGTTTTTGATATCTTATTTTTGTTGTTGTTCCAACATTGAACTCTAGCTAATGTCATTGTTCAATTGTGAGATAAAATCTGGCTTTCATTTTTCGCTTAATACAAAACTCTCCTTTCCATAAACTCAGGATAAATATAAATGAATTAATTTTTTAGTTCAATAGTTTTTTAGTAATTAACAACAAAAAATAGAATAATAAAATATTTAGATAATGATATAAAATATATGAACAACAACTTAGAATTAGCAAATAATGTACATGAATTACTATTTACTCGTTCTCGGCATGAAAGTATCGGGTTTCATTTTGCACTTCATAACCTGATTCTTTTATTTCAATTTGTCTTGATATTTCGTAACCTAAACAAAAACAAGATAAACTTGCCATCACTGTTATGCATGCTATAACATAGCTAATTAATCAACAAAGTTATAAGTGCGAGATTATTTTTCTCGAAAGAATAGAACGTTCTCAGACCGACATCGAAGGCTATATAGAAAAGTGCACTCGAGCCTGTTTCAAGTGGATCAATATTTGTTAAATTTGATTATTCTTATTAAATAGTTGTTTATTAAGTTTTGCATACTAGAAAGTACAACGACATTTTCCCCGAGATTGGGGGTTGCCGTTTGGCTAACTATGATGAAACCGAAATACCCCCCGACGCCATTCACATCTGACACTCGCCTAAGTATCACGCAACTCCGCTTTCACTCTGTCCTTCTCCACCTGCTCTCTCCATCCCAATCGCGGAAGACCCCATCCTATCACTCCTTCAACCTCGAACTCCAACGCTCGCCTAATCCCGACCCTTTCATCCCTTCTCAACACATGTCCATATCACCGCAATCTCGATCTCCTTATCAATGTCACAATGTCCTTATTCAGTCCCATCATCGACATCAACTCTGTACTACTCCTCCTATCCTTCACTTTAACCCCACACATCATCCTCACCATAGATCTTTCAGCCCTCTGCAGTACACTTTCCTCCTCTCTCCTCAACACCCAAGTTTCACCACCATATACTATCGCTGCCCTCACGCAAGCTTTATATACCCTCCCTTTCATCTTCACTGACCATTTCCTTCCACACAATACCCCACCCAGTTCCCTAAATTTCATCCATCCCACACAAACTCTAGCCGTAACAGCGCTCAAACATCCTCCATCCGCATTCAGCTTAACCCCTAAATAAACAAAGTTTTCCATTCTTTCAATACTACCATTCAACCCCGTCCTTGCGTCCGTCCTATTAATCACACCAAAAACACATTTCTTACATTAGAACGTGCCTTCCACCTTTTTCAGTGCCCCCCTCACATCACTACATCTCTTATGCACCCACTTCTGACATCCTATACACAATACCGAGTTAGCCTTTACTCTCCTGTCACATACCCCACAGGGGTCTATTTTACTTATCACTCGCCCCCTACCTTCCCCTCACCATTACCTTCGTCTTACCAATATTAACTTTTAACCCTTTCTTTTCAATAACAATTTTCCATCTGTCAAATTTTAACTGCAATTCTTCCATGATATCAGCCATCAAGACTAAATCATCTGCATACAAAATCTCAAATAACAACTTCTCCATTATGTTTCCACACACAACATCCATCACAAATACAAACAAAAACGGTGATAACACTGATCCTTGATGCACTCCTACCTTAACACTAAAAGATCTCTCATTCACTCCTTTCTTCCTCAACGCCCATTCAATGACCTTTCTCGGTACTCGATCAAAAGCCCTTTATAGATCCACAAAACACATGTACAATCTTCGTTTCTTCTTTCTATAATTCTCCTGCAACATTCTCACTAGGAACAACGCATCCACCGTTCCCCTACTAGGCATAAACCCACACTGCATTTCATTAACGGTCACCATATTTCTCAATCTCCTCTCAAGCACCCTCTCCACTACCTTCATTCCATGCTCTAGCAATTTCACACCCCTATATGACCCACAATCTCTTACATCTCCTTTGCCCTTATACAACGGCACCAACACACTGTGTCACCAATTCTCAGGTATACCTTCATCATCAAACATACTGTTAGCAATTCTCATCATAACTTCAATTCCTATCACCCCACTCGCTTTTATATGTTCCGCCGCCACTTCCGAAACCCCTATCGCCTTACCTAGTTTCATTTCTCTAACTGCTTTCTCTACTTCCTCCATCGTCACCTTCTCTATGGGTTCGTGTGTGACCGCGGATTCCACATCAACATCCCACTCATTCTCTTCATTCATCAACCTTTCGATATGAGCTTTCCACACCTGAGCTTTTTTCTCCCCATCTATGCACAATTTGCCAGATCCATCCCAAACATATTCATTCCCTATAACATTTTTCCTATCCCTCATTGACTGCATTGCTACTTTGAACATTTTCCCCGAACTCACGTCAAATTCCATTTCCCTCATTAACCTATCTGATGCTTTCGTCATTGCAGTTGCCACTGCCCGTTTTGCAGCCTTCTTAGCCTTCCTATACTCAGACTCCGCCTCCCTCGTCATGTCCATTCTCCACACCCTAAACCTCTCCTTCTTGACCTCAAAAACCTTTCTTATATCTTTATCTCACCACCACGTCTCACCATGCCTACACTTTCCTTTCGTCCATATACATACTTTATCTGCCGTAGCCAACAAACAGTCCCTATATCTTTCCCAAACATCTCTATCCTTACCACTCTCTCAACTTTCAAATGCCTTCCTCACCTCTGCATCCTGTAACTTCCATGTCTTTCTCTTTGACACAATCCTTTTTCCTCCTCCCCATTTCTTTTGATGCCACATCCATCACAACCATACTATGCTGCAACATACCAGGTTACGCCTTCACATTCCTTACATTATTTCTTTGCTTCGCCCTTACCAATATACATATAATCTATCATTGACCTATGCTTCCCTGACCTTTATGTAATTAATCGTGCTGGTTCCTTTGTAAACTAGGTATTCCCCACCACCATGCTATGTGCATCCGCCAACGCCAACATTCTACGCCCTTCCTCATTCCGTATACCATTTCCCCATCTCCCATGTACTCCTTCATATCCGTCTGCATCCGCCCCCACATGACCATTCAAATGACTTAACAACACCACAAACTCATCCAACCCCGCTTGCCCAATCTCGTCAGAAACATCATCATAAAACCTATCCTTCTCCTCTTCCTTCCTACTTTGTTGCGGAGCATATCCTGATATTATCCTCACTATTACTTTTCCAAACACCATACCACCATTGCTTTTCTGCCTCACTTCCAACACCTTCTCCACTAACTCTTCTTTTACCATCACACCAACTCCTCCTGTACCATCATCCCCCTTCCACCACAACTTATACCTTCCACCTTTAGCCCCCACCTTGTACCCTCTCCCATCCATCTGATCTCCTGTAATGCAGCCACGTCGAGACCATTCTCCTCTGCAACTCCTCCACCACTTTCAAACTCCTTACTGTCAGCGTGCCTACATTCCAGGTACCAAACCTCCAACCCCTTGGTCTACAAGTAATCCTTTCATCCATAGTGCCTTGCACCGCCACACTATAGAGTGGGGTGCCAGTAGCCAGACCATCCGCAGTGCCTTGCACCGCAACCCCATGGACTGGGTCTCCGGGGATTCTTCGCACCCTCTTCTGCCGGATACTGAGGGCCATTTTCACTTCTGTTATCATAAATATTTTTATTGGCTAATTTTTACGCAGGACGCCCTTCCTTACGCAACCACAGTTATAAGCGGTAGGCCTAGCCTTTGATGATCCAACATCATTTACAAGGCGGTGAGGGTAAGTTTAATGTCATAACCAGGACAGCATACTAGAAAGTAGTTTTGTAAAAAAGTTAAAAGTTACATTAAACAAACGTTGGACAAATTACAATGCAAAAATAAAAGAGAACAAACTGGAGACGTCCAACTTACACTGCAATAAGGCATTATTAGTAGCGTGTCCGGCGAAAGCCATTATAAACAAAGACGATGATTTTATAGGGTTCGAGTTCGATAAGTGACCGGGACACTAAACCATGTGTAACCGCTAACACAAATAGTCAAATAATTAAAATGTTCTTGAAAATGGCAACAGAAAAGAAGCAGCAGACGAAAAAATAAGATAGAGGGTTAAAAGGAAGAGATAATGTCAAAGAACAAGCAAAATTTCACTGAGTTTAATTGAGTAAACAAAAGATATAAAGATACTCCTAAGAGAACTCCCAGCGAAAGCAGAATCAACATCAAAAAACGGAAAAACATAATTTGTAATTGTTCAGCTTAGCGTTGAGACTCGGTGTTGGTATTTTCGAAATAGGAGTCGGAAAGTTTTGCTGGTATAATTATAACTCAGGTTAGGAAGCTCAGCGTGGACCTGGACAGACTTCATCGAAATTAACAAAACCACGTTCACGTCACCTTCTAATATTCTAAGAATAATGCGAAAAACTGAAAAACTGTTTTAAACATTCGACTAAGGTAGACAGAACACTTAAGCTACGGATGACATTAAGGCAGGATCTCAAAAACTTTTGTCACCTTGCATGATCTGTAAACTATTTTCAAAAAGAACAAATCTCATTGAGATCAGTCAACATCTGACAAGATAGCGCTCCGCGTTGTTTCACCACATTTGAAATGACAAGTTGGCTATTAGTGAGCAATTTTCAACAATAAGCAACCAAAATGTTAATGTAGTAAGATAATGGAAGAAACAAACAAAGATAGAATTGATGTGAGTTTTATAGCCTCAGAGCATTACTGACAGCAGCGTGGAACGTAAAAAGCTTGAGATTAGCAGAAAATATATAACTGTTAATAGAAAAAGCAAAAAAACATAAATGTAAATTCTAGAGGTGAGTGAAACATGATAGAATGAACACAGAAAATACAGAAATGACTATATAATGTACTACTTTTGGAAAGAAAGTGCAAGGAAACGTGTGGGGATGCTGACTGCTTAAGACAAGTGTGCCTGCTGACTTCATATTTCTTCATTAGTTTCCAGCTTACGATATAGATTTAGTGAAAAATTCTTGCGAAAGGTGATAAGATCAATGTGGCAGCTCGAGCAATATGGAGAAGACAAAAGTGGTGACAGTTGGAAAAAAATAAGAAGATTAAAATTAAATAGTCAGCTGGTATAGTACTTGGGAGATTTACCGAATGAAAAATGAAACTCTATTGAAATTGAAAATACGTACTGTCTAGGATAGAAAAAAATTAATAACCAGAATAAAATGAATTTAATGACTAAAGTGTATAAAACTATGGTAATCTCATTGACTGTATATTGATCTGAAACATGGACATCGGAAAAGAATATAAAAGTACTGCTTGTTACAGAAATGTTTTGCTTAAGACTTATGGTTAGAAATAAAAGCATAAATACAATCCAAAATAAAAGCATTAAAGTATTCCAGAAAAAAAGTTGCAGAAATAGAGAATCTCTTAAAAGAAATAGTTCATAAAGATTATTGGTGCAAGAGGGTTTGCCACTGAAAGCTTTCAAAAGAATATTGGAAAAACAAAAAAACAGAACGACCAAAGAAACGTTGGACAAATGAAGTTGAAGAGCGATAAAGTAAAAAAAAAGTATCTCTGTAGCGCTAAAGTTATAACAAGGCAAAAAAGCAGAATCAATTTACTAAAAGAAACAAGTGGCAAAATGTTACTATACAACCATAGACCCAGCGACTGGATAAGGACGAAAATATAAAAGTTGACCCAACCAGCAAAACTTCGAGTTTCCTAGTAAAGTGAACAAATCTTTAAGTTAAAGTCATGAAATAATAACTAATCCATGCGTTCAATGTAGGATGGTGCCTGGTGCCGCAACCATTTGGCGTCCAATGGATGTCAGTATCACAAAAAGGTTTTTCTTGGAATTTTACCAAATGTAACAACGGTTTCGTTTGTTAAACTTTAATCTGAAACTATGTAGAACAGGAGCGAAATATAAATAAATCATAGAAATGATTGAAGCACAATTTTGGTTGAAAAGGCTGAAATGAAAAAACGACGATTTACAAAAAACAAAAACAAACAAGTTGTAGTATAGAGATAAAAAATAACTGGAAAATGCAACAGAAAACAAAAATCCACAACTGCTAAACATTTTTTTATAAATTTTTCAACTATTTTATTATTAACTTTTAAGAATGAACAAGAAATAAAAGACAACAAAAAATTTAAAATTAGATAATCAAATTACTTACTGACTGCTCTTCCTAAAGATCGAATGCTATTCAAATTTTTTATTTCAGTTCTAGTGCCTAAACAAAAACTACCAAATCTTCTAATTGAAACACTGACATCAACGCGAAGTGACCCTTCTGTTAAAAAAGGGTGAAAAACGAAAATTTCATCGTTATTGCTTTGATGTCTAATAGGCAAAGAAATGTAAAATAAGTAAAAAACTCATTTTACTTATACATATATATATATATATACATACATATATATATATATAAACTATATATATATAGTTTATATAATATATTAATATTGGATTAAGACTGTCAAAAATGCAATCTTTGATGAAAATAACTGCACGTTCGGCTGTAGTTAACTTCCAATAAAACTTTTTGATTTTTATAACGGTAGATCGTAAATCATTTTCACGTTTCTTTAGTTCAAAACAAAAATTTTTAATTTTTGTTTATTTTATGCATGATAGAAGAGAAAAGCTTTTTCGGTATTCCTATACCACCCTCGGTGTTCAAATTGATATGTTGTGGTTGTGTCCAAATGCTCAAATATATATATATATATATTTATATATATACTGATATATATATTTACAATATTCTATAAATTCTATCGAATGTTTGGCGTTAATATGTTTGTAGTTCGTCACGCCGCATCAATATAGAGGCAAGGAAATGCCATTTATTCCAGGCTGCACGTATGCGTGCTCGAATGGCAGCTTCAGCTATTCCAGTACAATCCAGAACATCCCCTAGATATTGAAACGATGTGACTTTCTCTATTTTAATGGCTTCAAAAACAGTGTTATTTCGAATTTGTTGTTGTGGATTGATGCAAACAAAATTGGACACTTTAGATAAAGTACAAATTATTTTTGAATTCAAAATAAACTTATTTTCCAAATTCATGCTGCAAATAAGGCCATATTTCGATTCCGAATGAATCATCATCAGTGCTTACTTTGTCAAAATGAACTTAGATGGAGATTGACTTTGTCAAAATGAACTTAGATGGAAATTAAGTTTCTTTATTGGCTGGTCATCTTCTTTGGTCTCCTTTTATTCATCATTCACCTAATTTGGAAATCGCAAAAATGCTCGAGCGTAGAAGGATTGACATCTGCTGCCTTCAGGAAACCCGATGGAAATCGAATGGTGTCTGTCATGTCAATTCAGACAAAGAAAAATATAAACTATTCTGGAATGGTCAAAAGACGGCCAAAAATGGTGTTGGAATTTTTGTCAGAGAACCGCTAGCCCAAGAAGTACTGGATATTAAAAGGTTTAATTCACGTCTCATGTGGATCAAGCTTCGCATAGAAAAGTAAACAATGATTATTTTTTCTGCATACGCACCACAGACAAGCGAATCAGAAGAGATAAAAAATGACTTCTGGGCTGCTTTCTCTGACACAATCTCAACAATACCAAAATCTGAAATAATCCTGATTGGAGGCGATCTCAATGGCCACGTAGGAAAAAAACAGGTGGTTTTGACAACGTACATGGCGGTTTCGGCTATGGAGAACGGAATGAAGATGGCAACCGCATTTTTGAGTTTGCTGAAAGTCACGGGTTTTCTTTACTGAACACATACTTTAGTAAGAGGTTGGAACATCTCATAACATACAAAAGTGGACCATCAGCCACGCAAATTGATTTCTTCGCTGTTAAGCAACAACACTGAAGGCTATGCAAAAACGTCAAAGTTATACCTGGCGAATCATGTGTCACCCAACATAGACTCCTTGTGGCAGACCTGGTTGTCGAACTGCCAAAACAAAAGTCTAAACAAATGCCTTGGAGAATCAAAACGTGGAAGCTGAAAAGCAATATTCATCGAGAAAAATGTCAAAAGATTGTCGCCACACAGTTAGACAACCAATCGCAAGCCGGTACAGATTGGAGTACATACAAAACCGTTTTGATAAATGCTGCAACTACAGTTTGTGGGAAAACTGGTACAAAACGTCAGCATGAACGGGACACATGGTGGTGGAATGACAGTGTACAAAATGCAATAGCTGAAAAGAAAGTTGCATACAAGCAATGGAAAAAATCAAAGTCTCTTGATGACCATAAAATTTTCCGTGAGATGAACAACTGAACAACTATGCAAGACGTCAAGTTGCACTGGCTCGGACAGATCAGTGCAAAGAGTGGCTCACTAAAAGCAAAGGTGAACAAATGAAATCTCTGTATCGTATAGCAAAACAAGCAAAGCGTACGAAACAAAACATAGTTGGTGCCTCATGTAATATAAATGACAAAAATGAGATGGTTTTTGAACAAGATGAAATCAAGCTACAGTGGAAAGAATACTTCAACCGTCTGTTAAACGAAACAAATCCCATCAATGTTAACTTTGACGCTCCACCCATCGAAGGTCAGATTCCAGACATCACTGTAGAGGAGCTTACAGAAGCTCTGAAAGCTATGAAGGATGGAAAGGCAGCAGGGCCCTCTAGACTCACAAATGACATTATCAAAGCATCTGGTACTGCAGGTATCCAAACGATACTACAACTTTGCCGTGAAATTTGGAGAAATTGCTCAATGCAACTTCAACGAACCAACATGAAAATGCTTCGATGGATGCAACGAATTAGTCTGAAGGACCACATCAAATCTACCGAAATTCTTCGTCGTGGTGGTTTAGATAATATAAAGAACGAATGCCGGCAACACAGTCTGCGGTGGTTTGGTCATGTCAAACGAAGTGGAAACAGTGCCATAACTTCTCTAGCAGATGTTGAAGTACCTGGCACACGTCCCAAAGGCCGTCCAAATAAGTCCTGGTCGCAAACAATCGAGCAAGACATGAAAGCTCTAAATTTAAATGAAATGGATACAACTGATCGTCTAATTTGGCACAAAAAGTTGATGGCATAGAAAACAACGTCCTACCTCGGGAAACCGGGTCTCTGGACGCAAAACGAAGATTGATTGATTGATACTGCGCCTCTTTATTGATTCACACACACACACACTATATCAGCAAATAGACGGTGTAGCAATTGGCTCTCCATTGGTAGTACTCTTCGCAAACTTCTATGTTGGACACATCGAAGGAATGTTATTTAAAGAAGAACCGGAGCGAAAACCTAATACATACTGCCGACATGTTGACGATACATTTGTGACATATGAAAACGATGATTGAAGATCTATTCAAGTCATTATTTATTGCATTGCCAAAAAATCAAATGAAACGGAATGTGAACTACATCAAATAATCAGCTTCATGATTCGTCTTAACAAAACTTTTCATTACATTAATTAATTTTAATGAACAAAATTTTTCATTAACAAAACATTATTTATTGCATTGCCAAAAAATCAAATGAAACGGAATGTGAACTACATCAAATAATCAGCTTCATGATTCGTCTTAACAAAACTTTTCTTGAGAATAATGATGAGAGTACGAAGCAAAATCAGATCTGAAATTTCAATGTCCAATGTAGTATTGTCGAGGATTGTGGAACAAGAAACGCTATCTTCATGCTACGAACGAGCGATTGAAATGAAGAATGACTTTTTTATATGTTTTGTCGATTACTCCAAAGCTTTTGATAGCGTAAAACACGTGGAGCTTATGGATATTGGAAAATTTAGACAATGATGGAAAAGACACGAGAGTTACCAAAAACAGCGATGAAAGTTGGTAACAAGAAGACTAGTTTTTTCGAAATAAAAAAAGGTGTTAGGCAAGGCTGTGTAAACCTGTACAATCTCTATAGTGAGATCATCATGGAAAAGATAGAAGAGCTACCTGGAATATCGGAATATCCATTGGAGGCGTGAATATTAGAAATGTATGATATGCTGATGATACAGCTCTTATAGAAAATTCAGTGAAAAAACTGCAAACAATTGTTTCCAAACTGGTTTTTGAAAGGGAAAGGAAAGATCATCATGTTGTTATCATGTTATCAGTAAAAGAAAAACCACCCCGATCTGCTCCATTATCATTTATGGTAAACAGGTGAAAAAAGTCAACAGCTTTTATTATCTCAGAAGTGTGATTACCTCAGGTTGTAAATGTGATATAAATATCAAGAAAGGATAGCTGTGGCAAAAGATGCATATTCTAAAATGAAACACATCCTCGCCAACAGTAAAATCATATCAACAAAATCAAAACTCATTTGGACTCAACATACTCAATCACTATAAGCCGTGAAATCCTCGACAGCAACATCAAAGTAATATACCAGAACACCAACTAAACGCATCTTAAAATTGCAGAAGCAGTCCTAATTGAAATCAATAAACCAAAAATAAATATACAACAAGAAATGACAACCTCACTCCCAACTTGGCGCTTAATCAACAATGAAAACAAAGTAGTAATAAAAACTAGCTTCGTAAATAATGACGAAGAAGAATATGATGCTATCGATGAAGAAAAGGAAACCAACGAAGATGGACCAGCGAATAAAGAAATCTGACGCCTAATTTCCATCTAAGTTCATTTTCACAAAGTAAATATTTCCTTATATAGATCAACTTGCCCTGATGATGATTCATTCAGAATCGAAATATGGCCTTATTACGCTAAACATTCGGTAGAATTCTAGAACATCGTATATATATATATATATATATATATATATATATATATTTTACAATATTCTATAAATTCTACCGAATGTTTTGCGTTAATATGTTTGTAGTTCGTTTTTTCGATTTTTCTCACTAAAGTTTTTTGGTGAACGTTTAGTTTATTAAAATTCAAAATAAACTTATTTTTCGAATTCATGCTGCAAATAAGGCCATATTTCGATTCCGAATGAATCATCGTCAGTGTTCCTTGTTGTATATATAGGGAAATATTGACTTTGTCAAGATTAACTTTGACGTTGTAAAAATTAACTTTGGTGTTGTAAAATTGAACTTTGATGCGAATTAGGTGTCAGGTTTCTTAATTCAGGCTGGTCATCTTCTTTGGTCTCCTTTTCTTCATCGATAGCATCATATTCTTCTTTGTCACTATTTACGATGCTAGTTTTTATTACTTCTTTGTTTTCGTTGTTGGTTAAGCGCCGGGTTGGAAGTGAGGTTGTCATTTTTTGTTGTATATTTATTTTTGGTCTATTGATGTCGATTAGGACTGCTTATGCAATTTTAAGATGCGTGTAGTTGCTGTTCTGGTATATTACTTTGGTGTTGCTGTCGAGGATTTCACGGCTAATTGTAATTGAATGTGTTGATTCCAAATGAAATTTGATAGCACCACTCTGTTTATGCATCGTAAGCCTTCTAGTCAGTGAGGTAGTAGTAATCCCGATATATGAGTCATGTTGACGTGCACAGCCGTCAAAGGGGCAATTAAATTTATATATTACGTGATTACGCTTTAACTCAGAGTTATCTCTAGGACTGCAGTTGTTTTTCAGTATTAGGTGAGACGTCTTTTTATTGTTGTAATAAATTCGGAGTTTAACTTTACTATTTGGGTTGGTTGGTGTGACATTTTTATTGATGATATGCTTCATCTACCTTGTATGCTGTTGACATGTGATTTCTGTAATACAAGATGATGTCGTTATCTTGATTGTTGGTACTAGGAAGGTTATTGCTGTGTAGTAATTTGTTTTTAACAATCTTTTCAATAGAGTAAGTCTTATATCCATTGTTTACAAGCAGGTTAGTGACCCTCTTTAATTCAGCGTCGCGATTTTCAATATCGGAAGAGTGTGTGAATGCCCGGTTCACAAATGATTTTATTGTGCTGTCTTTAAATTGTTCAATGCATTCACTTTGTCCATTCAAACAAATTCCTGTATTCGTTTCTTTGACATAGACAGCGGTTTTGAATCGTTCTTCGCCACGGGTGACCAACACATCGAGGAAAGGTAAACGTTGTTCCTTTTCACTTTCAATGGTAAATCTAAGTTTGGATTTGTTTAAGGTACCAAGAAGTTGGATAATTTGTTCAGGATCGTTATAGGAGACAAAGATATCATAAACGTATCTGGCGTAGATATTTGGTTTTAAACTTGCATTGTTTTTGAATGTTTCATTCTCTAGCTGTCCTAGGTAAAAACTGGCAAATAGGACGCCAAGGGGGAACCCATAGCGACACCATCGATTTGCTTGTAAAGTTTGCCTGTGGGGCTGTGGAATGGTGCTTCAGTAGTGCAAATTTGAAGGGACTTAAGTTGTGCTTTCGGTATGTTCAATGGAACCATATCATCGCCACAACTTTGTGAATTTTTAAGTGAAGGCTCGGATGGATATTCGTATGCGGACGCGGTTCAAAATTCGAATGTCGCCCGGCAAAAATCTACAATTGGCGCCCAACGTGGGGCCTCTTTTTCAAACATTACAGGTTTTAGGTGCAGCAGGAGTCAAGGTGATTCTCCAAATTTTTTAGGTGACAGGTGCCATGTTCGACAACATGAGACTTTTTTAAGTATTAGTGTAGAATTCTGCGGTGGTTTGGTCATGTCAAACGAAGTGGAAACAGTGCCATAACTTCTCTTGCAGATATTGAAGTACCTGTCACACGTCCAAAAGGCCGTCCAAGAAGTCCTGGTCGCAAACAATCGAACAAGACATGAAAGCTCTAAATTTATACGAAATGGATAAAACTGATCGCCTAATTTGGCGCAAAAAATAGATGGCAAAGAAAACAACGTCCTACCTTGGGAGAACTGGGTCTCTGGACGCTAAACGAAGATTGATTGATTGAAATGTTATAAGAATATTTTTATTAAGTTAAGTAGATTATTTGAATTTTTTTTTCAACTATCAATTTAATAGATATAGATTTAATGGTAAACGTACTATCTATTGGGATCTATTGAAATCATGATTGGGTTTGAAACAAAATAATTCTTATAATTTAATTGTTGATAATAAATTAATTAATGATGACTCAACCTTATGCAATGTTTTTAATGATCATTTTCTAGCTTTGTTAATTTCAATCATTCTTCTGGTTCTGACACTGCATGTTTTAATTATAAAAAATATCTTTCTGTTGATGTTGTAAACTCTTTTGCTCTTTTTGACTGCTCTGAATTTGAAATTTTAGATGTCAATAATAATTTTAAAAATTCACAAAGTTGTGGCGATGATTGTTTTTCCTATTTTTTGTTGAAGAAAACTGCTAATAATATTATACCATTACAATACTTGATAAATTAATCATTTAACAATGACTGTTTTCCCAAATGCTTGAAAGTTTCAAAAGTAATAACTCTATTTAAAAATGGTGATAGACGTCTTAGAAGATAGAATGGTTAGCAACTATCGTCCTATTTTTATTAAATCTAGTTTGTTAAAAGTTATTGAAAAAATTGTTCACAATAGACTAACAAAGTTTCTAAATTCTTATAATGTATTTTGTTATAATCAATATGGTTTTCGTTCAAAATTATGTACTGAATTTGCAATAAGTGATGTAATTAATTTTATTTCTCTTGTTTTAGAGTCTAAAAAATTTTGCATTAGTGTTTTTATTGATCTCTGTAAAGCCTTTGATTCATTAGATCACAATATTCTATTATACAAATTGTATTTTATGGTATAAGAGGTAAGGCTTTAACTTGGTTTGAATCTTATTTCAAAGATCGTTATCAGTATGTCTGCATTAATAACTCTATTTATCAACTGTCTCCTATTGCTTCTGGTGTTCCGCAAGTTTCAATCCTAGGTCCACTGTTGTTGACTTAGGATTGAATTTTTATCGATGTACTGAAAGTTATACTTTTTGCATATGAAACTACTCTTCTCTATTCTCATTCTAAATTTGATTTATTGGTTTCTACTATTAACGAAGAATTATTTCTTGTATATGATTGGGCAGCCTCTAATAACTAAAGGATTAATATTGACAAAACATTATTTACATTTTTTGGCCCAATCATCATTTGTCCTCTTATTTTATTGTTAAATAATAGAAGTGTTAGAAGAGTAAATGCTATTAAGTTTTTGGGAGTTTTATTTTTGGAAATTAAAATTGGTTAGATCATATTAAGGGGAAAATATCTAAAATTTAGGATTAATATATCGTTTGAAACATAGATTTCCTAGATTCATATTGATGACTTTATATAACTCTTTAATATCTTATCTAACCTATATCTAATATATTATTTAATGCCTTATCTAACTTAATGTATTGCTATCTGGGGATGCAGTTCTAACACTAATCTAAATTTGTTAAGTTTGAATCAAAATTTTTTCTTACGATTATTATTTGATTTGAACAAATTTGGGCATATAACTTCGTATTATAATATAGTTGGTATTTTAAATATAAAATATAAAACAGTTGCATATTATTTATTCATTAACACTTTCTTTAATTTTTAAATTAAATTATTGTTACTCCTTCTATAATCAAGTCATTGTATTGAATAACCATAGTACTAGACGTTTAAGACATAACTATGCTTTATATTTATTTAAGCCGAGATCAAATTTTTTATTAGTTCTGTTCGTCCTTTTTCAATGCATTTATGGGACTCGTTACCGGTTCATGTTAAAAGTGTACCCTCGCTAGGGTCATTTAAGGCTAACATTTATCTGTTAATGTTCTAATTATTTTCTTTAATTGTGCTGTTATGTATTATATATTATTATATATTTTATTATTTATGTCATGAGCTTGCATCATCATTAATTTGTCATATTGCTTTCTTTTGTTTCTGTTTTAAGAGATAATTAATAATCTATCATTTTCACTAATTAGTTAAGGTGGTTTGCACAAACAATAGTACCGTGATCTCCTGTGCTTTTTTGCCAAATAAATTATAAATTATTAATGAATTGAATATATATATATATATATATATATATATATATATATATATATATGTGTGTGTGTGTGTGTGTGTGTGTGTGTGTGTGTGTGTGTGTGTGTGTGA